>NW_009259833.1:1099875-1103931 GCF_000687185.1 Egretta garzetta
CTTTCCCTATATAAGATATTATCGGTGCGACTACGACTGCGGAGCAAGACCCGTGTTCGCAGGGAAGCGACTGAGCTTTGCATTAGCTCATCTCTACAGCTGGCGCCATGTGGAAACACTTCAGCCCATCTTGGTTTAAAACAAAAAGTCTCCAGCCGAATAAGCAAACGTTCAGAAAATTGCCGCTGTGTGTATCGGCAATGGAGGAATCCTTGTACGCTGCCGCGGCCCAAGCGGTTTATATCAGATTTAGGCATTGATGGCCGCTGTCTCTCCGCCCCCAGCTGCCTCCCTCTCTCCCACCACGTCGTATTTTGCAGCCGTAGGAGGAAGCGATGCCGAAGGGGACATTGGTTTGTTGGTTTATTTTTCACTTGTCACCGCTGGGGCAAGGTGAATGTGAAATGCAAAGGGCAAAGCCAGCGTTTTCCAGATTTTTCGTGCCTCCGAAAACCCACAGCACAAGTGGGAGGGCAGCGAAGGGTCACCCACCACCAAAGGATGTAGGTGCTGTGGGCAGAAGGTCCTGAAAAGCATCATCTCAACCTCTCTTGGATGTCACCAGACTTTACAAGAGGTCATGCCCACCCCCAGCAGCAATCGGTGCAGGGAGCACCTCATCTTGGCAGTGCTGGGCCCCTTGGCCTCTGTCGCTTGCCCAAACTGTTTTCATATCCATAGATGGGGGCTGGGAAACATCTCTCTTCATCTGAGCCACCTGAAAGGCACATGGATGATCTCCACTTGCCTGCTGGGCTGTCCCCTGGATGGATAGAGAGACAGGCATCTCCAGGGAGTGGTTTGTCTCGGAGATGAGGGATGGCTGTCCATCAGCGATGGACATTTCACACACTGTGATTCGCAGGCACAAGAGGACCTTTGGGCAGCTGAGTTTTGGTAGGGTGAATCCCACCTCTGCAACTCCTCTACCTCCCTAACCTAAAGGCTGCTGAAGAGAGATTGGGACGCTTGGGAAACACTTGCTGAGGACCAGGCCCTGCTTAAAATACTGCAAGGGAGAAGAGGAGCATCCTCCACGGAGTCTCCAGCCTGTCCCCAGCTCCATAAGTACCTTCAGGAGAGGCAGCAAGAGGGGGATAAATCTCTTAGCCAGGCTGCTCAGAGCTTGCCTGGGGTATGGGGAGAGGCCATGCTTCTGGCCACCTCCAGTGACCAGCCACCAGGGCCTTTTATCCTCTTGCTATCCTGCACTTTGGCTGAAATGGTCCCAAAACATCCTAAGAGAGACCCAACTGCAGCCTTCTCACTTGAAAACACCACGTCCTTGCTGCAGGACAGGAATGGTCCAGGTTCCTGCTAACGTGGCTTTTAGGGCTGGGGCAGGCTCATGTCCTAAAATCAGGATGTTTCCGCTGAACAATATGATGGGCATTTTAGGGATCAGGGTTTCTGGGGCCCGTGTAGGTGTGTTTATGTATCACGATGTACGGGTTTGCATGAGGAGTGGGCGGTGCCATTCAAATCTTTCCTGGCAGTGGTAGCAATTAAAGAACTGTGATTTCATGTCACTGCTAACCCTTTGGATGAGGGTCTGGGTAGCTTCTGAACGCTCTGTGCCTCTGGAGCGCCTCTTACCAAACTCTTGCCCTCTGCCTCCAACCTTGTTGAGGAGGTCAACCTTGCCTGACCTGACCTTGTTGAGGAGGTCAGGATCTGCCCCTCCAGCTCCAGTGCATCAGGAGCCATGGGAACGCCTCTTATTTCCTCATCCCCCGGCATACGGGACCTCTCGCTTCAGAGCAGCCCCATTCCCACCTTGGGACTCAGCCCCAGCTCCCTTTCCCCCGTGTGCGGTGTTTTTCAGCTCTGACTCTTGGTTGCACAGCAAACCATGCCCAAAGTGCTATAGGTACCGGGATACCACGGTAGCATCACCAGCCTGTAATTGCCGCACGACGTGGGACCATACGCGCGCACAACCGTGCAAGTGCCACGGTAATGGCGGATCCTCCATCATCATCAGCCGCATAGCGAAGGCTGGAGCTGCCTTCCAGCTCCAGGGTGGCAGGAGATTCGTGTCACCTCTCCTCCCAGCCCCTGCGCCGGGCAAAGCTCGTCAGCTTTGCTCGTTCGGTGCCTCATCGCCCACGGGCTTAGGGCAAACCCAGTCACACCGAGCATCTCGGCAGTGCTGATCTGTTGGGTCCCCATGGCCCTTCAGCGGCAGGTCCTGATTGGAATTAATCTAATTACCGGCCTGATTCTGGGTATTTTAGGTGATGGGAGAAATATATTTTGAGGGGCTGCTTCGAGATGTCTTAAGAGGAGAAATGGGGATGGCCCTGGCGTGCAGGAGCATCATTAAAGTGCCGTCCCCGCTCCTCGGGGCGCCGCGTTCGGCTTCCTTATTTGACCCCTTAATTTCCAGCAGTGATGTCACCGAAATCCTTGTTTGTGGTCTCGCTGGTGGTCTAAATTTAGAGCGTTCGAAATGATTTGTGGCTCTGTTGCTGGGGGGAGGCGGGGAAGGGGGGGGGTCAGGGAATGACATGCGAGTCCTGTGTCGCTGGGGCTTGCTTGGGCTTCGAAGACGGCGGAGTGGTGTGCAGGGAGGATGGTGCTGTCCAGGAAGAGCAGAGAGGAGCAAAAATACGGGGGACTCGGTCCTTTTTATAGCCTAAGCAATTTAATCAAGCTCGTTGCTTAGCCAAGACATTTAGAAAGGATTTTCCCCTCGAATCCTGATTAGATTTCCCAATAAAACACCCACTTTGCCTGCTGCTGCTAGGAGATGTGTTGGGTTGCAGTTCAAGGAGGTACGCGACATAAAAATAAATGGAAAAAAGGACCTGGATGCTGCGGGGATGTGGAGGAAAAGACCTTTCCGCATGGAGACCGTTGTCCTTCATGGGGCCGGGCGAATAGCAGAGCTGGACGGGGCTGGGACTCAACAGGGAGCTGGGAAATGAGGGAAATAGAGGAATTTCCCACATCTTCCTTGCCGCCTGCCCACCGAAGCCAGAGCATCTCGAGTCAAACCAGCGCTGCAGTCGCGAGTGGATCGGGCAGGGGGTGGGCGTGGGCGGGGAGAAATAAAAATGGCATAAAATCGCAGATGGAAGGATCTGCGCGCCCCGCTTCTCCGCTCCATCCATCCCTTTCCTCGCCCCGCGTCGTGGGGACCCGAGGGTCCCTCTCCCCGGCATCCCCGGCCCCTTCCGGCACGCGACCTTGAGGCCAGACGCCTGAAGGTTATTCGGGGGCATCGCTGTGTTAATCAAACGTTCACGCAAGCTGCTTAATTCCCCCCCTCGCTATAATCCAACCGGGGATGGAGCCTGGCAGGTTTCTATAAAATCGTGCCACCTCCTCCTCCATCCCTCAGCGAAAAAAAATCAAACGCATCTGTCCACCCCCCAGCGCCATTTCCCTACCCAAAGTGTCCACCCAGAAGAGGAGGGGCTGCGCCGCGGCTCATCTCAAGGGGGCAAAGGTCTTTGAGAAACCCCCAGCCTGATTTATTCAGGGCATAGCAATATTTCTCCGGATTAATATTAATAAGAGCCTCCTGCCCCCTCCTATCCATCCCCCTAAGCTGAGCCCAAGGGAGGCAGCCGGGCCCCGGCGGGGTACCAGGCCTTCTGCCTTTGGATGCGAGGCGATGGCGTCTCTTCATCCCAGCCGTTTCGCAAGCAATAAACGGGTTGTTTATTTATCTGGGGTTATTTAGATCTGGTTTCTCTCTTCCATGCCGCAGCTCATTAATGGAAAAGCCATTTTGCTGGCTCTCCGGGTGAGGGCCGTATGCTGCCGGGGCCGGCGGGGCTGCAGAGGGATGCTCAGCGCAGAGGGCGGCGGGGCAGGGATCTTCCTGCAGGGATGGAGGCAATCCCAAATAGAAGGGACCCCAAATCTCTCTCTTTTCCCCCTTTTTATTCGTTAAACGGGAGCCCTCTAGCAGTTCAGACTCTCCTGGAGGTCCAGGATGCGGAGGTGCCCGCCCAGGGTTGAGCAGGCGACGGTGGGCTGCCAAAATGAAAGGTCGAGGGTTTTATTTTGGGGTGGATTTTAGTATGTCATCCCCCACCTGGTACT
>NW_009259833.1:1104081-1104449 GCF_000687185.1 Egretta garzetta
CTGCGGCCACCCCTCCCGTGGGCACCGCCCTGTCGGTGAGGGTCTGCGCGCAGGGCTGCAAAGAGAGATGGACCCCACCACGCCATCGTCAACGAGCCCCCCAGCCCAGCCGCAGCCGCCCCACGGGGTGGGGGACCGTCCCCTCCAGTAAGGCCCTCCCATGCCCAGCGCAAGGCACCTGCTGGGAGCACTGGGCTGGCCAGGGGGATGGAGGATGGGGGGCAGGTTGGCCTCCAGCTGCAAAGGGAAGGGAGGAGAAGGGCTGGGAGAAGGGCAGGGAGGCGAAGGGCCCCAAGCGGGGAGCGGGGCAGGGGGGTGGCGATGGGCTCCCAAGGCACCTCTCTGGCTAAAAAGGTGGATAAAAGGAA
>NW_009259833.1:1107894-1113684 GCF_000687185.1 Egretta garzetta
GGGGGGGGAATGACACGCACACCCCCACCCAAAAAAACCCAACAACCCCACAAAACCCCAACAAACCCACCCCGTCTCGCTGCGTTCAAGGTGAGTTTCAAGGAGAAAAATGTGGGTTTTTTTTTTTTGTTTCTGGGAAGGTCCTGATGTACACCGGTGGCAAGAAACGCGCGCCGTGCCTACCTACGCATCTCTGGCCGGGGGCAGCTACGCATTGGCAGCATCACCCAGCGCCCCGCTAGACCCCGTAACCTCGGCAGGGCGCTGCGCAGCCGAACCCGGGCTAAACCCGGGCGAAAGCAGGCTCTGAAGGCAGGAAATCCTTTATTCCTCGCCGGGTGATTTCCTACCAAGGGCGTGTGCCCGCTCCTGGGATCTCTTTGCACAAGCCGCAGCTGCCCTTTGCCGCTGAGATCATTTCAGCTACGTATGGCGCCGCATCGCCCATGTATGCCTTCCCATTGCATGAAGAAAAATACAGGCTTTTTTCCCCCCCCCCCCTCAGTCGAGGCCTACAAGTTGCTGAGAAAAAACCGTATGGAAGCAGGAGTGCATGGTCCGTACCCCGAGCACAGAGCGCGCGTGTGAGTCTTCAGAGACGGGCAGGAGCATCCGGCTCTGAGCAAGCACCAGGGCCCTGTGCTCGTTGCCCCCCCGCCCCGGAGCGCTCGAAATCTTCGTGCCGAGCCGGCTGAGAGCCGCGGCCCTTTCTTCTTAGTGCTGTTTAACAGCAGTACCATTTTGTTTCCACTATGTTAATGTCATTTCATCTCATGCACCGGATCAGAAGAGTTTTCAAGGAAATACTGGAAATCAGACGTGAAAAAATTTTTCCGGAGAGTCACCAGCCCAGGCACAAATAACTCCCTGCCTGCCCTTTGTAATGCCACCCCCCCAAAAAACCCCCATGACACAGTATTATTGCATTAAAAAAAAAAAAGCAAGCCCTCTTTACCCTGAATGAGCAACTTCTCACATACCTCCTCTAAACTGCGAGTCAAATAAGAAATCGTACGGTGTGGATTTTAAAGGTCTCACAGACAGAGGCTGACAGCCCCAGCACCCCTCTGAGCCGCTGGGGCCGTGGCCTGATGGGGACCGCGCCGGCAGCCTGCGCCGGGGACAGCGTCCCGGCGTCCCGTTTGGTATCTCCTCCTTGGTTTGCTGCCTTGGAAATTTATAGAGAGCTGAGCTATTTTACTTTAAAATAAATACAGGCGTTTGACAGGAGGTAAGCCAGTTGGAGGTGAAAAGTTGTAATTTCAGTATCCCTCCCCAAATTACTTCTCTCCCTATTTTTTCTTTCTAACTACCAGTGCTTTATCTCCCCTTAACGCTTGCCTTTGGAGGATCCCAAAGCGCTTTGGGAACCCGCGTGAGCACTGCTCCCAAGTGGCAAAGCCAAAGGAGGTAAATGCAATTAATTCCCTCTTTTCCCAAGCAGGGAAACTGTGGGTCGGGGGCCTCAGGGACATTTTGCCACCCATCCTTCGTGGCTTCGAATGGAAGGGAGATGCCTACAGAGCCAAGCCACGGAGATGGAGCCACTGCTGAAAACCATAGGGGCAGCTGGAGATGCAAACCCAGACCCGGACTCGTCGCCCGTAGCCCTCAGCACTGGGCAAAATGATCTTTGCAACATGGTGCCAGGGGGATTTTCAGCTTGAATTTCAGCCCGCTCGCACGGGGGCTGGATGCCGCGTTGTAAACCTGCGTTGGATTAATGCTCAGAGGGATCTTCCAGGGTCTTCCCCAGTTCGCACGCCTGCCCGCTCCCCACCACGTTTACCGGGGGTATTTAAAGCCCGCTCCAACCCGCTTGCAAATACATTATGCTTCCCTTAAAAACATAAATCCTTGGACTTAACCGATGATCCATTCCCTCCCTCTGCACTATTAGCACATTAAGAAATTAAACGATAAAACTCCTAAAGATCCGATTGACCAGAATTGCGTCGCTCCATATGGCACGGCATATGTGTCCGGCCCTCCTGCGCGCCCCGTTCGGGATCGCCTGGATGCGTGCTCAGGCAGGCTGGGATGGGAAAAGGGTTTCAAGGTGAATTCGGATGGGTTTAGAGTTGCTTTTTTTTTTTTTTTTTTTTTTTTATGTGTCCGGCCCTCCTGCGCGCCCCGTTCGGGATCGCCTGGATGCGTGCTCAGGCAGGCTGGGATGGGAAAAGGGTTTCAAGGTGAATTCGGATGGGTTTAGAGTTGCTTTTTTTTTTTTTTTTTTTTTGTTTCACAACATTTCACTTCTCTGCTCCACCTCCAGCACCAGAGGAAAAACCGTAGAGGTGATGCATGCCCCTAAATAAGGATGCAGAGCTTCGCTTTGCTGGAGGAGGTCAGGTGAGGCTATTTAACGCTTTGCAGGATGGCTCCTAAATGACGATGGGCTTAAGAAGACAACCCCAAACCCCAAAGCTGCATCCCCACCATCAGCTTAATGACTGCTGGGGCCGATGGCGGAGGTGGCTCAGGGGGAATGGATGGATCCCTGCAGGTGGGTGCTGAGCACCCGAAAGGGGGGAAAAAGTCCCTTTTCTGCCCTACCCGTTCCATGATAAATCACATTGCATCAAACAATAGGCTCTGGGCCTCGCTGGGAGCTTTCCCCGAGCGACGACGGGTTCCTAAAAGCCTTTACAAGCTTGGTCACCGCTTTGGTGAAATTTAAACCTCCTTTTTTTATTTCTTTTTTTTTTCTGGGGGTTACCTGAATTTCTGGGTGCGGGGAGGTGCGAGGGGGCGAAGCTCGCAGAGCCGGAGCCGGCAGCCCCTCGCTGGGTTCAGCCCCGTGCCCGGCACCGTGCAGACGGACAGACAGAGCCCGTACCGAAAAACTTTAACTCTAAACACGACCTAAACCAGATTAACGGGGATATACACGAAGGGAAGGGATTAACCCCCCTCGCCCCCCAACCAGCAGCAACAAATCCCATTAACTCCCCATCCCTAGGAGGGGAAACTCCGCATCCACTGACCCCCCAGATAGGGACCGGCCGCATTTATTTAGTTATTTATTTCAAATAAAAACACCAGCCCGTGGCGATGCCTCCTGCAAGAAGCTCCGTACTGAGAATTAACGACGGCTTCTGCGGAGAGCATTGGCATCGCTGCGAACCAGCCTGCCCGTGGTATTCTGGTGCGACGCCTGCGTCGGCTCCTCACCGCCTAAATAGTTAATTCCTGGGGACGGCAAGAAGGTTAAATATGTATCGGGATCAGCTGCCGTCACCTATAGCTCCCCTTTCTGCAGGATTTCTCGGGGTTACGTAGCGAGTCGGGGGGAAAATTCAGCAAGAGGGGGGTGAAAAATCTCTCTCTGCCTGAAAACCCCGTCTTGCTCCCAAGTTGTAATTTGCTTTAAACCAGGCGAATTACTCACCGAGGTGATAGGTAGGAATTGCACAAAATATAGTGGGGGGGAAAAGAAGCTGTTAGAGACAACAGCAGAAGAAAAACTCTGTTATCTATGGTAACAGTCTGGAGACTGATTTATGCAGCGTATAAATAGAGCAGGAGAAGCTTTCTCGATGGAGACGCTCTGATGGGGAAGTGAGAGTTTATTTGATCCTCCCTTTCAGGTTCAGCTTAATACAAAAATTGCCCGTCGAGGTAGCAGCTCCTGCTCGGCGACGTGCGACATCGCACCCATTTCCATCGGAAAGGGGCCCAAACTTTCTCCCCTCGAAGCCGTGCCGGGCGCAGGCGTGGGATGCCAGCCTGGAGGTCCCCCCCTTCTCCACATAGCTGTTTCATCTTAATTCCCCCCCAGCTGCCCCCAGAGCAGCCCTCTGTAAGCCCCCAAATATTTATTGCTTTGTTTACTACTGGATGAGAGCTGATGGACTAGATCCCTATTCCAAGTGCTCACTCCCCTTCACAGTTTTAATGATATTATTTCACTCTTATTATACCTATTTCATCTGTAGAGGAAAAAAATGCTCCCACCCCCCGCAATCTCTCTTACTTCTGAATTTTCCTTGAAGGGGGGAAAAAATCCCTTACAGTTCTCCAAGCCAAGGGGTTGAAATAACGCATGGTATTTAAGCAAATTATATTGGAGTAAGCAGACAGAAAAAAAGCAAAGAGGTAGTGCCGGGCTGGAGCGTCGTTAAGCTTTTTGAATAACGTAAGACATATTTTAGAGAATAAAATGGGGGGGTTAGGAGCAAGATTTCAGGGCTCCTCTCAAATATACCTGGGCTGTTTGTGCCCGGGAGCCTCAAACCCCACCGTGTCATTTGTCCCCTTCGCATTTTGTGCCTTCGTCATTTTACGAGGCTTTGCAAAAGCCGATTAAAACCCGCAAACTCGCCTCGCCGCCCTGGAATTTGCTATTTATTTTCCGAGCTGCTCTGCTACGGCAGCAACGGCCTTGAAATCCCGCAGCCTCAGCTCTACGGTGCCATCTCCCAGCGTATACATTATCTTGGCTCCTATTGTTCTATAGGGCAGCGTGAGAGCCCTATAGAAGCAGGTAAAAGCGCTCTCCCAGTCCCCTTTGTGCCGTACGCCGCCATGTAAATGTCCGCCCGGCGCCCGTTTCCCGCTTCCCGTGCGCAGATTCCACCGGCATTGAACGGCAGATGGTTCAGGTAGCGGGTTTAAAAGCTGTCCCCGCCAGCCCCCGGTCCTGACCTATATCGCAGGACAAATGCTAGGCATACCTTTGCTTTCCCCTATGTCGATCGGATTTTTCCCCCCTTCCCCATCAGCTGTCAAAATAAAAAAAAAAAAAAATAAAAAGAAGGGAAAGAAGGAAAAGGAAAAAAAAAAAAAAAGTGATCCTGTCATGACTGCTATTTACACAAGTAAATATTTTTTATGTATATACAGCCAGTATGAAATGATTTTTAATGAAATATCTGCGAGTGAAAACAGTTCTGTAAATCAGCAGGGCTGCAGGCAATTTTTACCATATGTCGGCTTGCATTTGTGTCACAGAATTTGGTTTTTTTTTTGCGGGGACAAAATATCTGCTTTTCTTTCATTGCTTACGTGCTAGAATTAGGAGCTGCATAACTCAATGCATTTAAGCAAGAAGATTGTCTGGTTTTATTGGACTATTATTAATGCAAAGGCGAATGTATTCTATACCACGCTGCACGCCCGGGCGGCAAGGCAGGCAGGCAGAGCTGCACGGTAGCAGGGAGAAGCCTGAACGATATGAAAAATCCCTGGTTTTTTCCCCTAAAGCTTCCTTCAAACCTTTCTCCAGGAGGTTTCGCAGACTAAATCAGCAACTTGCAAAAAAATAAATAAAAATTAAATCTGCAAAATATAAGCTGCGCTCTGCACACATCCCTCCCTTCCCCCTCTGTAAAATAGCATCTGAATTCCTAATGGCAATAAGGATGAATTACTTAACGTATGGAGGGGGTGCTCGGGCTAAACCCACACTCCATAATAACGCTGAGCTTTATTATCTCTGTAGTTACCCATAGAAGGGTAAAGCTCGTCACGCACAACCGAAGCTGGAGCCCGAAATGAGAAATTGCCACCGGAATACCCTGCAAAACGCAGGTTAAAACTTCTGAGGGATCCAGGTTAGGAATAAATTGCTCTGCTAAATTCAGTTACAAAACCGAGAGGAAAAGTAACCGGGGAGGGCGGAAACCACGAAACCAACCCAAAAATTGCTGCGGAGATCTCTTACTCCTGCTTTATGCCTGAATTCTGGGGATTTTATTCCTGAGCTGGTAATGCTGAGGAAATGTTGCTGTTATCTTTTGAAAATATTACCGCAGGAAAAAAATCTAAAGCCAGATTCTCCATCCTTTA
>NW_009259833.1:1113756-1119514 GCF_000687185.1 Egretta garzetta
TGGGAGGGAGGAGAAGGCCGCTGGTGACAGTGGTCCCCGCTCCGCTGCGCCGTACCCCGAACAAAGAGAGGTCGCCCCTATTTGTATACGGGTCCTGTACATCGAGCGATTTGCCGCTGACTTCAATGGGAACAGAACGCTTTCCGTTTGCCCGCGGGAATATTTCTGGCGATGCTGCCTCGGGCAAGGGGAAGGGGAGGTTCGAAAAATAATTTATCTATTTATTTATTTATTTATTTGTTTTGGCAAGAGAAGAAAAATAATAAATAATAAAAATAATTAATAATAATAATAAAAAAATCCCAATTCTTTCTCCTCTGCCCCCGTTTTCATCCCCCTCTCCCTCCCTCGCCGCGTGGCGAGGGGGCAGCCGTGAGGCAGACGATGACGATTGTATAATAACGTAACGCTGAGATGAAAAATGTCATAACCATTTGTCACCGAATGCCCCGCGTACCGAGATGAAGCAAACAGTATGAGACTGACAGGGCTGATGAAAAACAGCACTTAAGCTAATTTTTTTTTTTTTTTTCCTCCGAAACTCCGTTGTGCACTATGCAAATATGATTGCGAAAGTGGGACATTATCAACACTTTACCGCTAGTTAACTTTCGGAGATGGTACTCAGAGCAATCAACATAAACTTAGCATACAGTAACTTAAATAACAAAAATGTTTCGCTGCTCGGCGCTGACATTTGGTTCCAGCCGGTGTAACGCCGCGTGATGGATTGCACAGTGCCTGCGAACAAATTAAAAATACATCGCTTCAGCTCACTTGTGGCAGTAGCGAAGAGGAACCGGCTTTAAACCGGAATAACAATAATAGCAATTCTATATTCTATACCAATCCGGCCGGAATCGCCTCGCCCTGCAAGCAGTTATTGATTATTGATGGGATAATATTTGCCCGCCTCGGACCGCACCCCTCGTCCCGCCGGCTCCTGCGCCAGCGCACAGCAAGAACCAACCCGCTCCCGAAGAATTCATGGGCCCTTAAATTTCTTAAATTTATCAAGTTCCTCAACAGCCCGTTTTTATTTTTTTTTCCCCTAAAGGTCCAATAATTCCTAACGCCACGTGATCAGGTGAGAATTTCAGCCTTTCCTTCCCCCCCCGGAAAATAAATTTCTCTTTATCCGTCAAAGCTCCGCACTGCAAACCCTAGAAGTCATCCTCCCAAGGAAAGGAAGAACAACCCGCAATTTGTTATTTTTAAAAGCTGACGGCAGTGGGAGAGGTGGCGTATGAAAAGATGAACTGATTTATAGGAGAGGACGGGGCGCACATCTCCCTCGTTAGCATTCGCCCCATTCCCCGTGGCAACGAGGAATAATAATAATACCTTAATACCTCCCAGCGGGGCTCAAAGGAGCTGGAAAAATAGGATTTAGGGTGCGAGCTCGGTATAAAAACAACCCCAAAATCAAACCCCGTGCTGCAGCTGAACCCAGGGAGAAAAGTTGAAGCTGAATTTTATGTCGCGGTGTTATCGATTGGGATGTTAACAAACCCGGAGCGTGGGGAGCGGAGGGAGGTTGGACGGCAGCCAGCTGCCGCTGCTGGTCCAGGCCTGGAAAGATGCCTGCTCAAATACAGCAAAAACCACTCCCCGTCCTAGGTCTTCCCAGGGCTTCTTCAAAAACGTTAATTAAGACTCGCACGCTGAGTAAAGGACAGAGAATTAGCTCTATTTTGCATATGCAGAATTGAGGTGTGGGGAGGAGAAGCACCTTAATGAGGGTGGCTCAGGGAGTCCGCTGAGAATTGAGCCCCATCTTCATGGTCTGAGCCCTCCTCTTTGACCGTGCCTTGTCTGGCCTCGTCCTTAATCAAACCGCCGGCCATCCTACCCCATTCATTAATGAAACGCAGCAATTCACAGCAAATATTATAGACTGGCAGAACGAATGGCACCTTTTCCAAAATTCAGGAAACATGCCAACACGTGCAGTTGGTGCAGGGACCGGGGAGATGAGCAAAGCACCGGCCTACCATGGGAGGTCTGGCAAAGGAAATAATCATACCCAAGGAAAAGTCTTCCTTCTTGTCTTGAGGGATGGCTGGCTGCAGAGATGCACCAAAGTGCAGGGTTTCTCCTCTTTTTGAGACTAGAGCAGGCATTTTATGGGTGAAGAAACCAGAAAGGACCCTACTGGATTTGGTGGATCAGCTCTGAATTTGCACCAGCCCCATGGAGCATGGTGCTGAGGGCATCACACCAGAGAGCAGGGAACTCTCAGGAGACCCTTCTGCATGAGTTAATTTATCAAAAAATAATAAAATGTGCTTTGACTCTTTGATAGAGGGGAAGAGCAAGGCTTACACGTCACCCAAGTCCCTCTGCTCATGGTGGGGTGGGATTCACCTCTCCAAACTTCAGCTATTTTGTTGCCCAGTACCAAGGCTTGCTCCGAGGTGTCTCTGAAGCTGGCAACCCTTTGGGGGCACCAAGTTAAAACTCAGACTGCTCAGGCCTGCACGGTCAGAGGTCCCCCACCCCAAAGGCATGGCCTCACGGCCAAGGCTACGGCACAGATTTATTTATTAGTAAATGCATAGCTAAATTCTACGCTTTATCTCAAAGCGTCTGCACATCTGCTCTGGTCCTGGCCAGGGTGAATGAGAAGTGGGAAACAGAGCGATCCAGATTTTTCAGGCTGGGGATTGGGCGTTTTTGGTTCATTGGCCTGTGCTGCCTCAGCAGCTCAGCTTGATGCTTTATTCTATCTCAGCTCCCTGCACTCTGGTGGTAGGGCATCACCAAGGCGGTCACGGAAGCCAGGGTCTTACAACCCCCAAGGCAACTCTTTCCACCTTCGCCTGTGTCCAGGGTCTCCCTGGACTTCACCCACCTGCAGTTCCACACCTCCGAAGGGATGTCATACCCTAGAAAGTAACTGGAGACCACCTCACCATGGCAGAAAGCCTTCGTCCATAGCTGTGGCTGCTCTGGAGGGGAGCTGAGGTCAGCCAGCACGTTGCTGTTTGAGGAGAGAGCTCTCCTCATTCTCACCCAACGCAAAGGCACTTCACTGCTCAATTTCTGAAGCAGTAACATGCCCAGTCCTAGTCCCCGGCTGCCTCTCACGGCCATCAGCAAGTCCTGGAGTGAAAGCATAAATGCACTTGTCCTGCCTTCCTGAGTGCAAGGAAACTGTCTCAACAAAGAGGATGAAATATTTCTCATGGCTTTCCGTAAATGAAGGGAGAGAAAGCAGGGCAGACGGCAGCTACTCGAACCACTCCACATGGCAATTCGTAGCCTACAAGAGCCTTGTGGGACCACTGGGACAAGGCTTTTCTGCTGCGGATGAACCCGCTTTTTATCATCTCTGCCCAGATTCCTTTTTCCACTATTCCAGCTCCTGGTTTCATAACAAATAGCGGCCGGGTCTGTGAAGTGTGAGCAAGAACAGCCCCCCAGGGCCTCTTGCTTTGCTCTCCATCATACCCCCAAAATCTATCTCCCTCTCTGCGATGGGTTTTTGTGTTGCCAGCAGCAGCGGGATGCAAGGGACCACCACCGCTAACCTCAAATATCAGGAGTTGTGTTGTTGGGGTTGCAAGGGACCACCACCGCTAACCTCAAATATCAGGAGTTGTGTTCTTGGGGTTGCCTTGGACCTCATTTTCAATAAGGCAGAGATTTGGGCATGATGGAGCCGTCCTCCACCAAACTGACGTCCACCTCGAAGAACAGCTTTTCAAAGTCCCTTTCTGCACTTGAAGTGGAGGCCAAGAAAATGTCCCCATCACTGTCACATCATCTCAAATCATTGCTGGTTTTTTTTGTTTTTTTTTTTCACTTCAAGCTACCAGCATCAGCCCTTGTCCTATGTTTTATACATGGTCAGCAAGAGACAATCTCTTTCATAATAGAGCAGGAGCACATCCAATTAAACTGGCAAACAATATTACATTTTCCTATTACTTCGCGGAGAACATCCTTTCTGGTAAAGAGAAGCCCAGAGGTTACAGAAATTTTAAGGATTTCTTTTTCAGTCTCTTACGTGGCTGAATCTGTGATCTCAATTTGAATTAGCTGGTACCTGCCGTTTGGGCTGTTTGTTGTTAGATGCCACCAGTGACGGCGATACCAAAGAGGCTGTAACACAATAGACTCAAAAAGATCTGAGGTCAAGGGCAATAAAGTTTAAAATATAATCTTTTCTTGCTTGGAGATATTTTTTGCACCTATCTATCCTGAAAAGAAAACTCAGAAGAATACCGCTTTCAAATGCAGTCTGAAGGAAGTCACAGGGAAAAAGGCGACGGGTTCTGTAACGAATTTGTTTAAGCAACTCAGGTGATATTGTTGATTTGCTGCTCCCTGGATTGTAATTTATTAGAAATTGCTTCTGATGTTTACAGGATGCATAAAGAGTAGTTCAATGTAAATAAGGCGCTGCTGTATGTTTAAGTGTCCCTTCTGGTGAATTAAATAACTTTGCGAAAAGACTTCTTGCATATATTTATTCCACTTTCTACTTCAATGTCATCTTGGCTCACTTAACCGGAGGAGAAAAACCAGATTGCGCGTGAATATTTTACCGTTCTTGACGGACCCGCGCTTCGATACGATTTGGAAAACCCCCAATTGCCTATGTGCTCTGCTGCCCTACTCACCCCCTTAACCGTATCACCCCGGGGACGTGGTGGGTGCTTCTTTCTGGGGCGAGCCGCCACCGTGTGAAGCAGAAATGAAATGGTCCCTCCCTTCCCTCGACCGCTGTGCCCGCGCCAAAGTGCTGAGCCCAGCAGATGAAAAGCTTCTGCTGCTGAACGGGGAGGGGGGACCGTGGCCCGGAGGCTCCGCAGGCAGAGCACGCGATATTATTCAAGAGTCACCTTTTCAGCGGAGTGATTTGCTTCGTACGAGGCTTGCTTTCAATGTAGAAATAAATCTGAAAATCTATATACAACCGTCTCCAATTGATCAGACAAATCTTGCAGAGCCAAGGCTAATCAGAAGGAGTTGTAATGCACGGATTCCTTAAAGCATCTTAAAATTAATGGCAGGATCTATCCCAGAGCTATAATTTTTTTCGGAGTGCTTAAAGGGGGTTATGCAGACATAATTCAGCTGGATCGAACAGTCTAATCTGAGATTTACATGATTGGTAATGCTTACTTCTCCCGTAATCAATTCTTGCAGCGCAAGAAGGAGCTCTGAAGCACGCGGCTTTGGTGTGAAGTACATTAATTCTTTCCAACAGGTTTAGTCCTCCACCAGTTGTTTGTTGAGCACAATTTTGTGTGTGGTGGGTTGACCCCGGCTGGACGCCGGGTGCCCACCAAAGCCGCTCTGTCCCTGCCCTCCTCAGATGGACGGGGAGAGAAAATACAACGAAAGGCTCGTGGGTTGAGATGAGGACAGGGAGATCACTCGGCAATTACTGTCACAGGCAAAACAGACTCAATTTGGGGAAATTAGCTTAATTTATTACCAATCAAATCAGAGCAGGGTAATGAGAAAATAAAACCCAAACCTTAAAACACCTTCCTCCCACTCCTCCCTTCTTCCCAGGCTCAACTTCACTCCTGATTTCTCCACCTCCTCCCCACCAGCAGTGCAGGGGTACGGGGAATGGGGGTTGGGGTCAGTTCATCCCACGCTGTCTCTCCTGCTCCTTCCTCCCCTGGGGAGCACTCCTCACCCTCTGCCCCTGTTCCAGCGTGGGGTCCCTCCCACAGTAGACAGTCCTCCACGAACTGCTCCAGCCTGGGTCCTTCCCATGGGCTGCAGTTCTTCATGA
>NW_009259833.1:1119585-1123618 GCF_000687185.1 Egretta garzetta
TGGGGTCCCTGGGCTGCAGGGGCACAGCCTGCCCCACCATGGGCTGCCCCAGGGGCTGAGGGGAATCTCTGCTCCAGCGCCTGGAGCTCCTCCTGCCCCCCTGCTGCACTGGCCTGGGGGCTGCAGGGCTGCTCCTCTCCCATCCTCTCATTCCTCTCTTCTGACTGCTGCTGCTGTTGCGTAGTTTTTGTTATTCCTTCTTAAACACGTTATCCCAGAGGTGCTACCACCATCGCTGATGGGCTCAGCCTTGGCCAGTGGTGGGGCCGCCTTGGAGCCGGCTGGGGCTGGCTCTGTTGGACACGGGGGGAGCTTCTGGCACCTCCTCACAGAAGCCACCCCTGTAGTCCCCCAAACCCTTGCCACGCCAACCCAATACATCCCATTACAGCCCTCACAGACAAACCCAACAGCGCAGGTCTGTTTGTTCAACTGATTTACAGCCAAACTTCAAACACCAGCACTTGCTTCTACTGTTAACCGTGCCCTCCCATTAACACAGAAACACCTTGCAAGCCCTTAGCCAGCTTTTATACGTGTCCCATCTTTCCTCCCAGCAATGGTGCCAGTGTCCTTTAGGGAGCCCTTGGTCTGGTCTGCTGTTTACAGTGATCGCCTTCTTCTTGGCACTGAGGCTCACCACAAGCCATACATCCCTTATGGTCTTCAAAACATAGATTTTCAGACTCATTTTCCAGTGTCCACAATATTGCAGAAAGTCCTTTAGCAAATGTTAAATCCCCGCTTCTTCAGGGCAACATGTGTTTAACTTTATCCTTGTGCTTTACTTGCCCTGAAGGATTTGGGCATGTATGGGAAGCTGAATTTGCTGGGGCTGGTCTCCCATTCTGCAGTCGTGCCGTCCTCACTGCCCAGCCCAGATGCAAATCCATGAAGGTATTTATGGCTCCACTATGGATCCTAGCATGTAGGAGCAGAAATTTAACTGTGTGCTGTGTAAGCCTTACTCTGGAGGTGTAGGTGCTCTTCCATGAGACTAGACTTTGGTGGTCACCCACATAAACAAGTGAATTTTAAGCATCTTGGGCTCCTGGCTATGGTGTTACTTGGTGGTGGCGAGTCTCTCAGCACCTCCTGGCCTTGAAATTCTTGGGTTTTAAAAAATAAGTATTTGTTCTTGCTGTGCTGCTTTATTCAAGGTGATTCAAACCCTTCTCCCTGACAGCAGGTGTGATCAGGAGGTTTTACTCCATACTGGCAATGTAAAAGGGACTTAAAGGAGGAATAAGCACGGCTGAATCCAGCCTTGTCTGTGGGGGTATAGTGGTGCTGACACTGGGCCCACGTGGGGCAGGGAGATGGAAACACCCTTACCCTGAGGCTGGACCATCATCACTAGCTCATGGGAAACGTTCAGATTCCGTATTTTGAATGAGTACATTCATAGAATTGGAGAATCACAGGATGATTTGGGTGGGAAGGGAGTGTTACAGCTCATCCCGTCCAACCCCCTGCAGGGAGCAGGGACACCTTTAACCAGATCAGATTGCTCACAGCCCCATCCAACCTGACCTGGAATGTTTCCAGGGATGGGGCACCCACCACCACTCTGGGCAACTTGTCCTAGTGTTTCACCACCCACTCATTAAAAATATCTTCCTTATATCTAGTCTGAATCTACCCTCTTTTAGTTTAAGTTGACATGATTACACCCATCTTTTGCTCATGTTTTTTTTTTTTTGCCAGTAGCTCCATCTTCTTCCCACTGGAGGAAATACCATGAAACACAGGACGTGGCTGCAGGCTCTGCAAGTTTTCTTGCAAGACTTGCATTTTCTTTTGAAGACACAGTTTTTTGTCATCCCTTCCTGGGAGCTTTCCTTCTGAGGGTGGTGATGGCAAGGGAGCAGCTGCTTGAAGAGAAGCATCATGTGCGGAGCCTTCTGCGACAAGGCAAATGCTCCTTGGCTCCAGGCTTTTGTGCGTGACGCAAGAGAGAAAAAAATAATAATAATATTCTCCCTGTTAGCAGATGCAGCCAAAGCTGGTTTTGTTCTGATCTGTCCAAATTCACGTGCTGCTGCATGGATGTGACAGGGGTCACTTGTCGCTGGGGTCCTGCAAGTTCAGGCTTGAGGGTTTGAGTGTAAACCAGACTCCCCTGCTCAGTGGTCAGGACATTTCTTCATTTTAAAGAATGATATAAAATGGTTTAAAAAAAGTCAGTTTCCTGGCTGGGATTTCTATCCCCAGGAGGTGTTTCAGGAGCAGGCCCATGGCATGGCTTGCAAGCTGGATCAGAAACATGCACGTCCTCCAAGAGAAGTGTGTCAGGGGAGGCTGTACAACAAAAAGGAATTGCAAGGGGGCGATGGAAGAAACACTGAAAAGGTGGAAAATGGAAAAAGCATTTCTAAATTAGAAGAAAACGTAGAGTCGTCAAATTATGGTCTGACATCTCTTCTTTACAATGAGGGTGGTGAAACCCTGGCAGGGGTTGCCCAGAGAGGGGGTGGAGGCCCCATCCATGGGAACGTTCAAGACCAGGTTGGACAGGGCTGTGAGCAACCTGATGTGGTTCAAGGTGTCCCTGCTCCTGCAGGGGGGTTGGGCTGGGTGGGCTCTAGGGGTCCCTTCCAACCCAAAATATTCTATGATTCTATGATCTCATCTGGTCCAGTGGGAATAGCAACATGGCTGTGCATCCCCACACAGGGATGGGGGCGTTTGGTTGGGGCAATGTGCCAAGCGCTTTGGGTTTGCTTTGAGTTCATGATGGGTTAAAAGCAGGTGCATGAGCAGCTCCCCCAGCTCCATTGATCCATGGGAATTCATTATGCCTGGGAAGCTTGATCACGTCGGAGTTTGAATTGATGCTAAAAAGACATCATGGGGTTTCCTGGTGATTGTCCTCTACAGTTCCAGATCAGCTGAATTCAAAGAAACTCCCTTATAGCTACAAGGCTTTAAGCTCCACTTCAGGTCATCTGGAAATCAAAATCTCTTTTCTTTCTGCCTCTTCCATCCTCTGTGGCCATCTGTGGAGTTTGGCTGTCAGAATTCAATCGCCAGTGCTGGTTCCTGAAGCAGAAGAAACTCTAACTTATTTTTCCTTCTGTATCTAGGCAAGAGATGTTTGTGACACAAGCTGAGTTAGAATTAGCCTGATTCATATTTTAATTTTTCTGAGCAGAAGCCTAATGTTCTTTAGGCTTGATCTTGCAAAATGCTGGTTGTCTTGGCCCTGATCCATGACCAGAAATCATGCATGGTAACTCGTAGCATGTCTGAGGAACATTTACAATGTGCATGTAGGTTCTAGAAAATACGTGATCTGTGGTTAATGTGGAGCAGTTCGTTTTAGTGCCTGTGCTGGGTCAAAACATGAGCAGGAGCTGTGTCCCACTGAGGAAGGACCATGCCTGTGAACCGTGCTGTGATTCTGGAAGAAGGAATGCCAAAGTCAATCATGTGAGCCATGAGGAAAGAGAAAAGATGGCGTTTGCCACTGTTGATGCTAATGAGCTTGCACAACCTCGCTCACCTGAAATTAGTGCTCTTTTTGTGACTTTCTAAACGATTTGTGGTGACACAGGAAGGAAAAGTGGTGCCATCCCAACAGGACGGGGAGATGCATTTGGACCATGTTGTCTCTCCAGGTCCTCACCCTCTGTGTCGGCACTTCTCCTGCTAATGGACCCATGTCTAATGGCAAGAGGCATGATCTTTTTGCAGCCCAAATGCTCATAGGACCTCTTAGATTTGGCTTTTCTGGATTCTCTGGGGGGACAGGAGAGAAGAAAGCAGAGAGAGGATTAGAGAGGGAAGGAGCTCATTAGCAGACAGGGCGCTCCTGCTCTCTCCTTTCTTTTAAAGGCTGATGAATGCCACAAATGGGAGAAGAAAAACAGAAAGCAGCTCATGGAGTTAGAATCATAGAATCATAGAATCATAGAATGTTTTGGGTTGGAAGGGACCCCTAGAGGTCATCTAGTCCAACCCCCCTGCAGGAGCAGGGACACCGCTAACTAGATCAGGCTGCTCAGAGCCCCGTCCAACCTGGTCTTGAATG
>NW_009259833.1:1123931-1125781 GCF_000687185.1 Egretta garzetta
AGCGCACATTGCCGGCTCATGTCCAGCTTTTCATCCACCAGCACCCCCAAGTCCCTCTCGGCAGGGCTGCTCTCGAGTTAGGCTGGGATACTGCCATCCCGC
The DNA here is from genome assembly GCF_000687185.1 of Egretta garzetta. Classification (NCBI taxonomy): domain Eukaryota; kingdom Metazoa; phylum Chordata; class Aves; order Pelecaniformes; family Ardeidae; genus Egretta; species Egretta garzetta. The sequence continues at coordinate 1,124,034 of NW_009259833.1, forward strand.
ATCCGGACTGTGGCACCAAGGAGCATGAACCTGCAAACGAAGACTCCCCCACTACGCTGTGCTGGTTCAGCTGAGTTGAGTGTGCCAGCAGGCAGCACGGGGACTTTGGTATTTATAACGTGTTTTGGCCAGTAATAGATTCAGCGTATTTTTAAGCCACATGGCTCTGCATGGAAGGACATCTCACATCTCTCAGCCCTATGGAAAGCTCCTGGCCCCTGGAGACAACTGGAAGAGCTTCGCAGCTGGTGTCCACACTGGATGGAGAAGGTTTCCAGCCTTGCTTTGGTTTTCCAGCAGCTGGGAGGACACTCAGGGCTGAGGGTGGGTTATTCCGTGATTTGGGAGGGCTTATTCCATGATTCATGGGGTGGGAGAGAACATGGTGTTGGGTTCTGGATACGGGAATGGCATGGGCTCTGCCAGGGCACGATCAGCTGCAGTTGCATCAGGTATTCACCTGAGTTTGCTTTGGTTTAGGTTATCTTGGAAAATGCTTTCGCTGTCGCTTTAGGAGGAAATTCTGGCAGCGGTTCTCAACCACAGGCCAGTTTATTTACACGAAGAAGGATTCGGATAATCAGAAAACGCCACTGTGAGCCCAAATAAGCACCAAATCAAGATTTTAAAGCAGGAAATAATTTTCCAGCAAACCAACTAGTTAAAATGCAGGTTCTAATGAGAGACCAGAAGGAAAATCTATAGCAAGAAGAGATGAAACCTGCCTTGTTTGGATTATGTGATTAGAAGTTTTACTATTTTCAGTAGCATTAATCTGAAAACGTAAGCAATGTCAGCAGAAAATTAGTCAATGTGGGAGGAAAATTTGGTGAGCATTTTGGGTTTTATTTCTGCCTTGGAAATCAGTTGTTAGCTGAAAAACAGACAGGGAAATTCAAGCGGTTGATGTTTCGCTTCTTCCGTTGCACGTAGAGCCCGGAAAAATTGGTGGCTTTTTGGAGGGGAATTTGCGTGGGACACGACAGCAGTTCCTTTCACACGAATCCTAACATCTCCAAACACAGATGTATCTTTTAATTGAAATTTTGGGGGCCTGAGAATTCTTCATAATTAAGAATGAGAAGGACAAGGGGCTGGTAATGAGGAGGCTTTACTTCGTGTCGCCAAACAAGCCTCACCTAGACTAGATCTGTGCCTACACGGGTCTTTACAAGTGCCCATGAGTTATTTGAAAGGCAAACACGCTATCCCTGAGTGCTCAGCCAGCGGACAGGAGCAGGAGAGCCGTTTGTGAGATGCCCAAATTCGGGGCTCAGCCAGAAGATGCGGGCGCAGCTCTCCTGGCTTTCTGTCTCATGGCATCCCACACAGCCTGTGGGAAAGAGATTTGGAGGTTGCTTTTCAAATGAAAAGACACCTCATTTTGATCTCCCTGTAACCCAAATCTCAGCTGATGTGACTGAGCTGAAACCAGACCCCCTCCGATTTTGGGGAAAGCTGATGCAATGGGGACAGGTCTAACCCAAAATACAGTAACAGGTCAGGATGGGGTTTGAGAGCAGAGATCCCGCTTCGTATTCATACTTAATTTTTTCACATCCCAGTAACAATGTAAACCAGCCTTAGAATCACGGTGCAGTATCAAATCCTCCCTTCAGTTCCCCAGTGGTGCAGAAGTCTCTAAGGACAAGGCCCGTGGGTGGCTGTGTTGAGCAAGGGTTAAAGAAGAGCTGGGGGATTTAGGCTTTATCTCGGAAATAGTATTTCAATGCATCACCCCGACTGAA
>NW_009259833.1:1126079-1138715 GCF_000687185.1 Egretta garzetta
GCCCCGCCGCGAGCCGCTGGCGGAGCTGCCGACGGGTCAGCGATTTCCTCGGCAAACCTCAGTACCAGGTGAAACGCAGGGCAAGGCTTGGAGCATCATTCAGCCCAACTTTTAAAATAGCAATCCCCATAATAGGATTAAACGGCACCAACCAATAGGGGCGAAAGCTTGAGGAGATTACGGGAGGCATGCGACAGGAAGGATTAGCGGGAGATACAACAAAACTGGGAGCCAGGAGAGCGCACTTAGCGCTAAGGGCAAGCGGTGCCACGCGCCACGCACGCTCAGGGTTAACCTCTCCACCTCCACTCAGGACAGCTTCTGCTCACCCTCTCCATCCAAGAGAATGGTCCCTGTGCTTGTGCCTCGAGATGTCCCATTGTCACTTGGACACCAGCTCGTTGCCCTACACCAGTACCCACATGGTGCAGGACTCCTGGGGCTGATGGCCCCTGGGAGCATGGACAGCTGTCTGCACCCAAAATATATTATTTAAGGCCACTTCTCTTCTCTTTTGCAGTCTGGTAGCCATGGAGTGAGTGTTGTCTCAACTATTCTTACTTTCTCATCCCAAAATGCCCCGACAGGTGTGACAGCAAATTCAGGCGCCCAAAATAGTCATCCTTTTGCCTTCTGAAAAATGAATCTATTAATGTTCTCTTCCCTGCATGATGCTCTTAATGTGCTGCCTGGAAAATATCTTTTGCCCAGCCATCTGCATGAGATAGAGGTATCCACAGTGGAATCGTCTCAAACCTGTAAATTCTCTCATGGTCATGTTTTAGGCACAGACACTGAATTTGAGTAAGAAATGTGAGTGTGTCCTCCCTGCTGCGTAGGCTGTGCTTTAATACCATGGTCTTGGTGACTTCCCTGGTTTAAGATGGGCGAGATCTGAGCTGTTGACAGCTTACACCGTCATCTCTCAGAGAGATGTCTGCTGTACAGACATGAGGCCATGCTACGTAACTTCAGGCATTATCAAATGCTCTTTGTTTCCTGCAGAAGATGGAGGTTTGTGCTCTTGGAAACCACGTGGCAGAAGGCAAGGGCCTCTTTCAAACTTCAGGACTTTTTGGAGTTTCCTGGCTTTATAACTTGAAATATAGTTTCCAATAAACAGAAATCCCACTGTTTTTAACTAACGGCACAGCTCAGCTGGCCACTAAGCTGGGGACAACGTGCTCCTCTCCAGCACCTTCAAAGACCCCCTCTCCAGCGTACCCAGGGCTCTCAGGGCAGCCTGACTGCACCCAACCTGCACCAAACACATCTGAGCCTGTCAAAATAATATTTCTCTTTGTTGATCTAAATGCATCCTCTCCACATTTGTCCACCTAACTGGGACCTCACTGGTGACCGTGGTGATGGATACCCCTTGGCACGCAGAAGAGCCAGCGGAGACTTTGAAATGCCTTTGTTAATAACAACGATAGCAGTGATGGTATGCACCAAGGAGTTTTACATTAGCTGATTTTAATGACTGATGGACGAATGCCATGTAGCACCAGGTGTTGGTACTGATCTATGTTCACTAAATAAGGATCCCGAGCAGAGACACGTGCGCTTGTGTGTGCAAAGTACATGGACGTGGTGTGTGACCCTGCACAGAGCCAGGTATTGCTGCTACCAGCGCAGTTACTACTGTTTGTGCTACCAGTTGTAGAATCATGGAATCGTTTAGGTTGGAAAAGACCTTTAAGATCATCAAGTCCAACCGTTCCCCTACCCCTGCCATACCACCACTAAACCCTGGCCCTAAGTACCTTGTCTGCCCGGCTGTTAAATCCCTCCAGGGTCAAGTAAAAAGTTGTTGCCTTTCCCATTCACCTCTTCAACTTTCTTTTCCCAGGAGAATCTCCCTGAGACACATCCTTACTGCTGAGAGACCACAGCACTCCAAAAAGCGTTGGTTACCATGACCTGCTGTCATTAATAGCTCCGGCTTTTGCTGTTCTGGAAGATAATTGCTAGTAGCTCCAGCACTGGGCTGCACATTTGGGGTGTCACTGATATAACACAGTGCAAAACGTTTTGATTTCTCTATTTCATCTCTGCTTAGTCTGCCCTCAGATGTTTTCCCAATATAGCTATTTCCAATGGAAAACAAAATGATTACATTTACAAGGAACCTCCACATGGACGCAGATGTAATGGTGATTTATATGGAATAGCTCCTCCTTTTTTTTGCGTGTGGTGGGCTGTCAGTCTAAAGCCTGTCTATACGACAGAATTGTATCTGTTACCGAAAACTGGTTTTCTGTGTATAGCGTGCAGTAAACATGCTGTGTACAGGGATCAAATGATTATATATTTATTATTGACATGCTCAACTGGCTCTTAGGCCATTTAGAAGCTGGGCTTCTACTTCAGGCTAGGAGTTGAGGTCTCCACTGGAGACAAAGATTCACTTCCAGAGGGCAATTTTTCATACCCACCACAGGATGGGATGAGCTGACCTCTGGCAGCGCCTGTTCTTCTTCTGCACAAGAAAGCTTCATTCCACGGGATGACCTTTGACAACTACCAGCTTCTTAGGTCATGAGTCCTTTCTTTTTAGCCATCTAAAAGAAAACTGAGAACAAGCCCATGAGGTCACTTGGTACTTTGGGGAAACCCTAGAAAAGCTCCGGACTGACCACGTCCTGTAGAGCTGCTATGGGCATGGAGCAAACCGCCAGGACATCCTGCAGGCCATCAGTCAGCCCTGCCATGCTTGAGCTGATGGGCTGCCAGCATGAAGGGAGCTGCTTCTTTAGCTCCTTTTAGTAAATCCATGATCTCTCATGCACTGAGCTGTCCTTCCGTCATCCTCCCAGGCTGCCTGCCTGCAGCTTTATGGGTCTGCTGAGGTCACATCTGAATATCCTGAGTAATCTTCATGAGTGATGGAGAAATGCTCGTGTGTCACGGTAAAGAGCTGCAAGGGGCAGTTACGGTAGTTTAAGATATATATCTGATTTCGAACCTCACCTTGTCATGCAAATTGTGAGCAAGGCTGAGTCAGCCAATGTGCTGTCGCTAAGATTGCATTTATTTTATATATATATATATATATATATATGTATAAGATTAATGACCTGAGGCAAATTTCCATGGAAAATATTTATTTTGGTCAAAATTAATTCTTCAGTGAAGAGACTGGGGAAAAAGAGAAAGGGAAACTGCATATGAAACCACCTCCAAAACCAATCCCTTTTTTGTTTGTAAAAAAGGCCTTGAGTACCGGTTAAAAATATGGTGTAGAATTATGTAATTCTTTTTGTTTGCTTTGCTTCCTTTTGAAATGTCTTTGGAAATATGCCTTTGAGCATTTCTGACAATCTCTGAAAATAAGCGTAGCCAAACACAGCTTAAGTCAGTCATCTATAGAGACATGGGATATGCCAGGATTCCTCCATCGAGGCCCAAATTTTTCTTTTTTTTTTTCCAGCTAATGCCATTCAGGTTCCTATGCTGACCCATTAATATAATGTGAGCTTCAGTCTGCTTCTGAATAGGAGCTGAGCATTGCTGCAAGAAGCAGAGATTACCCCTCCACAGCAGTCACAACAACTCAAATTCCTCCTAACACATTTTTAACATCTCATGAAAAGTCACTTGTTCGAAACTGTTTTCTACCAGCCCACTCCTCCCTCTCGAATCCAGTCAGGAGTCACAAGATGAGGTATCCAAACTTTAGGTAAACACGTAATGACGTTGAGTTGTGGGAGGTGAAGATGAAGTAGAGAGTCATACCCACATGAGGTGCTCTGCGGAGATGGGTGCTGGATCTGCTGCTCCTCAAAGCCTCAGCTGCTCCATTGCTTTGGGGATTGGAGGACCTCCTGAAGGAAAGAGCTCTATGGGTGAACCTTGATGTTCTTCTTGAGGATGCATTAAAAAAAAGTCAGTGTGAGGGAAGGGAAGAGGAAACAATGCCAAGAGGAGAGCACCGGCTTTTGGAAGCTCCTGATCTGCTGACTCCTACCTCTGGATGTCCTGAACCTATCCAATATTGGGAGCAGGGGATTTCTCCCTACCCCAGGGGGCATCACAGCCATACACTCCACCCTGGCCCCGTACATGGCAAGGAAAAAAGGGTTTCTACACCGTGTGGATCTCCAGCTGCTGGGTTGGGTTGAGGACCACTGAGAGCCTCCCCAGCCCATGGCTGTGCTGAATTTCAAAGGGTGGTTTCCCCAAGTGCTTGTCATCTGTGGCTGAATTTCCCTTGCAGACTATTAGCTGGGGAGGGTCTGTAATGTATAATAAGAGCTTGATGAAGGCTGAAGGGCAGTCACGTTTTTACTGACTCTCATTTAAATTTAATTTAAGCATTACTGCATGGCCCATAAGCAAACAGTTTCAATCAATGCTGCTTCTTGTTCTACCTGTGTCTGAGGTTTAGCCAGCGAGGTGGCAAGTGGCCCTGGATGACTGGTGGGGTTGCCGACTCTGGCGAAGCCTTGCCAGACCAAGAGCCTCGCGTTGCTGCTCACACGTGGGTGATCACACGGGGCTGCGCTGAGATGTTTATCAGTCTTGTTAAAGCCAGCTATAGCATAATCTTCTTGGCAACTCCGGGCTAGGGAGATGTCACGCAACCCTTCACCACTCAAGGAGCCGCATCTACAAGTTGGCTGAATGCAGATGCAGCCGGCGAGCCCTTGTGGCATGCTGCAGGTTATTTTTGGAGGCAGAGCCATGGAAAAATGCTGAGGGACCCTTGTTTTGCTCGCTGCTGCTGTCCCTTCTTGGCCTCGCTGAGTTCTGCTTTGCATCCACAAACGCTGTCCCATACTCGGAAAGCATGATGATGTTTTCCACTGTGTCTATCTCGCTTAAAACCTCACAGAGGTGGCTTATCCTGCTCCATACTAGGTGCAGGCTCCTCATCCACATCTTAGAGCTTGTTTATCATTAGCCTACAGATTTTCCTGAGACCTCCTCCACTACAACTAAGGAGGTGCGATAGAGTCAACGTGGCGAGGAGCATCCCCTGAAATCAGTTTCATGTACTAATGCTTTATTCCCCCTCCCAAATAATTCTGAAGCAGCCCAGACCTGCACAACGGTGCAATCTGAGTGGACTGTGGAGTGGTAGAGGAGGTAACCTGAATAACGCAGTACAGCCTCTCCATGGCAGAGATGAGCTTCATTCTGGCTTTTTTGGCTACTCCTTTACTAGTAACTTTGCGCCTAAACCTGGGAGCCAACTGGCAGAGAGATGCCATGTCCATATTATCAGAGTCTCCAAAACCAGGTGGACACATCCCAACTGCCTTTTGGGATTGGCACTTGTCCTGCTGTGCTGAGCAAGCCCGTGGTCAGCCACTGTAAGATCTATCAGTACAGAGGTGGGGTTTGAGTTTTCCATCCGCGTCTTGCATGTATCCTTCCAGAATGCCTGCGCCATCCCCTGCAGCTGGGATTTCTTCCTGCCTTTCTGCTTCAAAGATCTCTTCGATGCACTTCGCATGCCACTGCAGCCTCTATACACGGTTATACTTCAGACACATCCCCGAATATCAATATAGCAAAAAAAAAAAAAAGAAAAAAGGATCTGAGAAGGTACACATCACTTAATGACTTTAAAAACCTTTTTAAAGGACTGCAGTTGGGTTTTTTTTTAGTGTAGAGCCACTCCTTTGGGACCTACTCTTGGTATAAACTTGTGCTGATAGAATCTTAACACCTGAAATAAATCTAAAGTTGAGGTAATCCTTCTGAGCTCAGTCTTATAAAACACTGAGAAGTGTTCCTACCTGGAATGATTGTGTTTCTTTATTCCACCTCTGGGTGTAACCGAGGATCTTACTGACCCTTTTTATAGGGCTGAACACTATGTTCCCATCTTCATGTTGCTCCTGTGGTGAACCGTGAAGGTAGCTCTGACACTTCACTTCTCTCTTGTGAGAAACACAGGCTACAAGATCTTCCTGAACAGACTCTTCGTATAAATAAATACATTTTTTCACAACATTCCCTTGAAATGTGGCAAGCAAAGTACCTCCACCTGTTTACTGAAGTGTGTGTCATATTATCCATACCAACATTAATGTATAACTTACTTACATGTAGTAGAAACCTCTTAACATATATCAAGGGTTTCCTCGGTGCCTTCTGTAACAGTCAAATGAGCCCTGTTGCATTTTCAAGTGCAAAGGCCTGATCAACCTAAATGTTAATGCTTGAGTTTCTCCACAAAGCAGCCCGTTGGAGTTCAGAGCCACTTGACTCCGCTCTTAAACTTCCATCGCCCAAGGGCTTGTGTGGGTATGGGGCCTCTCCATCGCCTTCTGCCTTGGCCAGTTACTTACAAATTGGATGTAAGACCTGAACATCATGTTCTTGGGACCAATGTTCATCTCACAGTAGGGTCTGTCAGAAATAGTGAATTTAATGGACGTTGGAGCCCAATGGTCATCGGTGGCACATCCCCGGCATGCGTTTGTTCCGGGACAAGTAGCACTGAGCTAACGGGTTCCTAAGCAACCTGATCTCGTTGGAGATGTCCCTGCTCGTGGCAGGGGGCTGGACTGGATGGCATTTAAAGGTCCCTTCCCACCCAAGCCATTCTACGATTCTGTGAAATAATCCCCAAACACAGATGAGCATGGGTTAGAGATTGTTCTTAACAATTTGTCTGGGTGCAACCACCCTGTTTAGGGGAACAAGGGGGTTTGGCAGCATGCATGTGGCTACGCCACTCCAGCCACGCTGGGGCCAGAGGGCAGACCTCGTCACTGTTTATTTTATCGGGACAAATGCAGCCTTAACGTTACCGTTACATGTGCTGGCATCCCAGCCTGTTATTAGAGGAGCCATCTTCCAGTGCTACTGTGCATTTATTTTGTCCTGGGCTTCAGCTGTATTTTCTAAAGCTGCACTGGGAGAAAGTTGTAATTGGACTCTCAAAATTTAATTTAGTGGTTGCCTGGTTGTCGGGCAGTTTTTCTGCCCATCATACGCCAGACGTAATCATATTCCATCAGAGGCAGAATAAGCCGGTATGTCCTGCATTACTAAGTGCAGCACAAGTTTATTGCCTGCTGGGTTTCCTTGGGTTTGTTGGGTTTTGGGTTTTTTTAATATTTTTTCCATGACAGATGTACGTATTTGGTTTTGTGACTCTTGTCCGTGGACCTTGGTGTGTGGAGTTATGAGGGTACAGGGGGAAATCGAGAGAGGTTGGTAAAAATACCAAGATGGAAAGGCCAAGCAGTGGTTTAGGTGAGATAAAATAACAGACAACCTCAGCCCTGTGGTTGTCGTATTGCTAATATTATATAGTCTGCCAAGACTGGGAGAGGGAAGGAGGGAAGTGTTTGGGAGGATGGATAGGAGCTGATGTTAGAAATGAGTCTGGCGCAGAAACAAAGTGATGTAGTGTCTGTCTGTGTGAATGATCTTCACTTTGCCTGTACTCCTGAGATAAGATCACCTCCAGGGGACATGGCAGCCCTGGTCAAAGGGGGACATGGTCACCTCCCCTGTCCACTCCGGCTTGTCCATAGCCAGGCTCCCTGCCCAGTTCAGCTCAGCTTGGAGCAGTGGTGAATACGCATCTGTCTGCACCCATTTCTGCTGAAATACCCATCGAGACCCCAAGCAGCCATACGGTGAAGGCAACTGGGCTAAGGTGCATTTTCCAGACCCACACAGGGAATTTGAAGCACAGGGAAACCCCACATATTTAGGCTGTTCCGGCTTTTATGACGTCGCTGTGAATCAAAATAGACAAAACTGAAGGATCAGAAGGAACCACCACAGAACCAAATATGTTCAATGCAAATGCTTTTAAGCAAAAGCCATCTAAAATTAAAAGTGAATTCATGGCTATCCCTATTACAGCTTAAATTTCGTAATAACCACTGAAATTACGAAGTGACAACCAACAGCATCATTTGAGCCATGACTATTTGTGAGCTGCTGCTGGGGAGCCCGACCCCAGCTTGGGGGAAGCACCAAGTCAGGTTTTGATAAAAAAATTCCCTCTTTTGTGGGTGCCAAGAGCATATTTTCTCCAGTCACTGATGTCAGCACCATAACACCATGTGGAGACGCTCCTGGCTGGAGGGCTGCTGTGAAGTTGGTGGAAGATGCCCAGATGTCTTGGAGACACTCAGCTGCGGTCCCCTGGCAGCTGCCTGCTCCTGCCAGCAGTCCTCCGTTGACATTATCTCCTGGCTTCACCTCTGAATGCTTCTCTGCCCTCTTTTGCTCCCTGTTGGAAGCCCTTTCCCCCGGCAGATTGATGGTGGTATAGGGGGTGTCCCCAGTGGCCCTGCTGCCATCTGTCCCCCCTCCCACTGGCACAACCCAGAGGCACCACCACTTTGGGCTGGGTTTCCTCAGTGCTCCCAGGGGTCAAGTTTTCCCTCTAACGACCGCTGAGTGGAGTAAACATCTCTCTTGGTGGGATGCAAGCATCTGAAAACCATGCCCAGCCACAGAACAGCCAAGACACGGTGGATACAACAGGGCTTCCCCTTTGCTGTAGGGTTGGCTCCAATCTGTTATAAAAATAACTCATTGCAAGACGATCTGGTCCCAGGAGGGAGCAGAAGACCAAATCTCCTGGTTCCTCTTCTGGCTTCATCTTTTATCCATGCCTGTGGCTTTTCCATCCCCTGCCTGCTGCTAATCAGCATTCCCCGCAAAGAGCAGCTGCTAATCTGCCGACAGTCGTTAGGGCGTGCGGAGGGTGGGGAGGTGGTCGGGGCAATGAAGCGACACCCTCCCAGCAGCTCCTGCCCAGGCCAGCATCACCAAACCTCCCCTTTTCCAAGCTCAAAGCCACCACAGCAAAACCAGATTCAACCTGGTGCACCGAGTCCCACCCGTAAAAGAAAAGCTGTTTTGTAGCACTTGCATTTTAGGTAGGAAAAAAAAGTATTTGTATATGTGTATGTGTGTTTGCATGTGCGGGCGTGTGTGTATATATAAATACATATATATATTTTCCCCTCTGAAACAACTCGCTTCCCTTTGGGAATAAAGGGGATCTTTAAAAATGCAAAAATTCCTTCCAGACAGTTTGTCATGTCTTACTAGAAACAGCCGACCCTATTAGCAATTTAAATGATGTCTCCTATTAGCATAATTTTTAATGAAGCAGAGCACGTGCTTCACATTTGTGTTTCCGATGCGGTGGGGAGGAGGCACTCGGACACTCAATGAACGTAGTAGAAATTGGCTTTGAGCAGATCAGGAGCGATGCCGCAAGTTTTTGACAGTGACCCAAGCTGGTGCCATGAAATTTTGTGCTGGGGATGCACACGTGTGTGTTAATGGTCCCCTGCTAAGGCAGTCAACGGTGTCCACATGGCCGTTGTAAAGGACCTGCCTATAGACAACACATCCTTCTTCAGTGTGTCACCACATAGATGCTTGTACCTGGGATTAACATTGCACGCTCTTGAGCTGCTCGCATGATTTCTGAGCCCTGGCCCTGGCCAGGGCTTTATTTTAGGCCTTCCAGTACCTAAAGGGGGCCTATAAGAAAGTAGATGCTTGTACCAGGATTAACATTGCACGCTCTTGAGCTGCTCGCACGATTTCTGAGCCCTGGCCAGGGCTTTATTTCAGAACGTTCTCTGCGGGTGGGTTTGCATTACAATAATTTTCACCAAATTCGATGTATAATTGGGTGGAAAACCTGCGCTGACCAAAAAGGCCATGGGAATAAACCACCACCGCTCTTGGTCGGTCTGCCAGAGTTTTAGGTGCCGGTGGAGAGGCAGGAGTGGGGGGTGTGCGTGTGGGTTTCTCTTCCAGAGCAGCAGTTGTGAGCTGTGGGATGCGCATCCTGAAGGTCTGTGCGTTATTTCTCCAGGGCCTACTTGGTGAATAGATGAGCAAAGTCATCTCCGTGGTGTGGCCAGCTTCACCGGTGAAAATACCCAAAGGGTCCACTGGAATAGTTTTAGCATTCAGAAGAGGTTGCAAATCGCCCTCTGTCAGATGTGCACAGAGAAACTGTGATTTTCATATATATTTTTGTTGGTTTTCTCCCAAAATCTTGAAAATAGCGGGATTTTTCTTCCCTGCTGTAATTCATAAAGTCTTTGATAGCTTTTAAACACGATCCAGAAGCTTTCTCAGGCCGTTGCCCTACAAGCCAGGCTACAATTGCAACCCCAAGCCCTCCCTACTCACTTGGGAGTCCAAAAGGGTTTAGCAAACTTGGAATGACTGACGGCAATAAATGCTAAATAAAATCACTTGCCACCCCAGATCTGTTATTATTATTCCAAATTCTTATTTGCTTTACAGTACCCTCGTGGCAGGTGCAGGAAGGGAATGCCAATGGGTTTTCAACTCCATTAAACATCAGATAAAGCAGGGCTGTTTGGTTTTTTCTTGCTAAAACCCTACATGATTTCTCTCAGCTGAAATGGTAACTGAGATTTGCCCATCTTTTCCTCTGGTTTCCTCTTTTTTTTTCCCCAACTCTCCCTGCCTCCAATGCTGATCTGTTGCACTACGCCAGGGCCTCGCGCACGAGCCATTTGCGACGTTAGAAGGGAAATTGTGCGTGGGTGTGAAATCTTGTGTGCACACATGTTCCACATTTTGTTTGCTTAAAAGCCCGTGCAAGGCTTTTTTTTTTTTTTTTTTTTTTCTCCTCTTAATGGGAAAATCCTCCTGGGACCTGAAGTTACACAGGCAATAACACACAACACAAACCAGTAACCGATCCCTTATGGGGAGGACAGAAACGCCCTTGTGCTGGGCCACCCTTTGGGAAAGCAGAAGGTCACTTGGACCAACCTTTCCCCCTTGCCAGCCTCCCCGGCTTGTGCGTGAATGGTCTGCCACGCTACGGAAACATCCTCATTAGGATAATAGGCAGATTTCCAGGATCCACTTCTGATTCCCTCGTCCTGGAACGGTCCCAAATATCACAGATGTTTTGACGGCTCTCCCAGAGGGCGGCAGCAGCTCGTCCTCCACTTTCGGCACGTTGAGTCCTGGCATGCCGTGAGCAGCAGGCTGCTAATGCCCTGCTCCGTGCTGGGGACGGCAGCTACCCCGGGTGCTCCCGGTGAACCCAACACCTTCACCCCAGCAGAGCGAGGTCCCAACATGGGGTAGTGCCCAGCTGGGTTTTTCAAAGCCATGTGGCATCGTGGAGACACCGTCTCCAGCCTGTGCATGCTGCTTCTGGGGAAAAATATGTCTTTTTAAGGACATTCTGCAAGCAAGTGCTGCTTCTTGAGAAGGACCTTGCTTTTAAGAAAGATGCAGAGGAGATGAGAAGGACGGAGGCAGGTCAATACCTCCTTTCCACAGGCCAGCGAATTATGAATAGGAAGCAAAGCGCTGAATTGCAGCAACAACGGTTTGAGCATTAGGGGAAAAAAACAGGGAATAAACCTTCAGCATCAAGGTGGCCTTCAGCGTCAGGGTGACCTTCCTCAGTCCACCCCAACACGCAGCAAATGCTCTGATTTCCATGCTGGCTCCCATCCTGGCAGCTAGAGGATGGGACAGTGAGTTGAGAGAGATGAAACCACATCTCGATTTGTTGGGTAACCTAAGGAAATTATTTCCCTTCCACCTTTCCTCCTATCCTCCCCACCTGCCTCAGAAGAGGCTGTGAAGCTTACTTCGCTCAGGATTGCAAAGTGCTTGGGAAAGTTCAAGTGAAAGACAGCATGGAGCTGTTGTTGTTGCTGATGCTTTATTTTCCTCTGCCAGTCAGTTAAGGGGGAAAACCTGACAATCAGAAGTTATTCATCAAGCTGTGTAACAGCCTCTTGTAGTGTCTGTCTTCCTTGGGAAGGAAACAAGAGCTGCCTCTTTATGAGAAGATGGGAAATATCAGGCAACAAAAGAGAAATGCCTCTGAGCGTTGCCGACCTGGCCCGTCTCCCACCTGGTGTCCTCATTTATATTTGCTCGAAACCATTGCCAAGCGGGTGCAAAATGCTGTTCTGGCGGGGTAGCGTTGCTGGCTTGCGTGGCACCAATGTCAATGCGACGAGTCAGACCCAAAATCAGAAGCCGTGGGGCTCATCTGTGCTTGCAAGTGAGCTGAGGTGGGACAAGGTGGGCTCCGAAGGGCTTTAGCCCCCAGCCTGAAAACCTGGTGATGGGGAAAGGGAGAACCGTGGCCTGCGCTGCTGCGGTGATATGGGACTTGCACAGGTTAAGTCCTTAGTGGCAAAGACAGAGACATTGTTCATCCTCTTCCATTCATTGAAAAGAAGTTAAAAAATATCTGGGGCTGCTCAGCATTGCTGCACTGAGTTGACTTGCCCCGCTCAATAACCATCTTCATGCCCCATACCCTTGCTGCACCTTTGTTCAAAGCCCTTCACAAATATTAATCAAATAAAGTGCATTGGGATACCCCGTGAATTAGGTTAGGGACATTAGGGTTGCATCTTTCATGCTGTCCATGCACTCCCAAGCCACGCTGTTTGTCCCTACAGGACCATCCATCCCTGGGGCAGCCTCTGGAGGAACCCTGCTGGTGTTCCTGAGGAGATATCATACCTGGTCCTCAGGTTATCCTCCCACCTACACTCTCGTAGCTCCTGGAACTTGACCTAGTCCTTGGAGAGCTGGCATTGCATTTGTCAAGTGAGCAAGCAACTTGGAAAGCGCTGTGTGATACAGCATGGACACAGACATAAAGACTCA
>NW_009259833.1:1138783-1144687 GCF_000687185.1 Egretta garzetta
TAAAATCTAGGCCTTCCCCTCCCTTCTCCACATAGCTTTTTCCTTTGAAAGGAAGCCCGTGGTCATTCACGGTTGGGAGGTATCCATGAACAGCCATGTGATGGGATCCCACGTGCTCGTGAAGAACAGCTCCTTCCTCAGAGCACCAAACTGAATTCAAGTGTCGGAGAGAAATTCCAGGACAGACCATTATTACTCAAGTTAGAGCTTGGCCAGAATGCTGGAGTTAATTCTGTTAATCAAAACATGTGTGCTGACACCATAAATGATCACAAATGGTTACAAGCTGAATTTAGCACCTCCTCTGGAGGATGCTGCCATCAGCAGCCCAGACCTACTCAGGACTGTTCAAGTACAGAAGGGAAAAGCCATCTGCAACCTTTGGTGTCAGCTGGAGGCTGCAGATCCCAATGTTGTGCAGCCAGGACTTGTGACTGTCTATGGAAGGAGGTATGTCCACCCAACACAGCCCAGTGAAATGTCTGAACTATCTCCTTCTCAGAAGGCCAGTTGTCCTGAAAGGATGTGGCTCTGGCCAACACAGGGATCCCCGTATGTACCTGCAGAGGCTAAGGAATTTAGAACGTACACTCTGACCAAAAGGGATCCTTAAACTGGAAAATGTATTTGATATTCATAGTGCTGCCTCAGTGATGGTACTGCTCAAGGACTATGCTGGTGCAAATAAATAACAGGGATTCACTAACGATTTAAAATGGGGAACGATCCTTTCTTCATTGTAGCTTGAAACAGTTCCCATTGAAAACAATGTTAAAGCCTTGCTTTTCCCCCAGAGAGACCAAATCAGGCCTTTCATGAAGATTTGATTTATATATCCCATTGCTGATGGAGAGCCTTGAACTCAGGGAGTCTAGAGGGAAGATGTGGAGTTGTGCCTCCTCTGTGAGCAATCCCCATGAGAACATGGGTTTAGCCTTCGTTAATAAACAGGTCTGTGGCAGAGACACGTCTGCTTTCTGCCATCAGTCTCTTAGTCCAGCAAGCACTGAACTACTGGCTTGCTGCTTGTGCCAGGTGGGATGGCATGGTCATCCCACAGATCCCAGTAAGCCACTGGGAAAGCACGGCAGGGTCAGTGTCCTGCTCTGCCGCAAACTCCCAAGAGGTCCAGGGGGATGCGCTTGTGGTGGCGACATTCACACTGTCCAACCGTGAGTTTTAGCTGAGGGCCACAATGCTTCAGAAGACCTCAGCAGCGGATGGGGATACACCACACTGCCTGTGCCTCCTGGTCCTTCTGCATCCAGGCCTCTGTTGACTCTCCCATGAGGTCTGGCACAGAGGAAAGCCCTGGCTTTGCTCCCACGGAAGCTGGGCTGGTTTGCTGTCCCTGTTAGGCTACCTGTCTCCCCCTATCACTTGCACAGAGCTTTGGGGAGATAAGTGTTTCAAGAGCTGGAGTGAATTTCATTTATTTTATTGTCCTCATTCCATCTGCCGGGTGGAGGTCAAGAGGAAATATTCTATTTTATTTTGGATTTTAATTTAGGAATATCTGAGCTATCTTATCTGATTGAAGCTGACCCCTGCAATGCTGCCTGCTAAATATTTCAGAGAAAGGTGCAAGACATCTATCAGTAGGTGAGGATGAAATTCTTTGCTTGACAGTCAAGTTTTTGTAAACCTCTTAATCAGAGTTGATCTTAGAGCTGAACAACTACTGGGGGGGGGAGGGGGGCTGTAACTAGCACTGGCGGTGCACGAATATATTTGTGCTGCTGTCACGATCCCACGGTTGCTCTCCACTTTCTCCCAGCGGTTGCTTGCTCCCGCTGTACTATGCTGTCATCTGGAACGCAAACTGATGGCAATTGGCCTTTTAATAACATCAGTACATTGTCCAGCATGACCAAGTGCCAGGACTGATTTGGGTCCCTAACACTTCATTATCATGCAATCTCCCAGAAAATTAATTGCTATCTCTGTTAGTGATAACCTGGACTCTTGAAGATGAGCATCTTCTCCTGGTTTAAACAGTGAACTTACAGGAAGAGGGGTTGCCTTTCGCTTTTTTTGCTTAAACAAGATTTAACTTGCACTAAGGAAGATCAGTGCAAATGAGAGTTTAACTTCAGAGGCTGAAACCTGGGTTTTGACATGAGTTTCCTCCGTTCGTTTGTTCGTTCATTCCTCCTTCCTTCCTTCCTTCCTTCCTTGGTTCCTTCCTTCCATCCTTCCTAGGTTCCTTCCTTCCTTCATAGAATCATTTTTGGTTGGAAAAGACCTTTGAGATCATCGAGTCCAACCTTTAACCTAACCCTGCCATCCCACCACTAAACCCTGTCCCTAAGCACCTCATCTGTCCTTCTTTTAAATACCTCCAGGGATGGGGACTCGACCATCTCCCTGGGCAGCCCATCCCAGACCCTGACAACCCTTTCAGTGAAAAAATTTTTCCTAATGTCTAGCCTAAACCTGCCCTGGCGCAGCTTCAAACCATTCCCCCTCGTCCTATCATCTGTTACCAGGGAGAAGAGACTGACCCTGACCTCCCTACAGCCTCCTTTCAGGTAGTTGTAGAGGGCGATCAGGTCTCCCCTCAGCCTCCTCTTCTCCAGACTAAATAACCCCAGTTCCCTCAGCCGTTCCTCGTATGACTTGTGCTCCAGACCTCTCCCCAGCTTGGTTGCTCTCCTCTGGACATGTTCCAGCAATGCAACATCTTTCTTGTAGTGAGGGGCCCAAAACTGAACATAGTATTCCAGGTGCGGCCTCACCAGTGCCGAGTACAGGGGCACGATCACTTCCCTTGTCCTGCTGGTCACACTATTCCTGATACAGGCCAGGATGCCATTGGCCCTCTTGGCCACCTTGGCCTTCCTTCCATCCATCCATCCATCCATCCTGTCCATCTACAGACGACAGGTGTCCCAGTGAAGAGAGGACTCCAGGGAGCAAACAGAAGGGTTCACTCTAACTTCTGCCATGTTTTGGCCACCACCGATCCCATGCGGTTTCAGAGGAGCTCCCACCCCGCAGGTAGCTCTTGCATGTAGGTTTTGCATGGGGCAGTTTGTTAAATGCATACGAAATGCCTTTTCAAACATGCTACCGAGTAAATGTTTTTTCCTGCTCATTTGTTGCTAGGCTAATGTTGTGAAACAGCAGAATAGGCCATTTGCAATTGTAATGCTGAGCAGTCAAGCACAAGCGTTTTAGCATCTAATGCCGGCTGCAGCGCACACAGATTGGTAGCTGGCACTTTAGGTAGAGCCCTTAAAGCTTATTAAATTGATCAGTCTTTGGAGTTTTAAATCTTCCCTACCGCGTCATGTTTATGGGCGCTCATGCCTACCAGTTGCTCTGCTGAGATTAATTGGCACATCTTTGTGGGGTCTTAAACTTTGAGCCGAGTCATGTGTAATAGTGCCATCTTCACAAAGTCTTCTGAAAGGACCTTTTTAATAAATAAAGTGATTTTTGTTATAAATTCCTATTGTTGACCTCTCTTGTACAGCCGTCAGAAGAGGAATGGGCTGGTTCAGGACATTTCTATTGACCGTGGATCCAGAACTTTAAACCTCCAAGCCAAAGCTTCAAATTCAGAGCCGCGCTGATGGGAATCAAAATTTGCACTGAGAAATCCTAACGGAACAAAATGTGAGAAAAAAGATGGTGAAGAAGTAATTTCTTCACCAATAAGTGCCTACAGCACCAGACTGCCAGAGGAGAAGTGCTGTGCCAATAACCCATTTTCTGCAAGGTTTTCCTAACTGTAAATTAATCTCAGCTCGAGATCCATCCAAACCCAATAGCTTCGTGGGATATGGTGTTTTGGAGTCTCTGCTTGGATCAAGCAGGCATGCACCGACTTATAGCTGGCAGTGAGCCTCCGTGATGGTGGTGCTCCACAACACGTATTGTCCCATTTCTTGCCATGAGAGGACCCCAGGTCTTAAAGTTTGACCTACTTTTATTTTTGTTGCTGATGCAATATAATAATGCCTTTTAAAGGGCCTGCCTGTATTCCCTGGAGTTCCAACCCTTGTGTTTTGGGAGCTTGCTAAGCTTTTTAAGAACCACAGTTGAATATTGTCTCCTTCCCTAGCAAAGAGAAGGTATTTCTCTATTTTTCTTGTTCTACACTGCTGTGGCCCAGGAAGAGGAAACTCACTGGGGTCTTACAAGGTTTACAAGGGGTTGCCTTGGCACTGTGGTTTGGAGAAGCAACGGGAGGGTTCAGCCGCCCCATCTGAAGCTCCTATGCTGCTCATGGAAGGGACAGTGGACAGTGCTTGGATTTATTGTCCTGTGCAGACTGCTTGGCAGGAGCACAACTTCTCCCCCACAAGGATGGTGGGAGGCACATCGTCTTCATCTCTGCATAGTTGCTGGCGAAGCTGTGAAATTAATGTGACCATATGGAAGTAGGCTGCAGATCTTGACTGTCTAACACACTCCAGTTTCCAAAATCATGCTC
Organism: Egretta garzetta; assembly: GCF_000687185.1. Classification (NCBI taxonomy): domain Eukaryota; kingdom Metazoa; phylum Chordata; class Aves; order Pelecaniformes; family Ardeidae; genus Egretta; species Egretta garzetta. The sequence goes on from NW_009259833.1 coordinate 1,143,225, forward strand.
CCGACACAACGCGCCCATAGGCTGCTCCAAACCCAAGTTTTGTGGCAAAAAGACAATTTTGTTCCTCTGCATCAGCCAAGGTACTCTTAGGTGTGAAAGATAAAGGTCTCTAGCAATTTATAACCGATAATGTTCTGGCCCTGAAATGATTGTGGAAGACATTTTATTTTCTGTTTATTCATCCTGACTTGAAGTGAATCAACTTCTGAGCTTGCACCATGTGACGGTGGCGGTGGCACATGTGCTTTCTGTGCCAGGAGAGAGTATCCAGGCAACAAGACCAGATATCAAAATCTTGTCAGATTTTTTGTATTTTGTCTGTCTTATGGCCCTTATTACCACTGAATTTAGGACCCTGTGATCTCTAATGAGTTTAATCTCACAGCTGCCTTTTGCAGACAGAGCAATGCCTCCATTCTGCGGACGGAGGTTGGAGGCATGGAGAGCTCTGTAGGAAACCTGGCTGAAGCAGGTATTGAAGTGGGATGTCCCAGGTCATCAACTAGCAACAGAGACCCTTGTTTGAAGGCACGAACAGTTCTGAGTGTGAGGGGTTCAAGTAAAGAAAAGGAAAATTAACAACAAGGTGTCATATTTCTGGATTGTAGGAGAATTTGGGCTGGAAGGGACTTTAGGAGATCTCTGGTCCAACCTCCTGCTCAAAGCAGGTCAACTCCGGGTTTTGACCAGGTTGCTCATCCAGTTGGGTCTTGAAAATATCCAAGGACAGAGGCTGCACAATTGCAACCCGCTCCACTGTTTGTGCCCTTTGCCCACAGCCTTTCTGCATCCTTCTGCCAAGCACCAGCCCAGTGAGTCCCCACAGGTATAACCTGCGAGAGGGATCAAACTCCCTGGATGGAGGCTTCTGCTTTTTCTGCTGAAACCAGAGTTCTAGTCCTAGTAACAAAATATGGATCCCTGTGTATGAGTTAGAGGCAGGATCTAAACTAATACAGGCACCCAATCTACACCTAAATTTTGCTCCTGTCCCGAAACACACATGTACCTGTTGCCTACTCAGGGCAGAAGACCTCCATAAGAAGATCTTTAGCCTGTCCATAGCTTCTCTGCACTTGCCACCCATCCCTGGGCAGGAACACCAGATCAATTCACCTGTCATTGTAATTCCTCCCCTGCAAGTGAGAAGCAAAAGCCAAATCCTGCGGCATTAACCTTTTTGCTTATCCTTTTTGCTCCTGGTTTTTGTTCAGCATTTCATTGTCAAGAGGAGAAATTGAGGAAGACAGGCATCATTTCTTGTATGACCAAGCAGCCAGAATGGAAATGGAATACCTGACTTTTTTTTTCCCTAGTAGTTAGGAATGTGGGAGTCAGTCATGGACATCGTCAGGGCAGAACGGCAGAACTAAATTAAACTTGGAAGTGTGGAATTTTGAGACCTGAGAATTGTTTGTTATGTTGCAGAGGTTCATCTCCCTCTCCGGCCCTATTAGGGAAAG
>NW_009259833.1:1145912-1154147 GCF_000687185.1 Egretta garzetta
AGTTTCTTCAATTTTAAGTTAAAAAAAGTATTGTTGATGACCCAACAATCTCAAAATGATCCCCGTCGGGGGGGAAATCAGGAAAATCATATGCATTTTTAATTCCTTGTCATTTTAGTTTAATGTCCTCAGGTTTTATTTCTTTAGCGTTTCTTCTTAAATGTGCTTATTCCAAAGCCTATGTCCTAATTAAAAAGCACAGTGCCCTGAAATAAGAGGTGGCATGCATGAATGTCCTAAATAAAGGAAAATAAATAAATAAAGGGCCTGTTAAATTTTCTGCATAAAGTCCGTGAATGAGGAAGCATCCCCCTCTTCCTTTTTGACCTATGGATATCATTAATATGGACTGTTCCAGCACAATGAGCTGGAAAGAATGGTAATATTTTTAATTTCCTCTCTTCAGCAGAAATAGTTGCTTTACCATATTAATGTCCGCATGGGTAATACACTGACTTCTGGCTGACATGAAACGGGACTTTATCTTGGATTTTGTGGCTATGTCAGAATAGAGTCTGATTACTTCGGGAAACAATATTCATGCTGCAAATTCTAATGAGTCTTCCAGAGGAGGCTCATGGAGGCTCTTCCCAAGTGACCTGGAGTGAAAAATGGCTCAAAATTCCTGTGGGCAGCTCGGCCACCCTTGGTTATAAAGCCAGGCACTTGGCCAACAAATCCATGGTTGTCCCTATTTGGTAGCAAAACTATGATTTTGCAGTAAGTTACAGGTGTAACTCAGCTTTCGTGAGCTGGACCATGAGCCCAACTTTACTCAGATTTGCTGCTGGTTTTCCCAAGAATAGTTTACAGAGAATTGAAAGTGATACTAATTGGCTAGGAATCAGCTATTGGGACAGCTTTCCTTGGCTAGTCACCCTGCAACCGGGCACAGCGACAGGTGAGAAGCAAACTGGACTCAGAAGTTTGCCAGGGAACTTGCTCAGTCCCTTAGTGCGGCGCTCAGCCTTTTGTTTTCCTGCTTAAAATTATGCTGCCAATAATCTTACCGAAGAAACAGAAGAATAACAGCTAAATCAACGATCCTTTTCTCTTTTCTGCTTTCCAAAGAGTTTGCTACCCTGTGGGCTACATGGCCCCATCTGATACGTGCTCTGGTCCCATCTGATGCAGGTGCTGTTTGCCATGGGACTGAAAGGAGCTGGTCTAACCCTTCTCTCTGCACTTGGCTTTTCAAAGTAGAGGAGCAAAACAGCTTGGAGTTTAGTTTGTATGCAGAAAGTCACACTGTAAGTAACACTCTGCGATTTTCCAGCCCCCCGTGGATGCATTATGTTTGATCTTTCTTTGTTATATTAAAAAAAAAAAAATGAAGATTTATCCAAGGAATTATTTAGGCTGAAAAAAAGCCTTTTACTGCCCTGCAAGATTTTAGTGGTGGAGACAAAAAAGAAAGAGTAAGTGCACTGCTTCCATGCGAGCCAGGACAGGGGATTGGTGGCAGGGTCCCAAAAGAAGAGTTGCCCATGCTCATGGCTGGGCTGGACGCCACCCTCCTGTGATGCCTCCATGCAAAGGCCAAGGACAGCAGTGCATGGGGTGAAACCCAAACCCTCAACCGAGACCACCCCAAACAGCCAGGACAAATTACAAGCGTGATCCAGGGCAGGAGCTTGGGCTGACAGTTGCTCCAATGCGTCTTGTGTGCTTTCTGCTGCTGCAGGAGTAAAGACAAGGGGAAGGGGAGAAGAAAGCTGGATTTGTTTGGTTTTTTTTTTGCCACCAAAGAGAAAATGCAATGATGGGACACCAGAAGAGCATGCACTTGTGGAAGGCTGTTCTGGAGCAAATGTAGGTTGCTCCCCAAGAAGAGGACTGGAAGAAATAGGCTTTATTTGGGGGAAGAAGATTTAGGCTAGATATTAGGAAAGCTGTTCCACTCTAAGAGTGGAAGAAGCCTTTTTCCAAGAAGGTCTTGAAAGAAAATAATGCATCAGTATGACTGTGACCTCTTAACAAGAGCAGTTTTGGATTGAATAGGGAACTTCACAGTTCTAACACGACTCACATCGTATTTCATGCAGGTCCTAGCCGTAGGCGATCGCTCTCCAATGCTTTTGTGCCGGTGCGTGGCCTGGGGAAGGTCTCTGGGAGCCCTCATTGGGTTGAAGGGATGAGTCAAATATCTGCCGGGAATGCACTGAGCTTCTTTCTTTCCACCTTGGTGCAAGGGGAGGCTGAGCAGTGGCTGGGAGAGCCTCTGGAGGTCCATCCATCCCTCCAGCCCCCAGCCCTCAGAGCAGCACCAAGCATTTCCCCTGGCCACCCGGCCAAGGCACAAAGCTCAGAAGATCTAACACGAGCACGCAGGAGGGGGCACGGCTGTGAGCATACATGATCAAAGGGCAGAGCAGGCTGATGTGCATAAAGAGGCTGTGATACAGCAGAAGAGATCCCCTCCAGCCCTCGCCGATGCTAATGCATATATTTACCTCCTTATTGACTTCATAATTAATTGACTACGCGGGGTAGATCCTTCTTTCACCTCCCTTGCTCTAAATAGGGCGGCAGAAGCCTGCAGAATGCCATGGGTGTAAAACCGAGCCACGCAAGGGATGAATGAGGCCTTTTGTCTTTATTTTCTCTGAAAGTACATAAAAGCCATAAGGAGCCTGCAAGGATATAAATGAGGGCAAAAATGTATTTATTTCATCCCCAAACTGCAGCAGGAGAAAGTCAGCATACAGAAGGGCTTAGGCAGTGTTAAAAAGGAGAGAGTGTTGTATTTTTGACTCTAAGGTGGATATATTTAAAAAAAATACGGTAGAAAGGTAAGGGAAATTAATACTTCCATCCCAACCAGAACAAGGAGAAGAAGCATTTGTTATGCAAATCTTTTCATTATTGCAAATCCCGAGTGCTGATAAGAGATAAGCGTTGTTCTAGCTTTATTTCAAGTAGCTCCTGCCCAGACGCGGGTATGTGATTATATTGCTGCGAAAGAAAGAAACAAACACACACATTTTCCCTGTACATTTATTTCTGTTACTGGAACATGAATTCTGGAGCCTGCCTGAAAAGGCATTTGGTCCATTGAGGCTTGTTCATTTTACTGCTTTGTTTTCTGCTAAGGTGACATCTGCTCCTGAATGACCTTAGCATCTCTTCTCTCTGCAGCCTGGCCCGGGTGGCCGCTCCTTTTATGCGCATACATTAATGTTCGGGTGAATCGCAGCTTCATGAGGTCTGTTCTTTATCCTTTTCATTTCCACTAATCCCAGAGTCTGCGGGGAACAAAGGGCTGGATCCTTGCGGTGTAAACGGCCAGACCCGACTGTAGGGATTTATATCTGCTACGGCGTGTGACACCGGTTATCTCCAAAACCCATTCCCAACTTTACCATCCCCACCATCAAATTCCTTGTTCTTGTTGATAATTTATTGTTTTTCCCCCTGCTTTTTGTGTGCTTAGGAGGCAGCTGTAAAATTTGCTTGTGGCAGTGGGTGCATGGAGCAGCGGCAGCTCCCATCCCGGGTACCCCCAGCCCTGGTCGGACAATGCCGGGGAAGGGGTCAAGTCCCCATCCCTGGGGGGATTTAACAGCCGGGCAGACGAGGTGCTGAGGGCCAGGGTTTAGTGGTGGGATGGCAGGGGTAGGGGAACACTTGGGCTGGGTGATCCTAAAGGTCTTTTCCAACCTGAATGATTCTATGAGACGTTCCCACTGCACGCTGCAGCCCATGGGAGGTTGTTGGTGGGTCGAAGGGTTGATGCCACCTGAACGGCACGGGGTACTCCTTTCCTCCCCATCACCATGCCAAGGTGCTCGGTATTTTTGTGACCCTGGTGCAGGATCTGTCCCCAACCACTGCTGCCTTCCATGAAATCAGTGAGGTTTGCTCGGCCCTGCGTCTAGCCGAGACACAGCTATCTCCCTGCCTGGCTATTAAATTACTTTTCCACGTGACAACAGAGCTTCCAAAGTTTGCGGTACAATTTCAGTCTTCATATGTCGCTCTTCGAGCCATTTTATTTCCCTCTCCCATTGTTTTACCGCTCGCTCCCCATTCAGAGGCTTGGTGTCGCGACAGGAATATTACATTTGCCCCATCTCCCTTTGTCTGGCACCTTTGTTTTTTCGCATCACCACCAAATGAAATCAATTTTATAACTGATTTCTCTGACCTGGCACCAGAATGACATGCCTATAGTTTCTGCTACAAATTCTCCTTGCTGTCTGTAATAAGTTACTTAACCATTCCATTATTTCATGCCGGCTCCCGGTGGGTTTTAGCTGCACAAGACGTCTTTCTGATGAAATTGGCACTGGCTTTTAAAAAATCCAAATGAATTATATCTCCTGGGCCCTGCTCAAGATTTTAAAGGAGGTTGGTTAGGCAGGATCTTCTTTTACACATCTGGGTGGAAAATGCAGAGGCATTTTTTTTTTCCTCCGCCTGCACGTACAAACGACTCACGTTGTTTCTTCGATAAAATTGTTTATCGTTGGGCGAGTCAGGAGCTCACTCGGGGAGGAAATTTGGCTGATATCTATGGCAAGAATCCAATGGCTTTAATGAATGCAGTGTTGATCACTTGAACAACAGGATCAGCAATATGGCGTGGATGCGATAGCCCTTTTTCCCAGTCCTGGTTATAAAGTACCAGATAACACTGTTGTGTCAGAGGGCAACTCCCGTTAGAAGGGAAGAATTATGATCTGGGTGTTGAACCTGGCTTCTTCTCTCACCTTCTCCTTAGCAAGACTTTGTCCCTGGAGCTGGTCCAATTCTTTCTTCCATTCAGGGTGATATTGAAATCCAACCTTACCGATCCTGGCAAGCTTTCTGGTAAAGAAACAATTAATCCTAATGAACTTTTTAAACAACAGTTTTGCTAGATTTCTCAGTCTTCTCAACCAAGTCTTGCTCGAACTCTTTTCTAAATGAATACGGAAATGTTCATTTACAGAAAGGAAAAAAATCGACTCCCTCGCTCCTTCGAGGTCACATCGTTATGCAAAAAAACACGTGTGCAACTTTCCACCTTTTTAAAAAATCAAACCTAAATTTGACTTGTTCTAAGTACCTAACGGGAGCTGCAATTTCTTGCTAATTATATAATTACTCCAGATTGTTATGTAGCACTGGCAATTAAACACTTGAAATACTTTTAGCTTGAAGAAAGTAATTATGTAATTCCAGTGAATCTGTGCAAACGAAGCTGCATTGGTTGCTGCTGCCTTTCTCCCATGACTTCATGTCCGCAGCCACTCGCACAGAGACGCAGCGGTGAATTCCTGAGCTGCTGCAAACTGGCAGAGCTTGGCCAACCTTGGCACATCACTTTGTAGCACTTGAAGGCCAAGCTGGACATGATGTAAGAGCCTAACATGAAAAAAATACCTTATTTATACCAACAGATAGAGTGATGTGGATGTGTGATATATAGACTACATATATATATATATTATATTCTGGTTTTAGAAGCCTTTTTCTTTTTAGAGGCTAGCAGGGCTGTGCCCAAGGGAGCATCCCAGTGTCGCAGTCCCCCAGGGGACCTCTCTGTCACACTGTCTGATATGGCCTCAATCCTGCAGCTTCCCAGGGGATATTTTCATGGGAAGTGTTTGCCCAGACCCAAAAAAGAATGCATTTCATGGCGTGGCATCTCCCATCCAGCCACAGTGACAGCTCAGGCGTAGCCCGATTGCTATTCACCACCTCCTTCTTCATACCTGGACCAGGGTCCCACAGTTACACATCTGACCAATGCAGAAAGAAAAACGTCCTTGTCCCCGATATCTCGGTGTAACGTCCCTTGACACCTAATGCTTTTAATTCAGGTGACAGTTCTGTCTCTGAAGTCTGCACAGTCCCTGATTTCTGTGCCAAGACACTCAAAGATGCATTTGTCTTCAATCCTACACTTTAACTCCGTCCTTTATAATAGCAATGATAATTATAAGGAAGTCTGGAGTGTCTTTTAGGTCTGGTCCCAGTGCAGAAGGGACCAGCGAGCAGTGATGCTGGCCAGAACTGCCAAATTCTGTGACTTTTCACAGCATCCTTTGTGGAGAATGAAGCTCAATGTGTCTAACGAAGAGCTGCATCAGATTTCAACATTGCATTAACTTCTTCTGCTTGGGGTGGCAGGCGAATCCCCTCCTGGCCTTCCTCAACTTCCCAGTTGCCCTTACACAACAGATATGGGGCTCTGGAACTTGAGGGCCAGGGAAATGCAGGTGAAGGTCCATCCAGGGGTTTGGCTAGGGTGAGTCGGTCACCCCCACACGTTAGGACTGCCTCTGTTAAGAAAAAAAGGAGGGTAACTGTTGTAGGTGATTCCCTTCTGAGGGGAACAGAGGGCCCAATATGCCGACCAGACCCATCCATGGGGAAATCTGCTGCCTCCCTGGTGCCCAGGTTAGGGACATTGCTGGGAAATTCCCTGGTCTGGTACAGCCCTCTGATTATCACCCGCTATTGATTGTGCAGGTTGGCAGTGATGAGGTTGCGGAGAGAAGTCCAAAATTGATCAAAAGGGACTTCAGGGCACTGGGGAGATTGGCTGAAGGATCAGGAGCACAGGTAGTGTTTTCCTCAATCCCATCAGTGGCAGGGAGGAACATCGAAAGGAGAAGGAAAACTCAGCTGATTAACACGTGGCTCAGAGGCTGGTGCCATCAGAGAAATGTTGGGTTTTTTGATCATGGGAAGGTTTACACGGCACTGGGCCTACTGACGACAGATGGCACTCAGCTTTCTCAAAGGGGGAGAAGGATCCTTGCCCAAGAACTGGCGGGGCTCGTTGAGAGCGCTTTAAACTAGGCTTGAAGGGGAAGGAGATAGAACCAGGCTCACTAGAGAGGAGCTTAGGGGTGGCACCCCAATGTTGGGGGTGAAAGCATAGCCCAGCTCAAGTACATCTACACCAATGCACGCAGCATGGGCAACAAACGTGAGGAGCTGGAAGCCATGTGCAGCAGGATGGCTATGACGTAGTCTCCAACACAGAAATGTGGTGGGATGCCTCTCATGATTGGAGTGCTGCAATGGATGGCTCTAACTCTTCAGAAGGGACAGGCAGGAAAGGAGAGGCGGTGGGGTGGCTCTGTGTGTTAGGGTTTCGACTGTACAGAGCTCAATGATTGTGATGATGAGGACGACTGCTTACGGATAAGAATGAGGGGGAAGGCCAACGAGGCAGATATCCTGCTGGGAGTCTGTTATAGACCATCCAACCAGGATGAGGAGGTCGATGAAATATTCGATAAGCGGCTGGCAGAAGTCTCTCAATCGCGAGCCCTTGTTCTCATGGGGGACTTCAACTTACGGGAAGTCTGCTGGAAATACAACACAGCAGAGAGGAAACAGTCCAGGAGGTTCTTGCAGTGTGTGGAAGAGAACTTTCTGACACAACTGGTAAGTGTGCCTACCAGGGGAGGTGCCCTGCTTGACCTCCTGTTTACTAACAGAGAAGGACTGGTGGGAGAGGTGGTGGTTGGAGACCGTCTTGGCCTTAGCAACCATGAAGTGAGAGAGTTCTTGATTCTTGGCAAAGAGGGGGTTCAGCAAAACCACCACCATGGACTTCCAGAGGGCAGATTTTGGCCTGTTCAGGACACTGGTTGGGAGAGTCCCTTGAGAGACAGACCTGATGGGGTCCAGGAAGTCTGGGAATTCTTCAAGATGGAAGTCTTAAAGGTGCAGGAGCTGACTGTCCCCATGTGCCATAAGATGAACTGACAGGGGAGATGACTGGCCTGGCTGAACAGGGAGCTTTTGCTGGGATTCAGGAGAAAAAGGAGGGTTTACCAGCTTTGGAAGAAGGGGCAGACAACTCAAGAAGAGTACAGGGATCTCATTAGGTCATGCAGAGAGAAAATTAGAAAGGCAAAAGCCCAGCTTGAACCCAATCTGGGCACTGTAGTAAGAGATAACAAAAAATGTTTTTATGAATACATTAACAGCAAAAAGAGAGCCAGGGAGAACCTCCATCCTTTACTGGATACAGGGGGGAACATTGCCATTAAGGATGAGGAAAAGGCTGAGGTACTTAATGCCTTCTTTGCCTCAGTCTTTAATAATCAGACCAGTTATCCCCAGGGTATTCAGCCCCCTGAGCTGGAAGACAGGGATGGAGAGTGGAATAAACCCCCCCAAAATCCAGGAGGAAGCAGTTTTTGACCTGCTGTGCCACCTGGACATCCACAAGTCTATGGGGCCGGATGGGATCTACCCGAGAGTGCTGAAGGAGCTGGGGGAGAAGCT
>NW_009259833.1:1155096-1155643 GCF_000687185.1 Egretta garzetta
GAGGGCAGCCCTGAGGCCTTCCTACAACTGCCTGAGAGGAGGGGGGAGCCGGGGGGGTCGGGCTCTGCTCCCAGGGAAGGGGCGATGGGACAAGGGGAATGTATTGGGTCAAGCTGCACAGGGCTGTGCTTTCTACTGGTATGCAGAAAGGGGTTGATAACACACCAGTGTTTTGGCTACTGCTGAGCAGTGTTCGAACAGCATCAAGGCTGTGTGTCCAACATTCCCCCCTGCATCCTGCCCCCCAGTGGGTTGGAAGGGGGCAAGATCTTGGGAGGGGATGTAGCCAAACCTGACCCAAACCAACCAAAGGGATATTCCGTACCATATGGCATCAGCTCAGATATAAAAACTAAGGGAAAAGGAAGAGGAGGGGGGGACGTTTGTCTTTTATGTTTTGACTATGTGTACTGGACCCCTACTTCCTGGGAAGTGGCTGGACATCACCTGCTAGTGGGAAGTAGAGAATAAAATCTTGTTTTCCTTTTGCTACCGGGCATGGTCTTTGTTTTTGTTTTTTTTATTAAACTGCCTTTATCTTGACCCA
>NW_009259833.1:1155757-1159636 GCF_000687185.1 Egretta garzetta
GGAAATGGCCTCAAGCTGTGCCAGGACCTGTTTAGACTGGGCATCAGGAAAAATTTCTTCCTCAAAAGGGCTGTCAAACACTGGAAGGGGCTGCCCAGGGAAGGGGTCGAGTCCCCACCCCTGGGGGGATTTAACAGCCAGGCAGACGAGGTGCTTAGGGCCAGGGTTTAGTGGTGGGATGGTAGGGGTAGGGGAATGGTTGGGCTGGGGGAGCTTGAAGGGCTTTTCCAATCTAAATGATTCTATGATTCTATGATTCTTGGTTCTGATTTTAAGTAGGTTTTGAAGACAATTATAAGGCTTCTCACAGGGAGAACAGGAAAGGAAACACAGGCTAAAAATAAGTAGTAAGAGCAAAAATAGTTAAGCAACAGGCTTAAGTTTTGACAGCCCTCCAGAAAATAAAAAGGCTGGGACTTGATGCCATTCAATTGAGAATAATTCATTGATGTCCACCGATTCCAACAAGAACCTTCCTGCTGTAATGTTTATATGGAAGGTCTCATAATTCAAAGACCAGGATTTTTCATGGATTTTGATTCTGTCTCTATTCATGTCCCATGGTCCCAATGACTCTTCCTTCTTGCTTAATTTTTATTGTTTTCATGGGAGTAAGGACTGAGAGCAGAACCTCTAAAGACTCTTTGGCCCACTTTTGGAAGACAACATGGACTTAGAGCCTCCCTGAGGCTACTTTGCTGCAGACGCTTTGCCAGATCCCATCCTCCCCCTGCTACCATCATCTGAATTTACTGCCTCTCTCCTCTGGGAAGCTAAAACCCAGCCAACCCCTTCTGGGCCTGCGGACTAGAGCAGTGGCTCCATCTTGGGAGGGAAAATCACATCCCACCCTTGAAACCTTGATGTGACGCTCTCCTGTATCGAATGTAGGGACCGCAAGAAGGTTTTGAGCAGGTAACTGGAGATCTTCATCCCAAGCTCATTGTGTTGATGGAAATACTTGGCTTGGCTTGGCTCCAGCAGACTTTGGTTGGTCCCTGGATTATACATATGTGTACATATATTTGTATTTGGATGCACCACTACATAATACATATAAATCTCCGTACCACTGATCATTTCAGGGCTCTGTCTTGCTGGCCCGATGCAATCAAAACCCTCACAGAAGTAGACACAGCTTTTACTTGCATGAAAACCAAGAGGTTTAGTCCTCACTTTGCTAGAAAGCATTTCCATCCAAACCCAGCTAGTGCAAATCGACCTGGAAAAAATTCCTCTGTCACTGAGGTGATCAGACGTGATCTGTTTTGACTTGACAGCAAAAAACCCCCTTCCAACCTCTTTCATTTTCCCTTGCCCCTCCTAAGCCGGGGGCAGTTCTCTGTTTAGTCATTCTCGGGGCTGAAACCAGCATGGAATGCTAAATGGATTAATTAGTACTACATCACTCTAAATTTAGACAGCTTCCTTTCAGAATTAGATTTCTTCAGGTTTATGCCATTACATTTCTTAAATGTACATTCTCAATCACATTAGCAATTATGAATACATTACATTTATTTTCTTTTTGAAATACTTTACTGTCGTACCTTAGGATATAAAATACACACGCTCTCAGGCAGAAACAGGAGGTCACTACCGCTCATGATTTTACAGCAAATCTTAGGATTTTAAAGAGAATCCTCAGACACCCCCCCCCCCCCCCCCCCAGTCTCCAGGAAAAAAAAAAAATAATAGCTACAGTGGACAATCAAAACATCACTGGAACTTTAAAATGGAGTTGCAGAGATATTCTTGGGAAAAATGGAGCATCTGGAAAAACCAGGAGGTGAATAAAAACATTGGTTTGCCTTTCAAACTAAAACCCTCTTTACCTAAGGAAATCACATAATTCTGGGGACTAATCTCACAACTTCCCACCTTTGCAAGTTAACATTGCTGAAAATGATACAAATTGATATAACAACCAAACAGTCAAACAAAAACTCCCGCAGGGAAGGATTCTGGGGCAAGCGCATCGTCCTAGAAGCAACACTAGGGCAGTTCCTGTGCCTATGCCCTATGCTTTGCAGTTCTGGTCTTACACGGGAGAGTTTTTCTCTGCTCTCCATTACACGTGAAGGCAACTATAGACAAGAAGAACAGACGTGTTCTGTTACATCAAGGTAAAAGGCGCATTAAGGCTGCACTGCAAGCCGGTGCACTCAAGAGTTTGAGGTTTTTGTATACAAAACGAACTTTTTCAGAAGTGTTCGGCATCTGGCTCCTCCCGTGGAATCAGATTTTCAAACCAGGCAGAGGTATATCAGGTATAAGTTATGCACATGTGAACATCTGAACTTGTCGAGCTCTCTTGACAGGTCTGATCATAGTGATGTTATTGATGTCAATGGGCTTATTTTTGTAGGAAATCTGGTGATGAAGAGAAATAGCGATGGAAACATATTGAAAACCTGTGACACTATTGCAGAAAGTGAGGATAGACAGCAATATATTAAGAATAAACCCGATAGTATTTCACATTGCCTGGTATTAGAAGTGCAATGTGAAAAAAAAGCTATGGGCTTGGCACATCGAAGACGACCAACTGTACGGTGTTTCCTAAGGGGTGTTGCAGGAGCTATGGTGCACAGCAAGTCAGTTTGTGGTGGTACAGCAGTGAGTGAGTTCAAAAGTGATTTCAGGCAAAGGGGAACTTGAACATTTTTGGGGAACGGTAGCATTCGCAACAGTGACAGAAGCAACGGTGAAGGATTTTTGAGATTTGCACACATAGCAGGAGAACTAAACCTGATTCAAATAAAATGCCAAGGCAGTTTACTGAGAAGGATGTTTCTGCTTTAGGGAGCTCATTTTTACCAGTTTGTAAATTAATAGTGACTGAGAGTCATAAATGCTTCACAACTGGTGACTGCAAAGCTAGAAAATAGAGACAACAGCTCAGCAGGCCCTTTAGAGACAACCAGCACGGCTTCACCAAGGACAAGTCATGCCTGGCTAGTGATGGAGTGACCTTCTGTGCCTGACTAGTGGCCTTCTGTGATGGAGTGACTGCATCAGTGGACAAGGGAAGAGCTACAGATGTAGACCCATTTGTCCTGGCTCCTCCACCAAAGGGCTGTTCCCCCTGGGGAAGGGGACAGGGGAGTCACCCTCCATGATTGCCTGCACCACTGGCGGTGCCTCAGCCCTGGGGACGGCTTGGTGGCCTTTGGGCCTTGGTGGACCTGAGTTGGGGCTCAGCAATGCTTTTGCACCTCTTGGCCCTGGGGACAGCTTGGTGCCCTTCAGGCCTTGGTGGATCTGATTTGGGGCTCAGCAGTGCTTTTGCACCTCTTGGCCCTGGGGATGGTTTGGTGCCCATCAGGGCTTGGTGGATCTGATTTGGGGCTCAGCGGTGCTTTTGCACCTCTTGGCCCTGGGGATGGCTCGCTGCCCTTCGGGCCTTGGTGGATCTGATTTGGGGCTCAGCGGTGCTTTTGCACCTCGCAGCCTTGGGGACAGCTTGGTGCCCGTCAGGCCTTGGTGGATCTGATTTGGGGCTCAGTAGTGCTTTTGCACCTCGCAGCCTTGGGGACGGCTTAGTGCCCTTCAGGCCTTGGTGGACCTGATCTGGGGCTCAGCGGTGCTTTTGCACCTCACAGTCTTGGGGATGGCTTGGTGTCCTTCGGGCCTTGGTGGACCTGATTTGGGGCTCAGCGGTGCTTTTGCCCCTCTTGGCCCTGGGGACGTCTTGGTGCCCTTTGGGCTTTGGTGGACCTGATCTGGGGCTCAGCGATGCTTTTGCACCTCTTCGGTGCTATTTTTCTGGTGCCCCCTGCACTCCCTCCCCATCCAGGCACGGAGAGGTTCTGGATAAATGGTTTTTAATGGAAAAACTAAGATCAATACAATTATCAAAGCTACAACATCATTAAC
>NW_009259833.1:1159657-1162118 GCF_000687185.1 Egretta garzetta
CCAACCCCATCTGATGCCCACAACAGCCCTAATGCCCCTTCCCTGCCCCAGCATTGGCTGCAGAACCCTTACGCTTGCTGCCATTTTTTGGCAATGAGCCCTTCTGCTGCTTCTTCCCTTGCTTTTCCAGCCTATGTAGTGCTGGGACATGCTGCCCTGGGGTGGTGGCAGGTCTGTCCCTGCATCCCACGGTGGATCCTCTGGCCTCATCCTGATGGTGTTGAATTGCTCCTTGCTCAGGATGGCTTTGGAGGCCTTGGGCACACAGTAGCCAGCAGAGACCATCTTCTCAGGCAGCTAGAGCAAGCTGATCTTGTGATGGGGCATGGTGCCACTAGTGCCACCAGGGTCCCTGGGCATGGGGACACTGCTGGGATGGTCCTGGCTGATCCCCACTGCTCCAGGGAGCCATCCAAGGGCCTTTAGCCCCTCCCAGAAGCACCTGCTCAGGCAGCACAACATTGCCAGCTGGAATTACCATGGGGTCCCTCATGGCTTGGACATAGAGGGTGGCAGAATGGCTGAGGATGATGTCACTGCCCAGGGAGATGTCACTGCCTGGGAGGATGCCATCACCCATGGTGACATCACCGGCTGGGTGAATGTCACTGCCCAAAAGGTTATCACCACCCTAGAGGGTGCCCCCATCCAGTGGGACATCGCTGCATAGGGAGATGTGACCAGCTGGGGGGGTACCCTCATCCATGGGGGCATCGCTGCCCAGGGAGATGTCACCAGCTGGGGTGGGTGTCCACATCCATGGGGATAACGTTACCTGGGGAGCTGCCACTGCCCAGGGGTGCCCCCAAGGCTTTGGCTGTGCTGGAGAGGCTGTGCTGTGTGCGCTGCCCCTCCGGATGGTGGTAGCAGTGGGGGGACAGCAGCAGCACTGCGGGGGCTGGGGCCACTGCTCTCCCCTGATGGTTGTAGGGCAGGAGCAGTGGCAGTTGGCCCTGGGGATCCTGTTGGTCTGCCCAGACCGGGGGGACCCCCCAGCCCTGGGGTCCCCACAGGGCAGTGCTTGGTGGAGAAGCAGTGCCGTGGCCGGTCGCAAAGGTAGCTGATGGAGGCAGGCTGGTGTTCGTCCAGTCAAAGCCGAAAACTTTGGGGTGGTTGAAGCAACTGCCACGCGGAGCCATTTGCAGACCTGCATGGGTGAGCAGGAGATGTGCTGGGATGGGGGGAGTCTCTTGGGGCATCCACCGAGCCAGCCCCCAGCATGGACATCCGTCCCCCTGCTCCGTGCCAGCTGTGCGGGGATCCCTGGGGGCTGAGCTGCTGTGCCAGTGGGATGGGGGTTGCACACCAGGGTGGTGAAACGGGAGAGATGGCCCCAAGACAGTGGGAAATTATCTGTAAATTATATTTACTGGGCAGGCCCTGCCCAGGCCAGTATGTTTGCTGGCTTTGCTGAGCCCACACGCCACAACTGCCAGGGAGATGGGGTGCTGGGGATGTCGGAGGTGCTGGCAGGGCAGGGGATGGAGGAGGCAGGGTAGCCACGGGTGCTGGAGGTGCTGGAGGTGCTGGGGCAGATGGGGATGCCATACCTGCTGTGGGTGCCCAGGGTGCCTGCGGTGCCACCCCTGCCAGAGGTGCCCAGGGTGCGGGGAAGGGCTGCTGCTCCTGCCCAGGCAGTCCACAGAGGTTGGCTGATCCTGAAAGAGGGACATGAGCAAACGCTGGAGGTCACATCCCAAACCGGGGCAGGAGGGTGCATGAGGGGACTGAGGAGGAGAAGAGAGAGGCGCGATGTAGGAAGGGCTGTGCATTTCCCCCAAATGCTGGGCTGCCGGGGTTGGGGTCAGTCCTTACCTCTGGTGTAGAAGGTTTTGGGGAAGACAACTGGCTGCAGTAGCTGGGGCATTGGGGTGGCCCAGGGGCCTCACGGTGGGTGCTGCAGGGCTGGGAGCGCCATGGTCAGCTACGTTTGGCGGCTGGTCAGTTATGTTTGGTGGACGCAGGTCTGGAAGATTCTGTTTGAGCGTCTCCTAGGATGGAATTTGGGGGTTCCCAGTGTTCTGTCCCACCCCAAGCAGCTTTACCAGCTCTTCTCAGGGAGACAAAGGGTTAAAAAAAACTGTTAAAAGAGAGTTACAGTCAGTGGGTCAATGTCCAAGTGGAAACCAGTAATGAGTGGCATCCCCTCAAGGGTTCACACTGGAACCAATACTATTTAATGTCTTCACCAGTGCTATAGACAGTGGAACTGGGTGCACGCTCAGCGAGTCTGTGGATGACACCAGGCTGCATGGCGCAGCTGACATGCCTGAGGGACAGGATGTTGTCCTGAGGGACCTGGACAGGCTTGAGGAGTGGGCCTGTGCGACCATCATGAGGGCCAACAAGGCCAATGGCAGGGTCCTGCACCCGGGTGGGGGCCAACCCCCGGTATCCTCACAGGCTGGGGGGTGAAGGGATGGAGAGCAGCCCTGCCGAGAGGGACCTGGGGGTGCTGGGG
>NW_009259833.1:1162143-1175204 GCF_000687185.1 Egretta garzetta
GGAGAAGCATGGCCAGCAGGTCAAGGGAGGTGATTCTGCCCCTCCACTCTGCTCTGGTGAGACCTCACCTGGAGTACTGCGTCCAGCTTTGGAGCCCTCAACACAAGAAGGACATGGAAGTGTTGGAGCGGGTCCAGAGGAGGGCCACAAAAATGATCCGGGGGCTGGAGCCCCTCTGCCATGGAGAGAGGCTGGGAGAGGTGGGGGTGTTCAGCCTGGAGAAGAGGAGGCTGTGTGGAGACCTGAGTGCGGCCTTGCAGGGCTTAAGGGGGCTGGGGAGAAAGGGGGGGACGGACAAGGGCTGATGGCTTTGAACTGAAAGAGGGGAGATCCAGATGGGATAGGAGGGAGAAATTGTTTGTGCTGAGGGGGGGGAGACCCTGGCCCAGGTTGCCCACAAGCAGTGGTGGAGGCCCAGTCCCTAGGAACATTCCAGGCCAGGTTGGACAGGGCCGTGAGCAACCTGATCTGGTTAAAGGTGTCCCTGCTCCTGCAGGGAGGTTGGACTGGATGGCCTCTAAAGGTCCCTTCCAACCCAAACCATTCTGTGGTTCTATGATTCATATTAATATTTCACTTTCGTGTGTATTTGAGGAGAACTGCCCTCCTTAAAGAAGCTACCTTTGACAGGGGGATGCAATGTGCTGCCTGCTGGGCAATCATTCCCTGTTCAAAGCTTTAAGGTCAAACAAAGCCAGGGCTTTAGACTAAACTCTGTACACAACATGGAGCTGGGGCACAGCAAATGATTTGGGGACGCTCTTGTGAGGCGCTTCAGAGATTGGTTGGTGCCACCAATGTCAAATTCTGAATTTTGCCCAACGAAAGGGAGGACCAAGAAGGCTTGGATACCGGGACAAATGCAGAAGCTCCTGTTCAGCTTTATGTTGCCTAATGTAGGGCCTTAACAACATGCTATGGGTGGGGTTACCTCCTCCTATGAGACACTGTGGAAGTAACTCATACCCAACAGCCAGCAACTTAATAATGTTCGTCAGCGGGCAGTCAGTGCCAAAAATGAATGTTGCTTTTTGAGTAAATACAACGTCCTTGGGCTTCTGTAAAGCATTTAAATTAGCACCATATAACACTACAATGTCAGTGAAATCTCCTTTTAATGGATTCAGTACAGGAAGATCTCACGCAGCAGTCCGCAGAGGAGAATCGCTGTCAAAAGAAGGGATGTTTATGAAAGCTTCACGTAGATCAAAACAAGGTCTGACACCGTTCCACATTTTTATTAGTCACTGAGAAATAAATATAGAAGCGCCGCTGATGAACAGCCCAGGTATCCCTTAGATTTACTGCAGAGTGGTAAATCATAACGAGGAAGGGACAGCTGTTTTTATTGCACCCTAATCCAAAGTTAAGCGTGTTAGGAACAAAAAGCCCACAAGATGAACCTGCAAAAAGGCGAATTGCTCTTGGAAAACAGTGGCTCCGGGGAGGTGTTCGAGGTTTAATAGATGGCGAGTGAACAGGGGCTGCCATGGGATATACTGCTGTGATACATCACGGACGTGATGCTTGGAGGGGCACACGAGGGAGGTGTGAAGGGATCAGCTCCTCCCAGTCCCGCTGCATGCAGGAAACCCCAACTTTTGGGAGAACCAGAGATTTTCCTTGCCATGGTCGTGTTCCTGCTACACTGCAATGCTCAGGTTTGAGTGCAAGCAATAATCACCGCCTTTTCTGTACCACTGAAAAAGCATAAGGCAGATGGATTGCAAACTTGGGGTTATATGAGATTTCACTTTTTAAACAGAACACAGCACGTTAATGATCTTAGGGTGTATTTTCAGTCCAGAGGCATTTCTCCACGGCACATCCCAATCATGCTGGTGCAATGTCCCCATGCCACAAACTCAGAGCCCTCAGGGTTCCTTGTGTTTGGCTCTCTCCCCTGGTATTAAGATGCAGAAACTCTTCCAGCTGAACAGGGTGTCAGAAGTCCCTCCTTCAGCTGGTCTTTGCTTGCAACACCTTGAGGAGGGTGAAGAAAGAGGAACCTTGCTGCAGGGAGACAGGATTTTGAAAACAGGATGGAACTGGAGAACGTTTGACTTGATCTTAAAGGTCTTTTCCAACCTAAACGATTGATTCTATGATTCTGTGATTCTAAGGTTTCTTATACAACACCTCAGCAGCCAGCAATCTCATGTTTTTATTTTCACGACACTCTTGTCGGGGCGGGGAGAGGGGAGATGTGAGCCTCCTTCTATAGGCAGGAAAATGAGGCAGAGAGACACTAAAAGCAAGACTCAGAAAGGGATTTGGGTAGATCTCATGGGTCTAATGGTTCCCAAATCTGGTTCATCAGAGTCCCAGCCAGGTTGCTGTATAGCCTAGGAGGTAGCTGATGTTTAGAGATGCTCAAGTTCGTAATATTTGCCTTCCCAAGCAGGTAAGAGGCCTCTGTACCAGTGTATTAAACAGTGCCAGGGGATGCTGTTAGGCACTGAGCCTGTCACGATTCATATTTTGGGTTTCCTCCATCAATCCCATTTCAGAGGTTCAATCTGGTAGGAAGGTTTGAGCGAGTCAGGCCCAGCATAAAACAGAGCAACGGAGGACTGGTTTTTCTTCATTAAATCTGGGAATGGGGCGCTCTGGCAGGATGCTGGATACCCAGGTTTTATGCTTTCCCTTGTCTGAAGAGTTCGAGCCCCCATCTCTCTGCAAAGCTCTTAGGCTGTGACCCCAGGATGGGGTGTAGGCGTGTGATCTCTCTTCAGTGGAAGCTTTTCAGCTTTACTTGGCACTTAAATATGAATTGCACCAGACAGAGGAAGAGGAAACCCAGCCCTTTAGCCCGAATGAAAGCGGGGGGGGCTCAGGTTATGCCTATGGTGTTGGGTTGGAAGGGTGCAAGGGCAGTGTTAAATTGTCAGCATGTTCCCTGGCACAGGTTTGATCTGGGCCAACTAACATTGACCCAAGTAATCCCCAGGCACAGCAGAGGGTATAGGATGAACCAGGGGTCATTCCCAGTGAATGGTCTAGACACGGCCACCCTTGTTTTGGGACAGTGAGCTTAGCCGTATCGCTTGGCCTTAGGGCAAAGGGCCATTCTCCCGCCTTCGCTAAACCCCGTTTAGTTTGTTAGCATGAATGAAAGCGAGGGATTAATTTATGGAGCGAGGTCTGGGTCACAGGTCTCTCCCAGCAGCTCGATGAACATATGGCACATTAGAGACCCATCTCGACAGCTTCAGCAGAAGGAGGTAAAAGCATCCCCTCCCCGAGAGAAGTCTACAGTGGGGTCAGAGAGAAGGAAATGGGAGGACAAGCTTGCTCCGGGTTGGATGGGTCCTGCTTGTCTGTCCCACGCGCTGTGAATGCTCTGATGGGTGATGCATTGTAACGGCACTTGCTTGCTGAGTTTGAAAAGAAAGACCCCTCTTTTTCTTGAAAGCAAAGTCTCAAGCACTGGGGGTAGGTGCGGGATTGTGAAACCTGTAAGGGGGAAGGCCCTTTATAAATTATATGCAATAACAAGAGCTGTTCTGATGCCATGGATGAGGCTGCAGGGGTTGATGCTGCCCATCCCAGTCCTACACCACCAGAGGGTATAAGCCATCGCAGCTCTCAGAAGCTACAGCGCGTTAAGGTGCTGAGACAGCCCTGGCTCGTGGCTTTATGGTATTGACACATGCCAAGCCTTCAAAAATCTAGTTCTGATGCTAGAAAATTTAGTCAATGGTCTGTGGTCAAAGGAGGTCATGGTCTGGCAAGGAAAGGAGTTCAGTGTGTACGTCCCAGCCGTATGCTTCAGATCTCTTTTGTGATAAGGCTTTATATAGAAGTATATAGGGATGTGAGTACATGTGTATATTTATACAAATATTGATACATATTTTTATATGACTGTATGTAAACACATCTATATAAACACATTTTCACCCCAAAAAAGTCACTGAAGCTTAAAAGTAATTCCACAATAAACAGTAAATAAGGAACCATGTCTTTTTCAAAATATTTATTAGAGCATGAAACTTCAGGATGCAGCAACTTTGTCATGGCTTCCCCAGCTTCATACCCACCTTGTGACTAAGGTGAGGAAATGGAGCCCAACACCTTGTGAGAATCATGTAAGTCATGTGTTGAATGCACCCACAACACCCTATTTTTTTCCAGTCTGCACTTGCTGTTTTGTGTCTCATACCTAGGGCTAGTCTTTCTGGTCAACCTTAGCAAGGGTTGAAACCTTGTTTGCCACGTGAGATGTAATTCACAGGTTCATAGAATCATAGAATGTTTTGGGTGGGAAGGGACCCCTGGAGGTCACCCAGCCCAACCCCCTTGCAGGGAGCAGGGACACCTTTAACCAGATCAGATTGCTCACAGCCCCGTCCAACCTGGTCTTGAATGCTTCCAGGGATGGGCCCCCTTGGGCAGCCTGTGCCAGGCCTTGGTCACCCTCAAAGTCAACAAGTTCTTCCTCCCGTTCAACTGGAACCTCTTCTGCTTCAGGTTGTGCCCATTGCCTCTTGTCCTGGCGCTGGGCACCACTGAGAAGAGTCTGGCTCCATCCTCATGACACCCACCTTTGAGATCATGTGGGCGTTCCCCTTCCCAATTCTTGGTGACTTTCCTCCTACAGAAAACGAGTAGGATCTTCTAGCTCTGACTATTCTAACATTTTACCGCATGTGTTCTCTTTTGTTCCTAATTTCTCTTCAAAAGTGACTGCCTGGGTTGCTTTTCCCATGTTAATGCCAGTTAAAAAAAAATAGATTTTTATTTCTCCTTCAGCAGCTTGTGACAGATCTTGAAACCTGCACTCATTGTACAGCTAACCACTGTAGTGCATATCTTTACTATTTCAGGCACTAATTAATTTTATTTATCCTCTCAATGTCCCTTGCCTTTGCAAGAGAAAGCATAACGTGTGCTTGTTCCCTCTTCATCGGTGCGGTGTTTAGGCACGGAGAATTGCTACTCACCCAAGAAAACACTGGAGAGGCATTGCAATGCCATCAAACACACCCATGGCTCCAGCACCCTCCTCGGGGGCTTCACCCCAAGATCTTCTCCCCTCACCAGTACCTCTGTGGCACCAACTAGAAAGCCACCCCAAAGGAGAGTACGCTGCATTACCTGTAACACTTTGCATGGTTGTACAGTTTCAGCAGCTCATCATCTTACGATGGCTGGTAAGTGCACGTATCAGAGCGATAATCAAGGTAGAATTCTGCTTTTAATTATAGCCTTTGCGACACGCTGAAATCAGCGGCATCGCACAGCCATGTCTGAATGCTCAAATGAGAAAACTGGAAAAAACAGAAGTGAAAGGAATTTGGTAAAACTTTCCTGTTCTGATGGAGGTTCAGGAACTGAGTTTGGGTTTATGGAACTCTTTCTGAAGGCAAAATTTGGTCTCTTTGCTCTCTTTTCTTGCCTTTTCTAATTAATTTTTTATCTTTTTGTTCCATAGGACATGCTGGTTTAAAAAAAGACTGAATGTCAAAACTACTAAAATCTAACTTTGAAACCCAAGTAATAATTCATTTAAAATCAGCATCAAACCAATGCCTTTCCCTAGTGTTCTCCATAAACTCCTCAAAAAATTAGGGGTTTCAACCAGAGCAGTTAATTATACAGACATAATGTGGAGCAAGTCATTTATAAAATCCCCTAACGGCTGATCGAATGATCAGAGAATCACACAGCATTTGCAATTAAACACAGAAATATTCTGGATTTCTGGTTGTGAGTTGCACTGTCGGTGGTAATCTTATAGTGGCGGATAATAAAACAGCTGTAAAAGCAAAGAAGCCCCCCTAGAAGATCAGGTGATGAAAAACCACATTGTGATTCTGGGAGAATAGAAATCGGCACTGATCCTTCATCAGTATCAGGTGAATTAACCAATTCCTTCCTTCTGCGCTTTCCTAAGTTTCTCAATGAGACAACAGCATATTGTCAAACAACTTCTCAGCTTAATCAAAGATAAAAAAAAAATCCAGGAAGTATTTTTATCCAGAAGAAACTTGGCATAGAGTAAAGGCATAAAGTAAGGGAGCTGTCCCACTTTAAAAGAAGGTGATTTTGCAAGGAGAAATGGCTCTTTTCCTTGGAAAAACGTGTGGCCTAGGTAATATCTGAGAAAATATTCATGTCCCTTTTTTGTTTGTTCGATAGAGGATCCCACAGATTCTCCATGCTTGGTCTATGAGTCCCATGTTAATGTCAGCATGGACAAAAAGTGACTATGAAATTTTGAGGAAAACTTCCTTTAGAACCATAGAACCACGGAATCATTTAGGTTGGCAAAGCCCTTGAAGCTCCCCCAGCCCAAGCGTTCCCCTACCCCTGCCATCCCACCCCCAAACCCTGGCCCTCAGCACCGCCTCTGCCCGGCTGTTAAATCCCCCCAGGGCTGGGGACTCGACCCCTTCCCTGGGCAGCCCCTTCCAGTGCCTGACAGCCCCAAGGGGAAGGAATTGTTCCCCATGGCCAACCTCACCCTGCCCTGGCACAACTTGAGGCCGGTGCCCCTCGTCCCATCGCCCCTTCCCTGGGAGCAGAGCCCGACCCCCCCGGCTCCCCTCTCCTCTCAGGCAGTTGTAGGGAGCGATGAGGGCTCCCCTCAGCCTCCTCTGCTCTAGGCTGAACACCCCCCAGTTAGAGAATCGCAGAACAGTTTAGTGAGCTCTGGGAGTGAACGACCTTCCTTGTTTCTACAGGTTTGTGAAGAAGTTGAAAAGCTTTCACAATCTCCCGTGGAGGCATACGATTTGTATTCAGAACAGGCTTCAGAAGTGACAGCAAGATTTTCCATCGGAGATTTCCTCAATTAACCC
The DNA here is from genome assembly GCF_000687185.1 of Egretta garzetta. Lineage (NCBI taxonomy): Eukaryota > Metazoa > Chordata > Aves > Pelecaniformes > Ardeidae > Egretta > Egretta garzetta. The sequence goes on from NW_009259833.1 coordinate 1,168,950, forward strand.
CAAGACATGCAAATTGGCATTTTTACTAATATTCTCCAAGGTCTCAGGCTCGTGATGAGCAGAGCACCGTCTCTCATTAGCACACCTGTAAGAGCTTTGCCGCAAGCACGCACACCTCCCAGCATCTGAATGTTTTCCAACTCCGTTTCCAAATCAGCAGCTCCACTCTCATGGGAGGGAGAAGATGACACCCAGACCCTAGTAGAGCCTTATGCTGGTCAAGAACGTGCAGACTGACAATGCCACTGGGTTATGGTGGCAGTCATCTTCAAAGACTTTTAGGAGTGGGACTGGGAAAAGATTTAATATATAATGGGTTTATTTTAATCCAGATCAGTCTTGTGGTCTGGCTCAACCCATGGCCATCCAAAAGTTTGGGGTGGTATAAAGAGAGGAATGATGCCTGCAAAGAACAGCCACAAGCCAGGGAAGGTGGGACAGCTTTGGTAAATGTTATGGTGACTTAAAGTGTCCTTTGCAAGGGTGATCTGCTCAACACCTTCCTTGTGTCTGAATCTCACAAGGGTTGGGAAAAAAAAAGGATTTCTGAGTTCTCCAGGTGGGCTCTGTTTGGAAGGAAGGTTTCAAGGCATAGCTGCAATCTCAAGTTCTCTGATAATGTGGTGAATGTGGCTCTACCATAAGATATCTGACTTTTCTGCCCCTCGGCTATTAAAGAAAAGAAGTGATCTGTCCTTTTCTCCTTGTGCTTTCAAGGGGTGTCTTTCCTCAGTGTTTAGAAGAAAGCTCCTTGCATGTGAGGGAGCTTCCAGCCCGCAAACCACAAGCGTACGGAAAAGTCTTGCAGCATTGTAGGAGATTGGTCTGCTCTGATGAGGGACATGGCTTAGACACATTTTCCATGGGGAAGGTCTGGATGATGTGTGGCCTAGGACAAGGGGCATGATGGAGAAGTTATGTGCAGGTGTCGCTATAGGGGTATCGCTGGAGAAGACAAGCATCTGAAAGGTGGATGCTGTCAGGTGGGAGAGGAGTCCTCTGCCTCTCCATTTTAAGGGTCATTAAATGAAGAATATGAAGAGTATTAGAAACAGGAGCTCCCACCCTCAGGGTAATGTCCTTTCCTTGCCATGAGTCCAAATTCAAGCTCCGGGCTGTGAAGTTGCTCTCTTGACCTTCAGCTTCTCCTACCTGGCTGTACAGTGTCTTGGTGTAAATGGATGGTAGTTGTCTGGAAACTGAATCCTGGCCAAGAATTGTGTGTTCTGGAGTGAAGAGTATGACTGAAGGTGAGGAAGATACATTTGGAAGTCGTAAAGATCTCCTTGGACAATTCAGATCCTACTTCAGCGGGCACATAAAACATGGACTTGGGGCATACGTTGATGTGCTCCTCATATCGATACAACTGGTATAAAGGACAAGATGGATGAGCTGGATGGCCTGCTTTTGAGGGCAGATCTGAATGTAATAGGCATCGCAGCAAATTACTGGAGAAGATAATCAGGGCACTACCAGAACAAACTATAAATTATATAGGAGGGGCAGAGTAATTTGCGCTGTGGAGGAGTAGCGCCACAGTTAACGAAAGCAGAAGAGTCACATCAGATAAGTTCACTGTATCAACAAGTAATACTGATGCCAGCAGACTGCAATACCACGTCTAAGAGGACTGTAACAGAGCTTGGCCAAGGTAGTGACACTGCCTGAGATGTCTTAAAGGAGACCAGAGATGCTGTGGGTGGGCAAGATGCAATAAAAAGGGGAAAAGTCATGTACACTGGGTCAATATGATCCCCAGAGTAAATTTTTTAGATATCTGTGAAGAACGACTTCTTGGAGATGTAGCCAGTGGAGAAGGAACTCGTGGCGCAGCCCCGGTTTACTATGGTATTGTCAAAGAGACACTCTGTACGAGAAGCTGTAATGTGCTGAGCTTTGGTATTGTCGTAGGAACAAGAAAGCCAAAAATATCACCAGCGCAGTCTTGGATTTAAAAAGGAGCCCTATGAAAAATGAGGCAACGTGGTAAAAGGGAATTAGTAAGAGCCACGACTGGGTGAAATGTTTGCAAGCAGCAGAGATATTTTTTAAAGACACCTTATTAGAGGCTCAGAGAAAATACATAGAGTGTATCAAAAAAGACTTTAAAAAGACCAGAAGAAAGCTACTGTAATTAAAGATCAGAGCGAAGGAGGCTGTTACAAGTAAGAAGGCTTCGTGTTCAAACAAGGAAAAAGTAGAGAGCATACATTCTATTAAAAACGTAGACTAAAAGATTTGAAGAACAACTTTTGAAGAGCATGAACAAACTATCAGTCCTTTCCCAAACATGACTGGATTAAGAAGCCTGGCAGTAGGAAGGGCCAACAGAGGACCAGGGTGTAAAATGAGTAACATCAGGCTGTGTTGTATGCATCGAAGAATGTCAAAGGAACTCGAATCTGAACTGTTTGTACAGAGGAAATTGCTAGTCATTATAACAGAGAACAGAAATGTTAAGAGTGTGAAGTTGAGGAAGAGTCCATGTGGGTTTTGCAGGCTGAAGTCTTGCGTAGCAGAAGTGCTAGAGCTCTTCGCCGGCACCAACGAGGGCGTTAATCTGGTTGTGTTGCGTATGTGCCCTTCCGAAGGCTGAGAAGAAAAGCAAGCTGCCACGGCCATGAGATGGTATAAGAGATATAGGGTTTGTCACTGAGTAAAGGACAAGCAACAAAGCGCTTTGCAAGAGAGGGGGATTGCTAACAGGATCCTGGTGCTGGGAGGTGGACGGCCGAACAAATCTGATGATAGGGGATGATATATTTGCTGGTGATATTGGATTATTCGAGGTTGCGCAAATGGCAACAACCAGTGGCAGAAACCTCATAGCACTGAGAGGCCAGATGATAAAATGGGAGCTTAGATTCAGCGCCTGTCACGGCAAATTAAAGTGCAGGGGGAAAAGCAACTCTCAATCTCTGACAAGTACTGAAGCCAAATGAGGTGGTGTCAGTGGAGATGTGATCTTAGAGCTATGGCAGCCAGAGCCACAGAAATGGCAGAAAACCCACTGCCCAGTAGGAAATAAAAACTCTTTTCCCCTCCAAGTGACAAACAATATTAGAAATTATTAGGAAGTGAAAAATAATAAGACCCCATCACTACACACGTGTAAAATTCCATCTGGGGAACTGCGTCCAGTTTCTAGACTCCCCAGTCAGCAAGAAACATGCTGACAAACTGGCACCATCAATACGCTTAGAAAATGGAGTGCATGGCCAACCGTACTCTGGGCTGCATCAGGAGAAGCGTGGCCAGCAGGTCGAGGGAAGTGATTCTGCCCCTCTACTCTGCTCTGGTGAGGCCGCCCCTGGAGTACTGCGTCCAGCTCTGGAGCCCTCAGCACAAGAAGGACATGGACCTGTTAGAGCGGGGCCAGAGGAGGGCCACAAAAATGATTCGGGGGCTGGAGCACCTCTCCTATGAGGACAGGCTGAGGGAGTTGGGCTTGTTCAGCCTGGAGAAGAGAAGGCTGCGGGGAGACCTGATTGCGGCCTTTCAGTACCTAAAGGGGGCCTATAGGAAAGATGGGGAAAATCTTTTTAGTAGGGCCAGCAGTGACAAGACAAGGGGTAATGGTTTTAAACTAAACCAGGGTAGGTTTAGACTAGATATAAGGAAGAAGTTCTTTACAATGAGGGTGGTGAAACACTGGAACAGGTTGCCCAGAGAGGCAGTGGAGGCCCCATCCCTGGAAGCATTCAAGGCCAGGTTGGACGGGGCTCTGAGCAACTTCTATGGAGTATGAAGAGAAGCTGAAGGAACTGGGTTTGTTCAGCATTAAGAAGAAAAGGCTGAGTGGAGGTTTTGTTGCCATCTTCATCTATCTGAAAGGAAGGTGTGGAGCAAAACTCTTCTTGGAGGTACACAGAGAAAGGACAAGATTCAAATGCACATAAGCTGCAGCAAGGGAGGTTCTGGGTAGAGATATGGGGAAAAATCTCCACTGAGGGTGGTCAAACATTGGGACAGTGGCCCAGAGAGGCAATGGAACTGCCATCTGTGGAGATATCCAGAACCTAAGTGAACAAGACCCTGAGCAGCCTGGGCTAAGCTGGCCCTACTCTGAGCGTAGGATTTGAGTGGAGACATGTCCAGCTCGGAAGCCCTCAGCACAAGGAGGACGTGGACCTGTTGGAGCGGGGCCAGAGGAGGGCTACTAAAATGCTCCGAGGGCTGGAGCCCCTCTGCTCTGAGGCCAGGCTGGGAGAGTTGGGGGTGTTCAGCCTGGAGAAGAGAAGGCTGCGGGCAGAGCTGAGTGCGGCCGGTCAGGGCTTCAAGGGGGCCCAGAGGAAAGGGGGGGACAAGCTTTTTAGTAGGGCCAGCTGTGTCAGGACAAGGGGGGATGCTTTTAAACTGAAGCAGGGGAGGTTTAGACTGGATCTAAGGAAGAAATTCTTTTCAGTGAGGGTGGTGAAACCCTGGCAGGGGTTGCCAAGAGAGGGGGTGGAGGCCCCATCCCTGGGAACATTCCAGGCCAGGTTGGCCGGGGCTGTGAGCAACCTGATGTGGTTCAAGGTGTCCCTGCTCCTGCAGGGGGGTTGGGCTGGATGGCCTCTAGGGGTCCCTTCCCACTCAAACCATTCTATGATTCCATGATTCTATGACATACAAGGGCCCCTTCCAACCAAACCCACTTATAATTCTAGGATTGCTTTGCACATCTGTAGATCATGGTGCCCCTGCACCTTGAAAGATATGTGCTGTTTGGGTGCCCTTCCTTCCTCCCTCCTCAAAAAGAACACCGTGAATTGTCAATGGAAGGAGTAAGGGTGATGAAGGCTATGGAACAACGCTAACACAAGACGAGGTGAATTCATCTGAAATGGACAGTTGAACCTGGAGGAGAAGAGAGGGACGTCTGCAGATTAACAAGCGCCATAAGGAGATGAGTGGAGGACAATTATAATTTCATAGTAGAAGATCAAAACAGCATTGGAGGAAGTGCCTAAGCTGCAGGTTCACTACAAGCCAAGAGGAGGTTCTGGAGAAATATCATGGTACATTTGCCCTATTCTCAAATTTTTCCACACGTGTTTGTGAATGGCTTCATCAGAAAGAGGAGACTCCTCAATGCAGTCCATGCTGTCCTGCCAAAGTGAGCCTGGGAGGAAGCTGCAAAAGACCCAGACACAAAAATACCTTTGCAAGGCTTGACTCAGCCTAGCATTTTGTATAAACTGGTATATAGGGGATACAGCTCAACCCTTTCTCTGGCCTCAAACACTGCTTGCATGTGTTAGCACATACCCTGCCTGCCGACACGTTTCTGTAGGTGAAGTCAAGATCAGGAAAAGTATTCAAGATGGAAGCTCACCGTGGATAAAGGAAAAAGCTGCTGCCAGGGGCCTTATGCCTTGTAGCTCTGAAACCTTCTCCCTTTCCCATCTGCCTTTTTAGCTGGCAGAGCACTCTGCAATGTCGGTATTTTCATCCGTCAGGTTGTGAAGGGCAGAGGGAGGAGGAGGAGAAAGGCGGGGGGGCGTTTGCAGTGGTTATTGTTCTCTTTCGTGGCAGGCTGGTTTTGTCTTTGGGGAAAGGTGGCTATTGCGTGCTTTCGTGACATCAAGTTTGATCTTGGAATGTTTAAAATAATAGGAAAAATGCATTTCCCATTGACTTCTCTGCGAGCAGCTTGCAGATTTCTGCAAGCAGATGGTATGATGTATATTAAATTATCACTTATGTCGGGGGGCTTATTTTAAGGATGGAAGTGTCGTCTCTTGGTATTTGTGCCAGAACTGCTCATCCCCAAACCAGGATTTTTGTATCCTCCCAGCTATTCTGGAAAATATTTGACAGAACATTCCCTTCCCAAAGACAGGTAAAAACCATATCATCTTGTTCTACTTTTGCATCTTTTAATGAAAATCATAGAATCATAGAATGTTTTGTTGGAAGGAACCCCTAAAGGTCACCTAGTCCAACCCCCCTGCAGTGAGCAGGGACACCTTTCACAGAGTCACAGAATGGCAAGGGTTGGAAGGGACCTCCAGAGCTCACCCAGTGCCACCCCCCTGCTCAAGCAGGCTCACCCAGAGCAGGGGGCACAGGACAGCGTCCAGGCGGGGGTTGAAGGTCTCCAGAGAAGGAGACTCCACAGCCCCCCTGGGCAGCCTGGGCCAGGGCTCGGGCACCCTCACAGTCAACAAGTTCTTCCTCACGTCCAACTGGAACCTCTTCTGCTTCAGGTTGTGCCCATGGCCCCTTGTCCTGGCGCTGGGCACCACTGGGAAGAGTCTGGCTCCGTCC
>NW_009259833.1:1175228-1178256 GCF_000687185.1 Egretta garzetta
TGCTCAGAGCCTGTCCAACCTGGTCTTGAATGTTTCCAGGGATGGGACCTCCACCACCTCTCTGGGCAACCTGTTCCAGTGTTTCACTACCCTCATTGTAAAGAACATCTTCCTTAAAAGAGGAAGCGATTTTTAAAATCCCCTTTTGAAAAGAAGGGTCCAAACTGGCATTAATTGAACTAAAGGCAAATGTCCCCTAGACTTCATTGTAAATCTCCTCCAGTTGGGCCAAGGTTCACATTGATGAACGGCGACAACATGAATAAGTGCAAACATGACTAGTAAAGACCAAGAAGTCTAAAGCAAATGCTGAGTCATCAACAATATTTATAACCTCCCACACTCAGAATAGAAGATACCAAGGGACTGCAATTACAGAGATATGACAAATGTTGAATTTTTAATGACTCCAGCTGTAGGACACTTCATCGTCCAAGAGCATTGCTGCTGAAAGTCATCACCTTTCTTTAATCCATGTACACTTGTCTGTTATGCTCTATCCAGTTTGTCCATAAAAAGTATTGCTATCGGCTACCTAGAAAGCCATGCCCAGTTCTGCAGCCATCCGTATCCCATCTTTCACTGCTCTACTCCTCTCCATCATCTGGTTTTATATCAGATTACTCTTCTGAGTTGCTCTTACACTCATTTTGACGCCTTTTACCACAGAATTGTCAGAACACGCTCTTCTGTGGATGATCTGTCCTTTAATCCTCTTCGCACCACTGTTTCTAAACGAGCCTTGCAATTCTACCCCATCACCATGAAGAAGTGTATTCCTTAAACAACACCCGCACCGGGCTCGTTACGGGCTTTGGGATATTCTGGCTCATTTGGAATGTAAGGTCCCTGGGGGCAGAAGAGGTGACAAAGTCCCACTGATTCCCCCAGGACTAAACTACCTGGATACCAACAGAATTTCAATACCTACGTATCTCTGATGATCTGGACCTGTATGTACTGCATAGCAATGCACCGCGTAGCAATTCCAATAAAGAATGCAATCAAAAGTCAGTACATCCCGTGGATGATAAAGAAGATAATTTAATAGGCAGTCAGATATATTTTACATATGCTGCTAATTTATTTCCTCCCAAATAGAATATTACCTGGCATTTAATTTCCCTCAAGAATCCAGATGCTGTCAGGAAATGTCCTGATATTTTTGTTTAAAACCGAGAAGCATTTCAGGTGTCTCTTAATCCATTTTATTATGATTTCTCCAATGAAACTATCTCAAATATACAACCTTTCCATTTACATCAGCACCTGAGTGCATTTTGCCGAGCAGTGACAGGCTGTGCTGCATATCTATTCCCAGAAGAGCTTTCTGCGTTGCAATTCAATAATCACCGTTATTGCTGGATGCCAGAGCAAAAATAAGATATCTGTGGTCAGAGCCCTGAAAATGTCTCGTCGCCTTTAATGAAACACCGGGTTTATTTTATTTTCACATGTTTTTCTTATGGAAGGAGAGGAGGAGACAGCTCGCTTTTCATCAAGAGCAGCTTTTGTAATTGCCTGGTCTGTAGGAACTGCTGCAGTGGAGGAAGGAGCCCACGAGAGGGCTCAGGGAAGCAGCCTGCGTCCCTGCACCAGCATCCCTGAGAAGGTGGGATGGGAAAACTCATCTCTTCAATCCTGTTCCCTGCACTCCTTAAAACATCTCAGATAGGGCAGGCGAATAAAGAAGCAGTCCAAACAGCATCAGCTTTTATTGCCCTGCCTAGCAGCGGACGGGGATTTTTAATCTTTTGCTTCTGTGTTTCTTCCAAACTTTATCGATAGCGGGGAACGTTGCCGTGCGGTGATATAAGATAGCACTTAACGCTTATGAAGCTGCCTTTCAGTTTTATAGTATCGGCGCAGCAGGCTCTGCTGAGCACCACGTGAGCACATTTGTAAAAAGCTCATTACAGCATGTAGCACGGGAGCTGGGTTTTTTTTTTTTAGCCCCGTATGGGAAACCAGCGCTATTAAATATGATTATTTCCTTTAGTAGGGCAGCGTAAACAACTCTGTCATTTGTTTTTATAAAGTCATCAGTGCCACTGCATACAAACCAGCGCCGGTTGACAAAGCCAAGGAATCTACTCGACGCCGTGCGATGCGTTTAAAGCCACCGTCGGAGCATGTTTATGTTGCATAATTTTCCATTGAAAACCTTAATTGATTCTCTTAGCTTTTTTTATTTTATTATTATTATTATTATTATTATTACTTATGTTGCATAATTTTCCGCCGAAAACCTTAATTGATTCTGTTAGCTTTTTTTATTTTTTTATTATTATTATTATTATTATGGTGTGGTTTTTGCTGTCAGATGAAAACAGGATCACAAAGAAAGCCACAATATTTTGACCTAGCGTGTACCTATGTATACAAAAAAATAAATATATATAAAACAGGCTGCCAAAAATACATGCTAGGTGACATGCAATACTTTTTCCACTACGGAATCTGTTACAAGTCAGCCTGATAGGAAAAAAACACCCTTGCTTTATTTACCAAAGTGATGCTTTTACAGATTTTGAAGATATTCTGTGTTATCTGCAGAATTTATTAGGGGAGATTATAAAAGGAACCCAGCGATACAGCATTTCTTTCTATTTGTGAGCTAGATCGGATCAGTACCCTCAGCAGGGCAGTGTGCTGTGCAGCCGCCTCGGTGGGATGGTACCCCAAAGTACAGGGAGGTTATCATTGGTTATTTTTTCACTGTTGACTGTTTAAATAAATACAAGTCCTTAATATAGTTTAGCCACTTGTATGGATTTATGTGAATGTCCTTCAGACTTTCAATGATTTGGAAGAACTTGAAAAAGACAAATATTTTGGCAAATATGAATTTGGGGTTCAGGAAGAAACAAGGTCTTGGTAAGGGACTTGGGGGCACTGATGGATGAAAAGCTGGACATGAGCTGGCAATGTGCTCTGGCAGCCCAGAAGCCAACCCTACCCTGGGCTGCATCAGGAGAAGCATGGCCAGCGTCGAGGGAGGGGATTGTGCCCCTCTGCTCTGCTCTGG
>NW_009259833.1:1178334-1185099 GCF_000687185.1 Egretta garzetta
AGGGCCAGCTGGGACAGGACAAGGGGGGATGGTTTTAAACTGAAGCAGGGGAGGTTTAGACTGGATCTAAGGAAGAAATTCTTTCCAGTGAGGGTGGTGAAACCCTGTCAGGGGTTGCCCAGAGAGGGGGTGGAGGCCCCATCCCTGGGAACATTCCAGGCCAGGTTGGCCGGGGCTGTGAGCAACCTGATGTGGTTCAAGGTGTCCCTGCTGCTGCAGGGGGGTTGGGCTGGGTGGGCTCTAGGGGTCCCTTCCAACCCAAACCATTCTATCATTCTAAGGGAGGGAATAAATCTTGAGGACTATGAGATCAGTAAGGAAAGTCTGGAGTGGGGAATGTAAAATACTCGTTATGATGGGGAATATGAAAGATACTGTACTAAAACTTTTGGAATGGCTGATCAATGTGTAATGTGAGTAAAAGTTTCATGGGGTTGAAATTCGCTTTAAAATCCTGCAGTTTTTCCTAGGTAAATAAAGGAAGCAATTTTCACCTGATTTCAGTTATCCAAAAGAATCAAGCTGTCTACTCTAACTACTCACCAGGGCACTCGACGCGAGCTGAATGAAATAAACCTCTCTGGAGAACAGTCCATCCTCTCTGCTCCGCTCTTCTACTTTAAGATGGGATGAATTATGTTCTGAAGATCCTACTTTTCCTTTGTTGGCGAGGGAAAACATCTCGATGCCCAGCTTGGGTGGGTTGCCATACTTCCAACAGCTGAAGTTAGGTGGTATCAGTCCCAGCCAAAACTGTTTTTCCCTGCCCCCACCTGTGGTGATTTCTTTCTATCCATAAAGTCCATCCTGCAAAATGAGAGTTCAGGGTGATAAAAATCACAGAAATCCCGAAGTGAACCGTACAGAAAATATTTATTGAGAACTTTATTACCAAAGTTACAGTTCTGCCAAGAGAAGGGCTGTGTTGTGATGGCTTCAGAGCAGTGAAATCTGTGTTAAAAATTCAGATTTTAGGCAGGGAAAGATGCTAATGACGGTCTAACCTGACACGTGCAGCACTGGCCACTGAATGTACCCGGTACTTTGCCCTCTCATAAACTGGAACCTGACCTACAGAATATTTTGTACCACAGTGGGAAATCTTGATTTAAAAACCCCAGGGCTGAGCCTCAGCTGCTGGTGACTTCTCTTAAGCCCAGGAAACGTATGGAGCTGTGAGAAGCCACACCGTTAAAGGAGGTACCTGCGAACCCTTGGGCTACCAGCTACCTGGCTGCAAAGTGTTAATTTGGTTCTAGCAGGCATCTGCATCTCTGCAGGACACAGACTCTGCGGTGATGGGCAACCCTGCACAAAGCCCTTCGACAGCTAAGAAAGGCCTTTGGCTTTTTGTTGCCTGGGTAGGATTTGGCTCAAGATTTGGAGATGTTTTAGGTGTCTACATATGCACAGGGCACCTGAAGTCTGAAGACAGGCAAGGGTTTTCTGTTTGATGGTCACTGGAAACTGGGGTGAATGAGCTCCCCCACCAGCGATCGTTTCTCAGCTGTATTGCTCATGCTGTTATGGTAGGACTTCCGTCAGCTGCTCCCCTATGGGTGCTGAAAGCCCTTTGAAATGCCCTACGGCACCACGGACATCTGCGTGGAGCTTGCAGGTACGACACACGATGTTTGTGAGATCAGGGCCAACCCACAGCGCAGGTGACGCGCCCCAAGGCATCGTGACTGATGCTACACGCTTACGCGCAGGCGGTGAAACCAAGCCCTGCGTTGACCAGCTCTTCAGCGACTTTCCTGAGGGCTCAAAACCCGATTCACACAGTGACAGATGGGCAGACCCCAAAACATGTGTCTGCATCGCCTTGGCTTGTGTGCCCGCACGGGGGCTGGCTATAAAGACGCACCTGGAAGCTCCCGTGGAGGAAAAGAGAGAACCAAGGGTTATACCTGCCAGGAGGAGCACTTGCTCGTTGCATTGGCACTTGTTTTTCCATAATTGCTACAGTGGGATGGAAAAATAAAGAAGAACCTGTGTGAAGAGGCTGCTCGCATCCTGCATGTTGGCCTTCTCCCTGGCACGTATGGTAGGCTGTCTTCTATTAAATTGCCCATTGTTTTTGACACCCCTCTGTAAATCCCCGACCACTGCGTTATTCTGAGGTACAGTGCTGATGGCTCTTCTACGTCAGTTCCATTTTTAGTATAATTTACGTAGCTTAATCTGTATCTAACACTCATCTAGATCCCAAACGGTAGGCAGATGACTGACTGATTGATCTTCCCGCCTCTCTCAAAACCATCTCATGTAGATTGCTTTACTGAATTATCATCTTTGCTGTCCCGCTGTGGTAACAGATAGAGCTGTTGGTACGGGAATTCTTGTTTCCAAAAAGCATCGTGGCACTTAAAGTCCCCAGCTGCCTTGATTGAAACCCCTTAGAACCAGTTCACGTCTTTTTGCTAAGGTTGGGGAACCAGCGGGTTTGTTCTGATGAGAATACACGCTTTCTTGGTGATCCCGTTACCTGACCAGTCACCAAATGGGATTGCAATGAAGCAATCACCGCAAGGGCGGTGTGTTTACAGTGATGTCACGTCGGCATCAGTCCTAAGCTCCATTATTGGACATTTTGATCAATTATGGAGAAGAACATGGAAAATGATTTCCAACTGCTGACCCCACAACTGCAGGTGCGGTCGTGACGAAGGCGGGGGATTGGTACAAGCCTATACCTGTAATTTAAATGGTGCCAAGGACTGGGCATGGGACATAATTTTCTATAGAACTGCCATAATCGTCTATATCTTTCTGTACATTGGCAATAAATTCCTTCAGAAGAGCCCTCGGGAGCGACAGCAGCGTACCTCTGAGGCTGGAGGGTCTAACGCTGCCCTCGGAGAGATGAACGCAAACCCAAGCAGGAATCAAGCAACCACACTCCATGGGCACTCGCTTTGGTCTGAGCAGTACCAGAATGCTGTGTTCGTCACTCACATCGTCATCAAAGCCAGGGGGGAAAAAAATATTGGGAAATACGTCATTTGTAAACGTAGAGTGGGTACAGAGAAGTGCAATGACAATTCTTAGAGAATTAGAAAATGTACTTCACCGTGATGACCTCCCAGAGTCCTGTTCACTTATTTATATATTTATTCATTTATATATTTACTTTTATATTTATATTATTATATATCTCGAGGGATGACCTTGGTCTACAGCAGTTAAGTTGGGATAACAAAAAGTAGATGGAAGAAATCTCTTCATTTTTGGGAAGATACGCTAAGATTTAATGGGTGGGAGCTGAAGCTAACCTAAAAATATTTGTAACAGTCATCAAGCACGGAATAAGCCACTAAAGCCTGCAGAGGATCTTCTTTCACTGCAAGTTTTCAATGAAAAAAAAATAAAAGATTGCTTTTCTAGGAGATGCACATGGCAGCACAACCCTCCATCACAAGTGAATTACCACCGAGGTGGCTACACGGGGCTTTATGGGTTTTGAGATACAGCAAATTTTGCTACATGGGAAAAACGCATCTATCCTAACCCAGACAGACTTGCAAATTTTACTCCTAAGGATTACGGACAGTAAATGTCAGGTCCTGGAAAAAACCTGTGTACATCTTGAGCAAGGTCCCAGGACTGGATGACTGGGAATTTGATTAGAGCCCTGGCGGAAAGGACACAGTCAAGTCCACATCCCTCCCTGCTCGCTCTCTCGCCTCTCTTTTCCCTCCTTCATGCTGGTTTCCTGAAGATTTTTAGCATATGCTCTAAAATTGCTGTGCTGGGAATACTGTGATAATTCCATGGGAATGCAAGGACTGGGTACATGCCTAAATTTCAGCTTTTTTTCCTGATATACTTAATCCAATCTGTGTTGGTACATAGGAAGTTTATGTGTGAAGCACAGTACATTATAAATAAAAAGATAACCATGTTCTGCTGCTTGCTTGGACAGGTAAATCCATACCAAGGAAACTTTGCACAGTTGGAATGTAATTTTCAGACTCTCCCAGCCAGACCTCAACCCGTGGAACGAGAGAAGGGGCTAGCCCACGCTTTCCTAAAACACAAGTGGGATTTATCCAGTTTCAGAAGTATTCTGTTTCCACAGAGCCAAGAAGCACCGAGCACTTTGGAAAACCAGCGGTTTTCATTTGCTAAGTGGCATGACGGCTTATTACCATTTAATACTTCGGATCCAGTTACGAAGCAGGAACAGAGCGTGTGAAGTGCCATACAAACACGGAGTGAAAGGCCGTTTCCTGCCCATAATAGCGGCAATCGAAACGCATCAACGGCCCCGCTGTCTGTCACCGTTCTAAGCACGGTTTCGGAGTCCCACCACCAATCCGCCAGCGCCCTGCTCGGCCGTTAGCAGCCTCACAAAGGAAGCAGCTGAATGCAACGGGTGACAAAGCAGTTTTTTCCCTAAGAATTAATGCACTGGAAAGGACACCTACGATTTAAGAGCCACGCTCAATATAAATACACAGGGACAGGATGTACGGCACGGAGGATCGCTGGGATCGTTTGAGTGGAGGCCACGCTGGCTTTCCAGCAGCTGGTGTTTCAGAGCACATCAGGGCTCCGCAAGATCTCGGCCGCCCCATCTGCGAGGCTGAACAGCCAAACATTAGCCTGTTTTTCTGCCCTTCACCTCTGAGCGACCTCGATTCACGCAAGGAAGATGGCAACAGAAAATATAACCCTTCACAAGGAGGTGGCAAGGATGCTCACAGAAAAAGATTCAGGCTGGGCATCGCAGCTACATACATTAACTCTCGTGGGAAAACCGCACCGCCATCCACCGTGACATCAACCAGTACTGACAAAGTATCACATTTATCATACACGTCTCTATATTCACTTATTCTTTATTAAATGGATTTTCTTCAGGTTCTTTCAAGATTTTTTTTGGGAGGCCACCTGAGGTCCTCTCCAGTCCCAATCGCAATGACTGTAACTGCATCAAAATTCAATAAAACTTGAAAAATTGACCCTAATCTCAGGACTACTTGTGCTCAAAGCGGATGTTGTTCACCTTTCTAACACAGGAACAGCAAATCCGAAAACAGCGACGGGACAGCTTGCCTCTCAGGTTCCCATCTGAATTCTTAATTCTAAGGAAAGCCTGACTCCTAGAACACGAGTTTCCTGCTTCTCTAGATTCTTTCAGGAGCACCTGGCAATTCTCAACATTGCCATAAATATCCAACTCCTTTATAAATACGAATTAAATTCTATGCCTCAAGAGTATCATACCCGTGTAAAATCCAGCGTGATTATGAGCTGAACAGAACTGCATTCCCGTGTCACAGACCGTTTTTTGAGAGAATTACCCGGCCTTCCTCTCACAGACTAGACATTAGCCTGTCATTTTATCACCTTGTCTCCTGTTCAGCCAACAATTCAACTTTTTCAAAACCCTCCAGATGAATTTTGGTACTATCATTGCCCTCTTACAACTTCTTTGCTGCTTCTTACTCACGCGTTGTCTTTTCCCATACTCTGAAATTCTCAGTGCAAGACCCCCCGCCTAGTTCACAAACCTCCCTTGCAAGGTTTTGTACAAATTTCCCTTCTGCCTATTGACCCTGACTACACGCACAGAATGAGCTTCAATTCTTTGAAACACAAAGCACCTTTCTGTAAGTCTCCTATGTTAGAAACCTGGTGGCGTTATATGTTCTATATGCACTGTATTACCCCCAAAGACATGGTGGATGTTTTCCGTAAGAACTTCTACTCCATTCGCTTTTTGTTTCTATATTTTTATTGCAAGCATACATGCAGACACTGATCTCTGGAGATGTATGCTGCTTTGAGCATCTTCACACAAAAAGCACTCCACAAGATTGGCACGACGTGGTATGTTGGCTAAACGTTATGTAGGGGAGTGCTGCATGTATCAACAACCAGAAAACTCTGGAAAAAAAAAAAAAAAGATATTATTGTACAATAAAACATTACTACATGAAGAGCCTGTGTAGCACATTTTGCTTAATATGTTTGCGCAACCCTTCCCTCCCTCAACTGGGAGCACGGACAACAAGGCAGGGGGTGGATGGGACATGCATACTTACCCCAAGAGGGGCATGCCCACGCAAACCCCTCCTGAGGCAAAGCCCGTGCAAAAACATACGGGGTACCCCTGTGCAGGGGACTCCAGAGCAAGGAGTGGGCCACACAGATGTTTACAGCTCAGAGAGTAAGGCCAGGGACAAAGCTCAGCAGGCAGAGCTCCAGGAAAGAGCTACTTTTGGGTGGGGGCATGCAAACCACAGCAGGTAAACCCGGAGCAAGCCATGCCAGCGTGACCTAGGGCGGGGGAGCACACAGCGTGACCCCTCGGAGCACACAGACCTGAGGGCACAACGCTTTGGGGCAGAGGGGGGTGGGAGCCCCCTCCAGAGCCCTCAGGACAAGGGGTGGGGGAGGCCCCCCGCCACAGTCCCCCAGGATGGCGGTGTAGGGGGCCGCCCTCTCCACAGCCCTCCAGGATGGGGGGTAGGGGGCCGCCCTCACCACAGCCCCCCAGGATGGGGGGTAGGGGAATGCCCTCGTCACAGCCCCCCAGGATGGCGGACAGGGGGACACCCCTACCACAGCCCCCCAGGACAAGGGGTAGGGGACATCCTCTCCACAGCCCCCCAGGACAAGGGGTAGGGGGCCACCCTCACCACAGCCCCCCAGGACAAGGGGTAGGGTACACCCTCTCCACAGCCCCCCAGGATAAGGGGTAGGGGACACACTCTCCACAGCCCCCCAGGACAAGGGGTTGGGGGCATCCTCTTC
>NW_009259833.1:1185943-1193606 GCF_000687185.1 Egretta garzetta
GTGCGGGCCCGTGGGGGTGCGCTCGGTGCGTGATTTAGCTGCGCGATGGCGTTCCTGTGCACTCTTGTCACGAGAATCGGGGTTAATCGGTCGCTGGAGCAGCCAACAAGCACCTGTTTTTTTTCCTCTTGGCCTGGCATGAGTTTTCTGGTTTTTATTAAAGGGTCGCGATAGTTCTATTCAGGGCCTATTTCCTTAGCTGTTACTTTTTCTGTTAATACCTCAAAATAAAAAAGCATGGTCTGGATGTTCTTAATGTTTGCAAAGTGCTTGTAATAATTCTTAATCGGTCGCTGGAGCAGCCAACAAGCACCTGTTTTTTTTCCTCTTGGCCTGGCATGAGTTTTCTGGTTTTTATTAAAGGGTCGCGATAGTTCTATTCAGGGCCTATTTCCTTAGCTGTTACTTTTTCTGTTAATACCTCAAAATAAAAAAGCATGGTCTGGATGTTCTTAATGTTTGCAAAGTGCTTGTAATAATTCTTAATAATTCTTCCGGTGATTCTCCAGTGCTCTGCCTTTAGTTAGTGTATGTAAAGTGTTTTTCAGTTCTTTAATTCATTCAATAGTTCTCCAGTGCTCTTCCTTTGGTTTTGAGTAGCTGTGTGCTGTCAGGTAAGCAAAGTAGCGACTGAGAATTAAGCAATTCTGCCTTCTGTCAGCCCCCCTAGGAACTGAAACCGTCGCAAGGTGACTGTCATCACCCCTGGGTAGGAATGACGGTGGCGCATAGGTGCTCTACCACACGTGTTCCTTTTCCCAATGTACGAGGTGTTTATGTGTCTTTGCTCCAGGCACCTAGAGTCCCTAACAAAGTCTGTGAAGTTAAAATACATAAACACTAAAGGGATGTAAGTGCTGGTGGGAGAATAATAAATGGATGATGGCATAAGCTCAGTGAAAGAAGTGTTGGAGAGCGTAGTAAAATCTTGCTTTCTGTAGCTATCTGGTAAAATGCAGAACGTATCAAGAAGGTAGGGGGGAGATTAAAGGTAGCAGGAAGAGTATTGTGTCTGATGTGGAGCAGGGGGGCTCGAAGGAGGGGTGCAGAGATGCCATTAAGGCAATGAACTTGGGATGATACCAAGAGTTGCACGTTGCCTGGATTCAAGTGGCACCTTCACATTGCTTGTTGATAAAAGCCTGGACAGAAGACATTCCAGGCCTGTTTTATGCTCTGTAGCTCCACAGATAGAATGATTTTGTGCTGCTGTAGAAAAAAATGTCCTCATAAGGCCAAATATGATTTTTGTCGGGCATTTTTATTCTGTGACTAAAAACGGTATTATGCGCTTAACACCATGGAGCTTCAGTGAGTTGCAAAAGTTAAAAATTTGAAGTTGTAAACGTTCAGAAAAGAATGGCAATTTACATTTCAACATTGTGTAACATTTTCTCAGTAACATTTCTTTTCTTTGAATTGCTCTTGGATCGCAGAATCAGGGGAGCGTTGGTTGGAAGGGCAGAATTTTTCATCATGTCCAGTGTGAACCTCCTCTGGCAGGGGTAGCGGCTGCTGCCCTTTCCAGTGCTGTCTGGTGCTGTTGAGAAGGGTTTGCCTGAGGCGTTGTCCTCGCTCCCTGTTAAGCTGCTGTAGGATTGTCCCTTAGTTTGCCCTTCATCAGCTGAAATGCCCAGCTTCTGTGAGCTGTGTAGGTTTGGTTGCTGTAGGCTGCTGACCGACTTGACCATTGACCTTGCAGACCCTTGCCATTTCATTGATGTCTCTCTTGAACTGAAGACCCAAAACTCAACATGGTATTCCAGGTGAATTCTTACCAGTACAGCACAGAGGAGAGGGTTTTTTCTCTAACTCTGCTGTCCATACTCCTTGAAATGCAGCCCAGTAGGCAGTTTGCTTGCAGTGAGAGTGCATTGCTAGCTCATAGTTAGAATCATAAAATAATTTAGGTTGGCAAAGCCCTTTAAGCTCCCCCAACCCAAGCATTCCCCTACCCCTGCCATCCCACCCCCAAACCCTGGCCCTCAGCACCGCCTCTGCCCGGCTGTTAAATCCCCCCAGGGGTGGGGACTCGACCCCTTCCCTGGGCAGCCCCTTCCAGTGCCTGACAGCCCTTTTGGGGAAGGAATTTTTCCTAATGTCCAACCTAAACCTGGCCTGGTACAACTTGAGGCCGTGTCCCCTCGTCCCATCGCCCGTTCCTTGGGAAAAAGAGACTGACACCCACCTTAACCTGGCTCAAGCATAATCACAGGTCCTTCCCAGCAGGGCTGAGATTATCTTGTGCTGGTGCAGAACTTGCACTTCTTCGTGTTGACCTTCAGGAGGTTTCTGTTGGCATAGACCTGAAATTTTTCAAGGTCTCGTTGGACCGAAGCTCTGCTGTTTGGCTTGTCCGCTCTCGCTCTCTGTTTAACATTGCCCTCAAATTTGCTGAGCGTGTTTTCTGTCACATCATTCATGTTACTGTTTAGGATATTGAATGATATTGGCCCCAGCATCAGCCCCTGGGGTAACCTGCTGCGCACCAGACATCAAGATATTGATCACTGCCCTGTGAGTCCGGTGGTCCTGCCAATTTTTGACGTGTCTAGTGCCTAGCAGTCTGTTCTTCCAGCCAGTACTTTCTCAGCTTCCAAATGCAAATGCTGTAAGCGATGGTGTCAGAAGCCCTGCTAAAGTCAACACGTATTACATCCACTGCTTTGCCCTCATCTGCATAGCCAATCGTTTCATCGTCGAAGGCAACCCAGCTGGTCAAGCATTATTTGCATTTGGTAAATATGTTGACTATTCCTGATTACTTTCCTGTTCTCTTCGTGTTTGGACATGATTTCTGAGGACATACTCCATGATCTTCCCTGGGACTGGGCAGAGGCTGAGCAGCCTATAGTTGCTTGATCCTCTTTTTGCCCATTTCTAGTCATCGGAGACCTCTCCCAGTCACCGGGATTTCTGTAGATACCATTATATCTAGATTTGTCACGGTGTTCTGATGGTCACACCAGTGAGCTTCCTCCGCAGCCCTGAAAAACCCATGTGGCTCCTTCGACATTTAACTTCTTCAAGTAGCCATAACCCGTTTTTCCCCACATTGCTGCTTTTCTTTCTGACTGCGCCAGTGCATGCAGAGGTTTTGGGGGAGCCTTTGTTTCAAAAAGAGTTTTGAGTACTTTAGGTTTTTTTCTGTAGTACTTGTAGGCTGTCTTCTGTATTCATCAATGCACCCAGATTTTCTCTGAGCTGCTTTTTAATCCTGTAATTTCTGTGGAATGGTTTCTTATTACTCTTTATGTCCCTAGCTAGTTTTAACTCCAGCTTTGGCCTTTCTGATTTTGTGCCTAAATGCCTAGGCAAGGCATTTTATATACCTCCTTTGTGGCTTGTTATTGTTTCTACTTGTATGCTCTCTCTGCATGTTAGTTCATTAAGCAGCTCTGTGTTTCAGATGAAGTTCCCATTTTTCTGCATGGTATTTGTGTCTTAGCTCTCTTAGAAAGTTTTTGTCAAAATTCAGACCACCCTGAAGGGTGTTTTCTCCCTTTGATAGCCTCTGGGGAGCTTCTACCTCGCAATTCCCTAAGTAAGCCAGAGTCTGAGCTCTTAAAGTCCAAAATGCTAAATCTGCTATTTACCTTCCTAGCCTTCCTTTGGATCCTGAACTCCGTCATCTTGCAGTCACTGCAGCCCTCTGCCGTCGCTGCTGCAATGCCACCAGTTCTTCCCTGCTTTTTAACAGCCCGTCAGCAACCAACCGTTATCCCCGCCGGTCCCTCTGGCACTTCTGGTATGAAGTTGTCACTAGCGCAGCTTCCCGAACTGCTTGCACAATGTGATGTTACCCTCCCAGCAGATGTCTGGGAACGGAAATCTCCCAGGGGGAGACTTGTGCTAGCCTCATCCACTTACCTCCTCTTGGTCGGCTGTTCTGTAGCAGACCCCAAACCACACCACCTCCAGTGTTTTCCCCTCTGATCTTGACTCCAGACTCTCAGCAGACGTGACTTCACTTTCACACTGGAGCTCTGTGCTGTCACCAAGTTTATTTCCGTAGAGTGCAGCTCCCCATCCTCTTCTGTGCTAATCATAGAATCCCAGGTTGGAAGGGACCTCAGGAACTATCTGGTCCAATCTTTCTAGGCAAGAGCACAGCCTAGACAAGATGGCCCAGCACCCTGTCCAGCGGCATCTTGAAAGAGTCCAATGTAGCGGGGTCAACCACATTCCTGGGGACATTATTCCAGTGGTTGATTGTTCTCATGGTGAAAAACTTCCCTCTCATGTCCAATCGGAATCTCCCCAAGAACAACTTATGTTCATTCCCCCTTGTCCTCTCCGTGTGACTCCTTGTGAAAAGGGAGTCTCCATCTTTGTAGCCACTCTTCAGGTACTGGTACGTGGTGATGAGATCCCCTCTGAGCCTCCTTTGCTCAAGGCTGAACAAACTCAGCTCTCTCAGCCTGTCCTCATACGTTGGTCCTTTGATCATCTTGGAGGCCCTTCTCTGGACCCCCTCCAGAGATCCTTCCTACATACCCTGTTCCCACGTGTGACACTGCTCAAGTTGTGTGTGCTATGCCAGGTCTCTGGTTCTGATCGCATCAGGGGTCTGTGACCACACTTGGACATCTGAGTTGTTGTCTTTGTGAACCAAACTCTGCCTTAGTGTGCAGACACTTGAGGAAAACATCTGCCAGACCTTTCTTTTCAGTGGTAACTAGCACTGATCCTAATCCAGTGACCTGAGGTGTCCATCCTGTTCATCTTCAATGCTGTTGAGGACCTCTAACTGCTTCCTAGGTGAAGAGCTGCAGAGCATTTAGCTTCTTGTCTATGTGGTCTCTTTGAAGATCCTGTTGATCTCCCGCTCCCTCATCCCTGATGCGATACAGCCTGCTCACTTCTTGCAGCTCCTTCCCTTGTGCTGCAGTGACTAGGTCTGCCAGAGCCACCTCTCCAGAGATGAGGCTGCTGCCGCCGCGGCGATCCCCATGGAGGAGCATTGGGCTCTCCCCGCAGCCTGGGACCACTCTCAGGGGTTCCTACCTCCGGAGGGAAGTTGCTGAAGCACCAGAGGTGTTAGTGCTACCTGGGTCAGGGCGTGGTGTCCTGGAAGGTGTTTTCGACAGCTGAGGGTTTTCTCCTGTGAGCGGCACTTCTGGGCTCTCTTCGGGCCTCCTGCACATTGTGCTAGTTGCGTTGCATCTGCTTGTGCATCCTGGTCCCAAGGCTCCAAGTTCTGGACGCTTTGTGGGAGCGAGATGAGCATCAGTGTGCTCTGCCCCTCAGTGGGATGTGGTGTTTGGTGGGAACCTCTTGTGCTGGTGTCGTGGTTTAACCCGGCTGGCAACTCAGCACCATGCGGCCGCTCGCTCACTCCCCCCTCCCTCAGTGGGATGGGGGGGAGAATCAGGAAGGAAAAATAAAGTTAGAGCCGTGGGCTGAGATAGAGACAGTTTAATAAGGGAAAATAATAATAATGGTAATAATGAGAATGGTAACAGAATATACAGAATATACACAACGAACGACGCACAACACAATTGCTCACCACCCACCGACCAATGCCCAGCCCGTCCCAAGCAGCGATCACTTTCCAAACCACGATCACTCTCCCCGAGCTGCAATCACTCTCCCCGCGACCGACCGACCGACCGACTAACCCCCCCGAGCATGACGTTCTATGGTCTGGAATAGCTCTTTGGACAGTTTGGGTTAGCTGTGCTAGCTGTGCTGTACTCCTAGCTTGTTATGCACCTGGCCGAGCAGGAGAAGCTCAAAAAGTCCTTGAGTAGTCTGAGCACTACTTGGCAACAGCTGAAACATCAGTGTGTTATCAACATTCTCCTGGTACTAAATCCAAAACACAGCACTATGCTAGCTACTATGGAGAAAATCCTCTCTATCCCAGCCGAAACCAGGACAGCTGGGGGTCCTTGATCGCTGTTCACAAACCTTGTGAGTACAGAGACCAGCTCAGCCTGCTCCCTCCTGTGCTGCAGTCCAAAGGAGAGGGCAGGACAGCTGAGTGACCACTTCAGCTTGAAAGCTGCATTTAATCTGGTCTCATGAAAAGCTAAACTGCATTTCTGTTCCTTTGTAACTTGCTGGCCACGGCATTATGTGAGACTGGACCTTGTTTGCATAACTTCTTTTTTTGTTTTATTGTAAGGTTATTACTAATTTAGGATCTGAGTCTAAGGAAAATGATGCAGTTAAACCTTGTATATGGTAGAGATTTCTGTGAAGTGAGTGGAAATAGTTGGGTTGTGATACAAAGGATTCTGTTATTAGAAGTCAGTTAAACGGGGATAAAATACTATCCTGTGAGCTGAACCCAATACGAACGTTAGCAAGCTTCACTTCCTCTTTTTGTAATCGGGTCGGATTTATCTGATCTTCAACAAATTTCATAATCTGGGAATTAGAGTTTGTTGTGCTGTTTTCTCTCCTTGCACTAGAGCTGCTGCATTCATTTTTGAAAATGATTCCTTTCATATGATTTCTGTGTAACGGTGCCAATATGATGTTGTGCTTTATAGTAAAATCCCATATTATTTATTGCTTCTGCCTTTCTAGCATAACTCTAGTTTTCAGAATTAATTTTAGTTGCATTACTTCTGAAACATGGCTGTGTTTTATGAGTATGTGAGTATATATTGCCTACACTATTTAATTGACTGGTTTATTTTATGACTATCATAGGTAGGAGCACTAGTCAAGGAGCCCTGATAATGTAGAGGGAACCTCCTGTGCAAGGCATTGTGTAATAACATGTAGATATATAGATATACACACACAATTTTTTTTCTGCTAGATAGCCTGAGATAGCAATGTGTAGTAAATTAAAAGAATGGTTTGTCCCCCTGGTCCCAATGAGTAGTGTCAGGAAATACCTCCTGTCTCTGGTCTCCTCTGTGTTCCTAGCAGAGGTACTTATATTGCAACATCCACATCTGTAGTGGGTTCGCTTTTTTGAGGCAGCAAAGGTACAGCTCATGGGTAGACAGTCTTACAATTGTTTAAACCTATTAAACCTCTTAGCTTTGTATTTATAAATTAATAGAGCAATAATTACAAAAGTGGAGGAGGTCATGGTGAGCTTTAGTCCGACCTTCTGTATGAAAAAGAGCACAGCATTTCCATGAATTAATTCTTGCTTGAATCAGACCATGGTCTTTAAAGAAAACACTGATTAAAAATGTCATTTGACAGAGGATCCATGGCAAAATTTCATAAATTGTTCCAATGTTTCATAACTCCATTAAAAAGGTGCATATTTTGAATCACTTTGTTATGTTTCAACTTCCAACCATTGCAGCTACAGTTTCCTTCATGAAGATGAAAAACACAGTGGTGTGTGTGTTTTCTGGTTTTCATGAAGTATGTTTAGATCATAATTAAATTGCTGGTTAGCCTATTTCTTAAAAAAGTGAAGACTTCAATGTCGTGGTTTAACCCGGCTGGCAACTCAGCACCACGCAGCCGCTCGCTCACTCCCCCCCCTCCCTCAGTGGGATGGGGGAGAGAATCGGAAAGAAAATAAAAGGTTAGAGCCGAGGGCTGAGATAAAGGCAGTTTAATGAGAGAGAATAATAATAATAGTGATAATGAGAATGATAACAGAATATACAGAATATACAAAACGAATGATGCACAATGCAATTGCTCACCACCCGCTGACCGATGCCCAGCCCGTCCC
>NW_009259833.1:1193674-1203114 GCF_000687185.1 Egretta garzetta
TGGAATAGCTCTTTGGTCAGTTTGGGTCAGCTGTCCTAGTTGTGCTGTACTCCCAGCTTGTTATGCACCTGGCCGAGCAGGAGAAGCTCAAAAAGTCCTTGAGTAGTCTGAGTACTACTTGGCAACAGCTGAAAACATCAGTGTGTTATGGACATTAAAACACAGCACTATGCTAGCTACTATGAAGAAAATTAACTCTATCCCAGCTGAAACCAGGACATTCAGCCAGACATAAACCAAGCAAGGTGAATTTGTATTGTCAGCAGAAGGCACTTTTTCAATCATTTATTAATTTTTGTTTCTTTTCCTTGAATTGTCATGAATTACTTAAGGTCTTCCTTAAGTTTTGGGTATCAGAACTGGACACTGGATTTTAATAGTGACAGTGTTAGTGTCACCTGCAGGCCTGTTCCTCCTACTCAGTATTTTCCTGTTTGTGTACCAAAGGATAACCAACATTTTGGGTTAAAGCGTTGCACTGGGAGCTTTGTGTTTAAGTGATCATCTGCTCACCTACGAGCTTTTCAAGTCATTGGTATAGTGTCTGATTCTACTTTTAAGTTTATGAATTGATCTGCATCTGTTTTGACTGTTTGATTTAATTCCAAGTCTGTATATGTTACGTTAAATTCATGTAGTGAATTTAATGTGATTTTCAGTTCTATGTGACATTAGTGCTTCAACTTGACATGCTGAGCTCAAGAAAAAGTTGCGCTGAATGTTTTTGCTGAGACGTCTGGAGAAGAATGTGGCTAGTGAGCACTGGAAATCGTGATTTCGATAGGTTTCTAGTCTTATCCTCATTTTATTATTGTTGTCTTCAGATGTAGCGGGAATATTTCAGCTTTAATTGCCTTGATATTGTTGAAATAAATACACTATCTTTGAGTGAAAGGGTCGCTCTGCCTAAATTCAGTTAAGCTGGGGCATGGTGCTCAGGGGGATCTTATCGACGTGTATAAATAACCAAATGGAAGGAGTAAAGGAGATGGAGACAGGCTCTTCTCAATGGTGCCCTGTGGGGTGGGTAAGAGGCAACAACCACAAACTGAAACATAGGAAATTCCATTTCAGCATGGGAAGAAAACTTGTTTTGTTTTTCTCTGAGGTTGGTTTAATAGTGGAACGGGTTGCCCAGAGAAGTTGTAGCTTCTCCATCCTTGGAGACAATCAAAACCTGAGAGGTACTGAGCAACCTGCTCTAGCTGACCTGGCTCTGAGCAGGGGGGTTGGGCTAGGGTATCTACAGAGGTCCCTTCCAGCTTCAGCTGTGCCGTGACTCTAAATCCTCTTTGCTGTAGCTGCGGTGGTAGCAGCAGTGTCCATCTTTCCTAGGATACTCCAGCAGTTAGAGAATTCCCTCAGGATCTTGATGGTCCTCCTCTGTTGGGAGGCTGAAATGATATCCTAAGCAGATATATCAAAATAATCAGCCAAAGCATAGCGGGGTTGATGGTACTTACCTCACGTGACTGCAGGAGGCTGGAGCCAGACCCTCAAGTCCTCTCCCTTTTTGGCCACCCTACTTTTGCATTTCTATATAACGGTCTGACCCATTGCAGAGTGGGGTGTGCTTTCGGTCTTGCAGGATACTCCGAGTCTCAGAGGTGAGAATATACTTCTGAAATGTGTTTTCTCCAGGCTGAGTGGAGGTATGTCAGTATTTTCTAGTTTCTAGAGGGTGCACTGCAGTTTTACAACAGGGATCACTTGCTCTTCCTTCAGCGACGCACTTCTTGCCATTAAATTTATGCGGAACATAAACAGGTATTTTATGGGAACTGCTTTACTCTCCCTGTTCTGTCCCCTGCCTGCTGAAGTTGCACTTGCTTTTCACAGGATATAGACAGGATTCCACCCCAGTTGACTGTATATGCATGAAGAGTAGTATATGTTACATTCTTACAGGGAGATTATTTCACAAGAGGTTTATAAATGAGATGATTTTAGGTATCGTATGTCCCGTTAGGACTTGTCTAGTTGATTTCTCATGTTGCATTTAGTTGGACGTCTTTTTGAAGCTTAATAGTTTCCAAATGAACATTCAGAACAATGAACATTCAGAAGCAGAAGTAACTCGTTAATCTGTTTTGCTTCTATACCTGTTTGTTTTAGTGGAACTTCTGTCTGTGCTAATATTTTTTACCATTCTTAAAGCACTGAGCAGAAATTACTGTGGTCAAACCAGTGGCCTGTGGCCTGGATACTTTCATTTGCCTCATCCCTTGCCCTTGGAGGAGGTTGCTGGCTGGACTGCGTATGCTGCCGTGGGCACATGCAAAGGTGCTAAGGGTAAAAGTCCGTAACTTTCCTTATGCATCTTCATGGCCTGGTAAAAAGAATTCCCAGTGGAATTTGATCCCTGTGGGCATGGGATCATCCAGTAATTTTCTGAACAGTTAGTCAACCTGTGTTGTCGTTAAAGTTTAAATTATGCTGACCTGTAATGATACAGGGGCGTTGTGCTGACAGAGCGTACTGGATATCACCGAGCTGTGATCGTTGAGTAACTTCCTCTTAAATCATCAATACTTTCCTACCAGGGGCGAATGGCGAGAAGGAGAACTGCTGAATGGGACAGCCCCATCCCTTCATACTTCGGAATTAATATGTCCATGGTTTTGTAGCCTCTTTGTACTGTGCAGAATTAGGGAAAAAATCTGGTACCTTATGCTTATTCTGTGCCTAAATATGTATGCGGTGTTAGGGTGAGAAGTTTTAAAACAGATTTTCCCTGATATTCTGACAGTTTGCCAAATTGTGCAAGGCACAAGATTTTGCAACAGAATTGCAAACTAAAATGTAAGCTTAATGTTTCCCAACATATTTTTTCAGTACAATGTAAGGAATAAAACAGAAAATATTAGATATTTTTTCCTTTAGTGATTATAAAAGTTTGTTAATCATGAGCAAGTATAAAACTTTTTTTTTCGGACATGAATTTATTATCACTATATTCTAGGTCTGAAACAGAGATTCTTGAGTGAGATTATGTCTCAGAACAAAGCCTACAGAGGAAATATGGTTTCTCCTAAGGTTTAGAAGGATCAATTTCTTAAAGTTTTCCATCACTTTGTTTACCTGATGCAGTGTTTTACATAAAGAATTACCTAGTTACCCATTTTTACTGAAGTTTTTATGGAATATGGGCCAAAAAATGTGAGGTCTGACTTCCACTGAAATGCAGTTCAGGAGCCTGTTGAGTAACAATCTCATATGCGGTCTAGCGGTTCTCAAATTTCATAGAATCATAGAATCGTTTTTGTTGGAAAAGACCTTTAAGATCATCAAGTCCAACCATTAACCTACCCCTGCCGTCCCACCACTAAACCCTGTCCCTCAGCACCTCATCTATCCTTCTTTTAAATCCCTCCAGGGATGGGGACTCTACCGCCTCCCTGGGCAGCCCATTCCAGAGCCTGACAACCCTTTTGGTGAAGAAGTTTTTCCTAATGTCCAACCTAAACCTGCCCTGGTGCAGCTTCAAACCATTCCCCCTCGTCCTATCATCTGTTACCAGGGAGCAGAGGCCGACCCCCACCTCCCTACAGCCTCCTCTCAGGTAGTTGTAGAGGGAATTTCGATTTACCTTTCTAGTTCAGAAGAGTTAATTACATATTTCTTCATTCTAAGAGACGATCTTTGCTTGGAATACACGCAAGCCATCAATTTCCATGAATTATTAAATTTCATTACAATTTCACTGCTTATGCTGAGATTCAAATTGGAAAGAACGTAAAGCAGAGGATGTTGCTTTGTGGAAGCACCTCACCCCCAGTAATTGTTTATTACCCAAAAGACAACTTCTGAAATTGGTGGTTACAACATCTTCACAGGTAGGTGAGAGATAAATTTGCCTGGAAATCCTGTCTGTAATAACATGCCATGGCTTTTTCTCTTTCTCTCTCTCTCTTATTTTTTTTTTTTCTCCCCCACCTTGTCAGGTGTTTATATCTAAACATTAAATAGCTCATTTTCAAGCCAAGTGTACAATTGTAAATATTGTACTGTCATTGGGAAAACAGGAATTGCTTTTTAACCACCCATTACATTTACATTTTGGAAGGTGTTGCAAGGAGAAGCAAAGGTTAAGTCAATCTAAGGAGGTTTTTTTGTTGTTGTTGTTTGCATGTGCTTTTTGCTTTTGGCAGCTGGAAAACAACAACAAAAAGGAAGTTAGCACGCACACCCGACCCCTGATAGATTAAAAGCATATAGGAGGTATGTACAGAGCTGCACATCCAGCTGTCAAACGCTGCTCCCGAGGTAACACCACCCCGATGAAAAAACCCCGCACTGCCTTATCACCTCTAACTACGCTGTGATAGAAAGGGCTACGTCATTCATCGCTAAGCCCTCTCCCCCCCCCCCCCAAAAAAAAAAAAATCTCCCTCTTGTTCGAGTCCCTGGAGCTCCTGGCGGGCTACTTAGCATGCCGCTCACAGTCGGATGTGTGCGCTGGCATGAGGCTGCGCTGCACAAAGCTGTACCCCCAAGACTGCGGCGGGGCGGCTGCGGAGGAAGCTCTCCCCGGGGTTTCTCCTGGCAACAGCGCGAGTTGCTGGGAAACAGGATTACTTAAATGGGGAGAAACTTTCCCCAACTGGCAGCCTCTTGAATGCAAATAAGGCTTGAAGGAGACTCCTCTTGCTGATACCGTAATTTCCCTCTCTGAAATGAAAAATGAATCCAGAGGTTCTTTATTCAGAGGATTATGTGTGGATGCTGCTCTGAGGAATCATTCAAAGTTGTGTAATAAAAGAGGATAATTATTTCTAGTAAAAGGTAGCGGCGTGGTACACGGGATTCAATAGTTTCTCATCACCGTGGTTTTGAAAAGGGATGTAACGTCTGAATTTGCCAAATTTGTGTTGTTAAATAAACCTGTCAGTTATGAGAATTAAACACGAGTGTTATATTTACACAGGTTATTTTTTTCACTGGAGAATATTTTATATTATTGAGTGTGAATCCTGGGATACATTGGACTTCTTTGGCTAACTGTGTCCATTTTTCTTCAGCGCAATTTTTGCATGAATGACACTGACCTGATGTTTAGGTAATATTCTGATTTCAACTCAGAAAATGAGAAGGTTGAGAGAAACATCTCAGTTTCTTCACTTGGTCTCCATGCTACTATTTATGCACCTTTTGTGCTTGGATGCTAAAGATCCGTGGCGACCGCTGGGTTCAGATGTGTCTGTGTAACTCTGATGAACAAAGGCTTTTCTTAAATTTGATATTTGGCTGACTTTGCCATATACACCCTAGCACAAAGGTAGCGTATATGGGGAAGTCTAATTTGGTTTTAAATGATGGCTGTTGCAGCCATTCAAATACAAGTAGTAAAATACCATGTAGTAAATCAGGTTGTGCCCTGGATCGCACAGGTGCCTCTGTAACACTCAGTTGGTGAATGTATATCACAGGTAGAGACATGGGATTAGGTTGCCCATTGCTCCTCTTTCCACACCAGATAAGAGGGTATGGGGGAAAATCCCCTGTGTTTTAGCTTTATGTTGTACCAGGTACAGAGCTGCAACAGAGCACTGGAAAGGAATGTACGTGTTGTTGAATTTCTGCTGCAGGTGCTCCTACAGCAATACACGGTTACACTTTTATAGGTAAAACAGGCACTTGCATGCTTAATTCATCACATGGTGAACATCAAAAGACATTTGAACCAGGTGAATAGTGCCCCCAAAATGCCTCTTTCTTCCATGGGCTGCAAGGGAGTGTCCAGTGACCAGCCCAGATGGGGGCATCAGTTTTATTACCAGCTAAAGCTGGTTGTAACGGCATGAATCCTGTCTTTGCTGTCTTGGGCAACTGTAGAATCACAGAATGGTTTGGGTGGGAAGGGAATGTTAAAGCTCATCCAGCCCAACCCCCTGCCACGAGCAGGGACATCTCCAACCGGATCAGGTTGCTCACAGCCCTGTCCAACCTAGCCTGGAATGTTTCCAGGGATGGGGCATCCACCACGTCTCTGGGAAACCTGGGCTAGCGTCTTACCACCCTCAGTGTAAACAATTTCTTCCTTATATCCAGTCTGAATCTCCCCTTTTTTAGTTTAAAACCATCACCCCTTGTCCTATCACAACAGGCCCTGCTAAAAAATCTGTCCTCATTTTTCTTATCAGCCCCCTTTAAGCCCTGCAAGGCCACAATAAGGTGTCCCAAGAGCCTTCTCTTCTCCAGGCTGAACAACCCCACCTCTCTCAGCCTCTCTCCATAGCAGAGGGGTTCCACCCCTCTGATCTTTTTTGTGGCTCTAACCAGATAGCTCACAGTCTTCCGTGGGCCCATTGGCTTGTATTTCAGTTATGGAGCTGTTTATGTTGGTTAAATCATCGACACATCTATCCCGGTCTTCCATCTGGAAGGGTTTTCCAGGAGTGAACTGCCTTGACTATTTAAAATGTTCTTTTAATTTTGACTCTATTATTTATTGCTCTTATCTCCTTTTGTGTCTACGTAGTCATTTAGCATCTCTCCATTTTCTTTTATTTCCTTGATGAGAGGAGAGAGTGGTCCCATGCCTCCTTCTCCTGTGTTCTGTTAAAGAGTAAAGCTGTTTTAATCTGTTCACATAAAATAGGTTTCTTTTCAAAAAAATGGATCATAATCATACTTTTCAGCATGGTAGAGCTCTGGTGTGTATGGTATTCTGAAAGAAAAGGGTAACTGCTGTGGGGACTCATTCAAAGTAGATGCGATCACGATTAATGTTACGGTTACATGGACAGATTAGCTCCATGTAAGCCAGGTGTAGATCTATAGCACAGTAACTGCTCCAGGTAATGGCCTGTGTGGGTGCCTTTGTTGTGCAGTCAACGCAAAGCCATCTCTCGGTTTCATTGAAAGGTAAGCTACGTTACATTTACTCCAGGGTAAAAAAGTGCGGTGACCACAAAGAGAGGCTCTAATATGTTGAGAATTTTGTTCATGTGAATCCTTTTTCTCTGTTTTTTTCCAGCATAGCATAACCAACATTAATTGAGGGAATGTTATTTAAAAGAATTTTGTTCATGTGAATCCTTTTTATCGTCAGTTTTTTTCCAGCATATCATAACCAACATTAATTGAGGGAATGTTATTTAATGACCTATCCCTGTAGTTCTTACTCAGTATGAAGCCTTTAAAAATTCTCTTCTTGCCCCAAAAGTTTTTTACTCTCTTCATCAAGTGCCAGTTCACAGAATTACAATTTTTCCTTCTTTTCTTTGGTTTCTTTCTTTTCCTTTTTTTTTTCCTTCTTTTTTTCTTGGCTAATGTTCGTATACAACATTTTCAGTAATAAAGAAAAGAATTTCCCAAGTCAGCTTATGCTAAATGAGAGTGAAGTTGTTCGCACATGGAACTGTAGAAGTGCAGCAGCTTTAGTTCCCTCAGAACCCTCAGGAAGTACAGAGTAAAACTCCTCATACTTTAATCAGTTTGAAAGAAGATCAGTGCAGAATAGACCTTACATTAGGTTGCCATAAGGCAGATTTAAGGATGTTTGAATTTTTTAGCCATTAACCTCTGTGTCTTAGTCCTTTTGTTTCTTTGGCATGTAGTATTTACTTTCAATTTTTTTTGGCTTAAAAAGCTTATGTGGTTTAATTAATGTCCTGCTGTCAAATTTACACCTTCAAATTACAGTGGTGTATCTTGCCTTACAAAAGTTTTATGTAATTTATATTAAATTTATTTTTACTTTGTGACCATTGAATTATTTGGCTTGTAATTTGTGTGTGATAGGCATTGCTTTATCTTTGCATGCTAATACTTCATGTATTATGTGTAGAATGTCAGTGGTATGGATACATCTGTATATTGCTCTTATTTTGTTACTTGCAAATTTTTATGATACATATGAAACTTGCATTTAAATTTCTAGGACAATTATAATAAAACACATAAATAAGTCCTCACTTCAAATAAGATAAAAACCTGTGCAATATATAATGATGCAGTTTCTTATGTATTGCTCATAGTTAATTCCTGTTTCAGACACACAAAATTGGAGTTAGTGGTATTTTGTCCACCTGGGTGAAGAGATTATTTCGGTCTTAGTTTTAAAGGTAGGATTTTATTTTCTATTGAGAAATGTGGCCAAGTAGATTATATCTTTATTTTTACTTAGTTTGGTCTTGATTGTTCAGGAACTTGACTTTCCAGGAGCCTCTAGAGATGTTTTAAGGACTGCCCAAATTTCAGGAATGGCTGAGAAGCAGAACTCTAGTGGGTACTAATTTTTTTGGTGTTCCTCAATGTGAGACAGAAAGCTCTCGTCATGAGGACATACGCTCTGTTTGGGGGTGGAGATTTGGTGCCTGAGACACTGCCTGATAACTTTTGCTGGGAACCCAGTGAGAAAGTAGAAGGATCGTGCAAGGGATGTTTGTTTGGATTAGACAACGGAAGTGCTCATATAAAGCCTGAAGATTAGCAGCAAAAGCATGCCGCATCCTGGACTACAGCTCTGTAAATCAGAAAGCGCTCCACTACTGTTGTGGGATGTTAGATATTTTCCATGAACCATAGCCAACTCTGGCCGTTGGGTAGGAGAAATTTTTCAGTATTGCGGCCTTGCTCTCCAAAGGGAAGCACAGCTTGGTTCTTGTTAATGGCAGCGCTGGCCTGTCGACTTTCATTGAGGCATAAGCTGGATGACGTTGATGTTTTTCCAGAGGTCTTTCTATTTCTGACAGTCCCCATTCATCTTTTACTATTTACAGGCTTGGAAATGCACTTTTTGGCTCATCAGACATTCAACTCCTGAAAATTTCATCCCAGAACCTGGTTGTACATCTGTGGCTACTTCAGTCAATGCACAGCCCTGTCCTAAAGCAGGAGCAGGCTAGCAGGCTGGATGAGGAAGAAGAGGGATGACTCCAGACAGCCCCTGGGGACAGCAAAACAGAATGCAGAGACAGGGACTGGTCCTGCAGAGTTAGGATCATAGGATAATCCAGGTTGGAAGGAACTTTGGGAGATCATTGATTTATGAGATCAGTAGATTGACAGCTGATCTACTGGTCTGGTAGAGAAAATATCTGTAATCATCTGCTACTTTCAAATGTTGAGCTTACAGTTTAAAAAAGGACAAAATACTAAGTCATGGAATAAGTGGATGATTTCCTGATATGTTTTAGCAAACTGCAATAAATTTTTTTCTAAGATTATCAGAAGCAAAGTAACTGCACCAGAGATAATATTACAATACATAGGGTCTATGGAGAATATTTATATCGCTTGCTTTCTTTTGTTTGTGTTCTTCCTTAGGGATTCTTCTTCTTACCTAAATAGGGATGTGCAAATCTGTTTTTCATAGAATCATAGAATGTTTTGGGTTGGAAGGGACCCCTAGAGGTCATCTAGTCCAACCCCCTTGCAGGAGCAGGGACACCGCTAACCAGATCAGGTTGCTCACAGCCCCGTCCAACCTGGCC
>NW_009259833.1:1203354-1217192 GCF_000687185.1 Egretta garzetta
GGGGAGGTCTCCCCAGAGCAGAGCAGAGGGGCAGAATCCCCTCCCTTGACCTGCTGGCCACGCTTCTCCTGATGCAGCCCAGGGTAGGGTTGGCCTTTTGCACTTACTGAGGTTGACCTGTTGTGTGATGGCGAGAAGAAATGAAGTCTCATCTTGAAGAGGTTGCGCTCAGATGACTTTTAATACAATAAACTGCTCACAGAGTCATAATGCTTAATTTTAGTAGTGTCTTGAGTGACAATTTTCAAAGTTACTACTCAGAAAGGGAACAGGAAAGAGAAGAAATGAGCAGGCAAACCAAATGTAGAGGGTGGATCCTTAAGCAGAATGTACTAATATGTCTTTTTATGAAGAAGAGAAATATCAGTAAGATGACCCAGAGATATGTTTAAGTTTTTTTCTTCTTTAAGATACTGATTTCAGAACTTAGCTAGTGATCTTTTGAGTGTGTGGGATTTTCTGACCCTCCTCCTATTTTTTTTCATTTCTCCCATAAATCCAATCACAAATTCAGTGATTTAGGTGTAATCGCTCTGGAGCGCAGCTGCAACTTCTGAAATTAAGCAGAAGGACCAACAGAATATCTGTTTGCCATGTTCACTTCTTCAGCAGTGAAGCATTCTGCTTCTGAAAAATGTCTTCTGATGCTGTTGGCAGCTGAACATGGTTCCTGTTTGAAATGCTGTGTTGAGCAGTGAAGAGATTTGGGGTAGGACCTTATACCTTGTATCTTACTGTTGACTGGGTTAACGCATTTGTTTTCCTGCCAAGTTACCTAAATTCTGTGCTAGTTGATTTAATTTGGTCCCTTGTGCCGTTCTTTGTCATCAAGTTGCTTTTCAAACTACCTGAGAGATGTTCTCTTTCACTGGAGTAGGTTACCATCCCACTCAGGAAAAGCTGGATTCAGACTCTTAACACTGAGTACCCTGCATGGGCATTGCAGCCTGGTTTGGTGCCAGTCAATTGACTGGTATCAGGGCCCCAGCTCAGTAGATGTAGATGACTCCGATCATCTCTGTTAGAGAAATCCTGGGTCTGCCTTTGCTCTGGTCAACCAGTACGTTCCTCTGAAATTCCTAGATGTGGTTTGGGAGTTAGGATGAATTGGGAACTGTTCCCAGTCGACAGTTGGATACAGCCATCCTTTTTCAGAGTGTACGAGTATGGTGTGGCTGTGCCTGGGCTGTTGGCACAGGTCATGAGGATGGGACCTGCGGTCACGAAGTAGCCGTCAGCAGGACTTGGGTGTCTCTCCAGTCTTTGGTGGTGCGGAAGTGCAGGATTTCAGACTTGCCCTCTTGCATTTACATGGCTAAATTTCTCCTTAAGCCCTCATTAAGGAGCCATCCTTTTGTTGAACATTTCAGACACCAAGACCTACTCTGAATTTACAACAATTAAAAGCAAGCTTTTTGACTGAGAGAGAAAAAAAATAGAACATCAAATACGTATCCTGTATGTGTGGATATCTGTGCACCTATATGTGTGGATATCTGTGCACAGACATTCCTGGGTACTACTGTTGTAAAAATATTCAGTATAATAGAAGTGGAAAATGAGTAAAAACCTGCACTCTCTGGGCTGATGACAGGATGCAGATGAGGAATTCTGAGATATTCATCTCTGTAGAAACATTTAAAATATTTAATTTGTGAAAATTTAATTTTTGAAGAGAATGTTGAACGCAAAATAAAGCACTTTGTACCTGAATTTTACTATGAAGCCCTTGCTCCATGCAAAGCAAAGAATATGTTCTTATTCCTCACACATGGACTGCCAGTTATGAGAGGGTAACCTGATCATATTTTGGATAAATTACCTTTCTTAGTTATTTTCAGAGCCTCCTTTTTCATAATCACTGAAGATATTTGAGAGATTTTATCCACTTCATTACAAGTCTATTTTCCCTCTACCCAAGTTAACTGTAAGTGGTTTCCATTATGAGTAACTACTTCTACCTAAAGTGCTATGCATATATTTTTCATGTTGCACGCTGTAATCGCTTTTCTAAATGACAGTCACAACTGCCTGTGAAGCTGGGTTCCTAACATTTTGATTTTTGCAAGTATCTGTTTTTCTCCGGAGATCTAAAGGGAAATTATAAGCAGTTAAGGGTACAAATGATGTTTAAACATCCATGTGGCACTTTATATGTATAATGCATGTATCTAAAGTGTTGCGGGTGGTACTGGACGAAGAGAATGGGAAAACATTTTAACCTAGCAATGCAAATTCAGTTTGATGTACTCAGAAAAACAGCTGGTCCTCCAAAAACTGAAGAAGAACACACTTAGTGAAGATTGACCCATGTACTCTGCAATTTCAAATTGGGGCGTCAAGCCAGCAGGTGATGAGTAGTTGAAGTATATTCCCACAGTGGAATATTTAGGAAGTTGTTGATAGGTTCCTGTAGAGTTTGGACTTGCAGTTTGTTTGCTTTGCAAAGCTGGAGAACTCCACTCAACAGCGCGACAGTGCGCCAGCCCTAAACCCACCGTGCCGCGGCACAGTTCAGGCATGCAGATTTGCTGCTTTGATTTTCAGCTGGCTTCAGCTGGAACAATCCATTGCTGGTGCTCATCCCTTTCCACAGTATCTCTCGACTATTGCAGCTTTCCCTGGAAAAGGCCGCAGTCACGCGTACATTGTGTTGTCAAAATGAGAAATGATGAGTGAAGCTGGTAAGTGGTCAGGTGCCAAGGAAAAGACGGTCTGTCCTTTAGTAAAATGCAAAATGAGCCATCACAGGTGGTCCCTGCTAGGGACATCTCATCAGTCTATCGATCTGTCACCGTGGGAGTCTGGGGGACCTGAGCTGCATGCTGGAGGTTCTTGCAGAGTTAGTCCTTCATGTTCAGATTGTTCATGCATTTATAGGCCTTTAGTCTTGTTTTCTTATATATTTTTTCCATTTTTGTGGTTGCATCTTGGAATCCGCTTCAGGTATTGCTATCTTCCTTTGCTGCTTTTGCGTGGCTGCAATATTCTTTTATTTTTTTGCTTTTTCAACGTTATTTCTCACAGTGTTGATTCTCCTTTTATACTGGTCTCTATGTCATAGCAACGTTCACTCACTTATGGGTTCTTAGAGCTTCACCCCTGTTTGGCTATTTAATAATAAATGAAAACCAGAGAAGTGGAGAGTCATTAGGCAATTCATTGTCATCATCTCTCCATAAGAACAGCCCAGGTAAAAGTAGCCTTTTTTCTGTCACGTAATGTACTTTCACCCTTTAATAATAAATCAACAAAGCATCTGGCTCCAAAATTAGACTCCTAAAAAATCTCTGGCTTGTTCTCAGAGGAACTGGCTTCACTTTTCTCTAATGGGAATGCCCAGAAATGATAACAGGAGTGTGATAGCAGAAAGGCTAATAGAGTTAGCCCTGACATGACAAAACATGCCACGTTAAGAACGCGTTAATAAAATGTTTTGGGGAATGTCATGTGCATACTGCTTTTGAGCAATAGTCTCATATCAGGTGGTCAGGATGGAGTGATACAGAACTTCCATTGATCCATAGCACTTCGGTATTCCGTCCAGAAAGACAAAAAGGGAAATGAGAGGTATACCTGACATTAAAGTTTTAAAAGTAGCTATTTGGTGTTAAAGTGTCTTGCTGGGTTTTCCGATGGATAAAGGCCCTTTTATATGTACAAATACTTGTTAACATTTGTAGTTTATATTACCTGCATTTAGCCATGCACTTACTGTGTTACATGAGGAAATGTAGACCTGTAAGTGGTTCTACATTTTGTACATCATTCTCTCACGTTAATTCTTCTCCTAAAACTTGCCGGGTAGATTTGCCTTCCCTGCAAGCGAAGAAGGAGAGCCGGTCTTGTGGGCGACTTTTGTATTAGATTCCAAATATAACAACTTAAACGATGGAGTTACTTCTTCTATTCCTAAGTTTTCCACTTGTGAGGTGGGAAATCATGCTCACTTGACAGGTATACTAGGACAGGTATCCAGGTATACCACTTCTGTGAGACACACGTGCATTTGAGTGCAATGGAAAAATATATGAATAAAGGGATTTTGAGAAAAGGCAGAGTAAGAAGACATCAGGAGGCTTTTGTCAGGAGAATTTTAAACAAATTGTAGGGGCATCAAGGTGAAATAGATAAAAGATGGAAAAAAGAATTTGAATTAAGTGATGACTATGGCACAGATAAATATTATTTTTTTTTCCTAATTCATAGAAGAAAGATCAAAGTGATACCTAGGATCTTGAAAAAGAACGAATTTGTGGATTTTTTTGTGAGCATGGGGATGTAGCTAGTGTTGAAGGACAGACCTACATGTTGTTCTGTAGTGGTAAACTTGTCAACAACGAAGGTGGTTGAATTTGGACTAGAGATGGATAGGAGAATACTTGGAGAGAATGGTGAGGAATCCAACTTCTTCCGTATTTTGTGCATTGGAGGGAACAACATCAAAGAAATATCAGGATAGCCGGAGATATGAGGATGTTTAATAGAAAAATAGAGTCAAAAAGTACTTTATAGAGTTACTAATACAGAGCCTGGTGTCATGAGGGTGGGTCAAAGTTACCTGAGATTTGGGTGCTGGACTATTTTTTGCAGCCTCCCATGGAAAAGGCCGCAGTCTGAGCGCAGGAAAGGAGTGAGGTCCGAGCTGTGGGACACCCAATGACAATAAGGAGGAAAGCAAACTGGAGGAGCTACTTGGGGAGTAAGACAAAAAACAGGCAGAGAACATGAAAAAAAGTCCCGAAACACAAGGTGTGGAGAAAATTTTGTATTTTCTTCCTATCTGGAGGATATGGGATTAAGTGGGACAGTAGATTGATCTGGGCTGGAAACTTATTTCTGGGAAGGAGGAGAAACTGATTGCATTGAAAGATTTTAACAGCTCAGATTGGGAGGAAGATGCATCTTGGAAGTTGTCGCTGAGGGTGGTGTAAGCAATTGCAGTGGAGTGGAGCAGAACTGCAATTACAGAGTGTTTAAGAGAAGAGAGGGGGAATTAGGAGAGCTACAGTAAACTACATATTTGAAGAAAAATGCTTTAAGAGAGGAAGAAGGTAGTCATTTCTGCAAATGAGAGCCACTGTTTTTGGAGCAGGGTATATTGAGAGAGATAAAATAAGGCTCTTCATCCTATTAGCAAGGCTTTTCTTACCAGGAAAGCTTGGCTGCTAGGAAATATATTTGGTTTTCCTGCCTTACTTTCAGTAAAAGTAATGAAGGAATAGTTAAAATTATTCATCTCTGTTGGAATTACATCTCTTTTGGAATATAGCTGAACTACTCTGTTGTCATTACATACCTTTTTTGCAGGAAAACTAATTAAAAGATGAGTTTCTAATAGTGACTGCTGAAGTCGTATAGCCTTTCAGAGGCGATTCCACTGACAGGAATTTCTATGGGATCTTTTTGTTCCCATGTTGATGTCTGGTGGCCTTTCAGTAAAGGCAAACTGACATACTGGAGTTTGCTGTCAAATGCACAAAGAAAAGAAATAGAAAATTTATACATAGGTGTATTTTTTCCCAAGTTGCCCTGTCATAACGATGCTAGGTGCTAATTGAAATGATAGGATGTGCAATATTTTGAGGCAAAAATGTGATTTTAAAGCTAATGATGTTTCTTCTGGAATTGGGAGGCTGTTGGGAAAAACCATAGGTAGATTTGTTGCAGTCATTGGAAACAAGGCAAGGAGAACCTTGGGAGGATGTCTAATTTATCCACCTGTCTGCAGGTTAGTTAATTAACCTATTTGAGAAAAGTTTCAGTAGTTAAGATTACACAGTTTCTTGAAGAACGTAGCAGTTGTGTCTTCAGAAATTTTTCTAAGGCTTAAGCTAGGTCTTTATTGTTTTGGTTTAACTTTTTTGATTTCTTGTCCGGTTCGTGGTAGTTGCATAGAACGATTTATGTTCTCCCTTTTAGTACCATCTTTTTAGGTATTTGAAGACTGCTGGCAATTTGCTTCTCAGTCTTCTGTTGTCCTGATGAAATACCTGTAGGGTGGGATTTAGTGCTAGTTTCAGACCTGAAATTTAGATATCTGCATCCAGGTATCACAGAATCGCAGAATCCCAGAATGGCCGGGGTTGGCAGGGCCCTCTGGACATCACCCAGTGCCACCCCCCTGCCCAAGCAGGCTCACCCAGAGCAGGGGGCACAGGACAGCGTCCAGGCGGGGGTTGAAGATGCTCTGGGTGTGCGAGCTCCCGTTGTATTCCATGGAGGTAAAGCCCTGGATTGAAGCCTAGAGATCTTGGGTTAGAGGCTAAACAAATAGGTGGGGAGAGCAAGGGAAGCAAAATGTGTTGATAAATTTAGTAGGAAGAAATGCTGATTCAGCAACCACATACTTGGTGTATCTCAGGCGTGTGTCTGATGCAAAGACGGGACAGGGCAGGTTTGAATTAAATGAGCTGCAACTTGCCAAGCAGTCCCACCCAGCCGTCCCGTTGGGCATTGCTCTGCTCTCCAAAGACCTTTGGCAAATGTGGATCTTAAAGCAACACTTTTAAACCCCCAGGGCTTTCTTAGCCTGTGAAACAAAGCACGCTCCTGTGTTACATAGAGAAAGAATATTTTGCCTCTTTTTTTTATCCAAGTGAACTTTATCCCTGACTCAAACCTTCAGGCAGGCTGGAGCACTAAGTCTTGAATAACAGCTTAGCCCCAAAACATCCAGGACTCTATATTGAATCACTTAACAAGAAATCAGTGGTATCCATAAACTTATAAAATGATACACTTAGGGAAGGTTTTTTTTCCTACATAATTTATTTTGCTCATTAATGCAATGCATATATTTAAACAAGTTGGCATTTTGCCTTGGCAAATAGCTTGAAGATAAAAAAAAGTTTATTCCTGTAATTCTCCTCCTATGAATTCTCGTAATTTAGAATACCTTGAATCAAGTTCCAACTACAATTTACTATCCTTAAAGTCTAGCAACGTATTAAGATTTTTTCCACCAAAGTTAACTGTTACTGCTGAGCCGTTTCTCCTATGAATGCCACAAGAAGAACTCATGCTTTTGAATTAACAGATGACATCATTGGCATCTACGGATGTGTGGACGTCGCTGAAGATTTTTTGTCCGTCAGCTGGGATCAGTTTTAGTATTTTCAGCTGGTTTTTAATAGTGGTGGAATTGATACAACGTTGTAGTTTTCAGGCTAGAGTTGAGAAAGTTAAAATGTGCATGACTTTCGAATGTGATCTTAATTCAAATCTATACGTCTCCTGCTCCTTGGCGTCTTCCCATGATTCTCGGGAGGAGAGAAGGAAAACATTATTTTAAGGAGTATTTGGTGCCTATTAAAATTACACATACGCCCGCCTTCAAAAGAATCTTGATTTACTGCAGGTTGTTCATGTGTCGCATGCGGACATTTTTAGAGAACAGATTTCTTATCACTGCGAACAGTGAATGGCTTCCAGTGCTCCACGATCAGTGAGCAAAAACGTTATATCCATTGTAAAAGGTAGGGAACCATGAAATCTATAAGCCGATTTGGCAGAAGGAGCAGTTGTTGGTGCCAAGATTTGGTTACTGACCCACAGTTTCCTGTTTTTAAATATATTAATTGATTCGCAAAGAGCATCTTTTGGAAAACAAGAACTCAGACAGACTGGCACAGGCTGGAGCTCCGCCAAGACTGCTCGGGAAGGTTGCCATGCTGGGAGCGAGCGAGCGAGAGAGAGAGCGAGCGAGAGAGCCGAGGAAAGAAAAAAAAAAAGGCAAGACTTGGCACGGCTCAGTCAAATCAGCTTCTTTTGTCTGCTTTCTCGGCTTGAGCTTCAGGAAAGAAAACCGTCCTGGGGTACAGAAAAACTCAGAACTTTTTGGTTTTCAAACTTAGATAGCTTTTTAAGTCTCTTGGGCTGTTTGAAAGTGGTGGTACATTAAATGACTTTCAGTTACCAGTGATAAGAGAAATAAAAGACTTCTTTAATGAAGCCTCCACAATGTCAGTTTATACATATGGGGAATACGATATTTGATTTTTTTTTTTTTTTTTTTTTGTGTGTCTGATTAAACTGTAAGGGAGCCGAGTAACTTGGAAGATTACAGAGGGAATACCTAAATAAAAGGGAGAATTTTCATTTTTTGCAACAAAAAAAGTTTTCATCGGCATGAATATGCTTTAAAACCAAATCTGACCTCCTTCGGAATATGTTCAGAATGGGAATTTCAGCGTTTCTCTCATATATGCTGCAGATACGAACTTTTAATGGAACCTCCTTAAAGATTTCATCTGACCCAGCAATGAAGTAAGAGTAGAGAGAAAGTTGTGACATCTTAATATAAAAAGTAAGTATGTTCTTAAAGCAACAATATTTATTTGTGCTGCTTCGTGCTGTCCTAGCTCCATCTCCCAGCTATTAGTGACAACACTGAAGACCAGCAGGGCAAGCCGAAGACACCCAGGCTACGCCTGAAGGGCAAAAAAAGAAATGAGAGCACGATTATTTTGCTACTGCTCGAAAACATTTCTTCCCGTGCATCTTACTAGAAAGCATACGAAATTGCTGAATTTTCTACTTTCAGAGGAAACAAGAGATGGAAAAATACTGACTTCTGCCAAGTGAGGAGTGTTTGAAGATGACAGAGCTGGATTTGAACTGATGACACTGGATATGGAAACTTCAATTTGTAGTTACAGGACCTGTTTGCTGTAAATTGTGAACAAAATCTGCTCTTTTCTCGTACATGGATTAAAAAAATCTGTGACGCCTGAAACGTGGATGTCTTACGATTTCAATAAAATTAAGGACCTAAAACCCCATTGTTTGTTTGCTCCAAGGGTGCCTGGATTTTCAGTGAGACAGGTACCTTATTTCTGATTTCCTAGGAACAAATACTAGCATACTGCCTCTGAGGCCTGGATGTGCTCGGATTATACTACTGCTGCTGTGGCAATCAGCATTATTATTTCAGAGAGTAACTGTAAAGCGTAGATTTTTATGGATCGTCTTCACTTCTAGTAAGTATTACACTACCCTTAAAGAATAGCTTGTTCAGCCTGTAAGATGTGTAATTTCTGGCATGCTGCAGAAGTACATTTCCCTAATTCTTCTTATATGCCGAAGGAAAGGAAGAAACATTAATGAGAAGCATTTTAACAGGAATGTGTTTGCATTTTAACTGCACGTCATGGCATTTTGTTTACCAGACTACTAGAAATAGCCAGCCTTTTTGATTGTCTAAAAGAACTTGGGTTACTTTATTATTACACTAAACTGGTTTCGTAGCAAGATGTGTCAGATTTTTACTACATCAGTGAACCTTTTGCAAGATACTGTAGTTAAATAGTGGCTGAGATGCTGTCGTGATTGCCAGTTGATGTCCTGAAACCTTTTAATATGGTTTGTTAGTGATTTTTGAAGAAAGTGTCTCCATCAGATGATATTAGTAAACCAGCAACCCTGGCTTTCGAAATCGCTAAAAGATATATTCAACAGCTCTGTGGTAAAATAGGTATCCCACAAGAGATTACACATCGATATTCGGTGGAAAGGGAACGTTTGAAGGAGTTCAGTTGTGCTTTCTGGGGGCTTAGCTCGTATGTTGTTCGTTCCTGCCCAGGCATTAACATGTGATGTGCTCGGGGAAGCAGAGAGATGTGATGGATGTAAGTTTGCAATCACAACGGGGTAGTAAGTTTGTCTGTCTGCGTGCATATTCTGAAATGAAGTGTGGGGTCTCAAGGCATAGGCTATTTTCTTTCCCCACGACATTTCAAAACAAATTTTTAATGGGTGTCCCTATTAAAAGTCGGAAAACAATAGAAAACATTTGTCGTGGTGCCTCTAAGTGAAAACAAGCTCTGAATATCACAATAACCATCTTTCTCTCCTGAGCACTTCTATAATTTTATAAATGATTTCTCAGGTTTTAAACATGATCAACATGTGGGTCTTGCAATGCATTTGCAAATAGGAATATTTGTACAAATATTTGAACACAGATTGACACTGAAGTTATTTTGAAAGCAGTTACTACAGTTTTGAAAAGACTATTTATCTTCGGAATTTCTACTCAGTACAGTTTGGTTTCCTAAATGAGATACACACCACTGCAGATTTCTTCTGGCCTACATAATAAAGAAAGTATTTTTTCTTTCTGCTAACCCCTTTGCTTTTAAAAGCTCATCTAAGTGCTTATTTTTGGAAAATACCCCAATTTGGCAAGTTAGAATAAAAATTTGAATTGCGTGGTTTAAGTGGTTGGTTCCAGAATGTTGATTGGATTGCGTGAAAATGTAATTTGTGAGTGTGATTTGACATGGTTTATCGTATTTATATATTTTATCTACAAACTGTAATAATTTGGAGTTTTCTGGATACTTTAATCAGATAATTCATTATCACCATTGATTTTTATGATCCTTCATTATTGGTTAAGTTTAATAACTTCATAAATGAACAATTTGTGTTTACTTCTTAATGAATCATTAATATGTATTTTGATTTGGACTATACAATTCCTTAAAGTGGCACATTTCAATGTAGAGTTGAGGATTAGGGTTTAGGGTTTAACTTGAGTTTTCTTAAATTACAGAGGCATAATAGTATTTCACGTAGGAGCATTGCATTTGATGCTGTAATGGGCCTATGTCTGATCTCACTTGTATGTATTAATAATATATAAACCAAGGTTTACTCTTCTGTTTTTACTAGTATCAAAGTAGGCTGAGATCCAAATGGGACTGTAATGGCTTAGTCTGTGCTTTTAGATTTATATGTGTAAACCATTTTTAACACAGATTTGTACCAAGGTTGAATGAGCGCTTACTATGAACCAGTATGTTTACTGGAGAAGGAAGAGATATGCAGTTCTCAGTGTGACTACGGATTTTTCCTAAATAGGGCTGTAGGATAATAATATAAATGTTAAAATAGAGCGGATGCAGATTTTGCATGCTATTTTTCATGCTGATGTCCATGGAAAATGCTGAAATGAGCTGGATGTTCTGCACATGGTAGAACTCTGTATTCTGCCATTGCTGAGGTAACCTCATCTTCTATAACCAGTATTTTTTTTTAAAGCTGCATACATTTTAGGGCTTTTTCCATTTACCATTTACCAGTACTCCAGAATAATTGAAAAGCTGCATACATTTTAGGGCGTTTTCCATTTACCATTTACCATTTACCAGTACTCCAGAATAATTGCTTATTTTGTAGCCTACTACATGGCAAGGTGTTTTCTCTCTGTAAATCAACTTTTCTGGCACTGGTGTCATTGTTTTCATTTTTCCATATAACTGTAGCATGTATTTCTTCAGATCTCGCTCCAGTACACAGCAAGGTACCTAAAACTGTAAGTGTGTTCCTAATATTTTTCTACATGTCCAGCCTTGACCAAGGTGGAATACTGTCTGAGAAACTGCAGGAAGAAGGCTGTAGTATTCCCCTCTTCCTTACCATCTATACCTTATCATAATTTAACATAAAATTCTTC
Source organism: Egretta garzetta (assembly GCF_000687185.1). Classification (NCBI taxonomy): domain Eukaryota; kingdom Metazoa; phylum Chordata; class Aves; order Pelecaniformes; family Ardeidae; genus Egretta; species Egretta garzetta. The sequence continues at coordinate 1,214,816 of NW_009259833.1, forward strand.
TCCACTTGTTCATGAAAACAGACACAGACATCTTCATTTTAGTTAAAATCATTTGTCCAGTACTACGTGTGCAGGTGCTGCTTAGAGTTTCAACACTGCAAATTGGCATAGTGGGATTGACTTTGGTGGAATTCCACTCCTTTGCTCCAACTGGAGGTATAGGCCACAGTCTTTACCTGTGCAATAGAAATTTTGAGCAAAACCAATAGTATTTCATCCAGTGTAACTGTTAAAACAGCATATAAGTGAGCTAAGTAACTTTTATAATCATTGTGGAGGAATAAACACCTTTAGAAGTTGATTTAGATGGCTGTCACATCCGTCCTGTGAATCACTCTCATTATTGACCGTAACGGTAACCCAGGGCAGCTAGCTTAAACTAAGACACCTGACATTTAGTTGTCTAAATTTGGGGAAGATCAATCAAACTCCCAGTAAGACAATTAAAAAAAAAAGTTTTAAAATAAAAAATGGAAGTGATTACTTGTACAGGTTTGTGCACCACTACAATGCAGTCTTTGCTATATTCAATTTCAAGGTTAAGAAAATAGAAAAATAGGACAACAAATGATAAGGAGATGAAAATACTAATTTGTAATATTTTTAAGCTGTCTTAAGATAACCATATTGTCTGCTATAATCACATTTATTTTATAGATAAGGAATAACCCACGGTTGTTGAGGGCCTGACTGATTCTGATAATCTTGTGGAAATTATTGTAGAAATGATAGAAGCTTGTCCTCTTGATAATTATGGACATCGATATTTTTCCAGTTGTTTTCCTATAATTAAGTTATACCCAGTACACATCTGTTTCACTGAGTCACTATAGCAGTTTTTCCGCATTTGTCTGATGCTATGGAATTTTAAAATATTTGTGTCTTCCCTGAAGCAGACGGGGACCACCCACTTAATGTAGTCAAAAGCTCTAGTGGTCTTCACCTTGTCTTGGGTATTCTGTGTCCTCTTATATTCACAAAGATGACACTTATTATGACTAGAAAAATTAACAAAAATGAATTGGCCACTGTGCATTTTCTCATCTAAGTCATGGAGATGTTGGAATTGAAATGTAGACCTGATTGGAATGTTATTTTCATTACAAGGGGATGAATTATAGCTTTTGCAAGAAATTCCCATTATTGTCCCTTCTTTACATTTGTTAAATCACCTATTTTTCTGTAAGTTTGCCAAGATCAAGCAGAACAAGCCTATAATTTCCTTTAGCTATCTTTGTTCTGTTGTCGTAGTATAATGAAGGTCAACTTTTCTGGGTCTGCTGTGGTTTTAAACATTGTGAAGACAAAGACACTTGAATCTTGTCTAGTGGTTTGAACTGGAGAATGACTTCTGTAATTGCTACCTCCTAATAAAAATATAATTCCCTTCTCTTCTGTATTTTTTCAGTGAAGGTAGAAGATATCCTTGAAGAAGCTTGGTGACACTTCTTATGCTTTCCATATTCCTAAGTATCTTGGAGGGGATTAATTTGACTTTTTTCTCCATTTTTTTCATACACCATATAGTTTTCCCAAGTCTATATGAGAGGATACTCTATGCCCAATAGTAGTTCGAAGAGAGTCTATGAATTTCCTTTTCATGAACCACAAAGTAGCAGCTCACCAGAGGTTCAGGACAACCAGGTGATCAGGCCCAACCAGCATGGGTTTATGAAAGGCAGGTCCTGCCTGACCAACCTGATCACCTTCTATGACCAGGTGACCTGCCTGGTGGAAGAGGGAAAGGCTATGGATGTTCTCTACCTGGACTTCAGCAAGGCCTTGGACACTGTCCCCCAGAGCATTCTCCTGGAGAAGCTGACAGCTCATGGCTCAGACAGACATACTCTCCACTGGGTAAAAAACTGCCTGCATGGCCGAGCCCAGAGAGTTGCGGTCAACAGAGTTAAATCCAGCTGGCGGCTGGTCACAAGTGGTGTTCCCCAAGGTTCAGGTTTGGGCCCAGTTCCGTTTAATATCTTTATCAATGACCTGGATGAGGGGATCGAGTGTACCCTCATTAAGTTTGCAGATGACACCAATTTGGGTGGGAATGTTGATCTGCTGATGGGGAGGACAGCTCTGCAGAGGGACCTGGCCAGGCTGGATCCAGGAGCCCAGGGCAATGGGGTGAAGGTCAACAAGGCCAAGGGCTGGGTCCTGCCCTGGGGTCACAACAACCCCACACAACGCTACAGGTGTGGGGCAGAGGGGCTGGAAAGCTGCCTGGTGGAAAAGGCCCTGGGGGGGTTGGTCGAGAGGGGGCTGGATAGGAGCCAGCAGGGTGCCCAGGTGGCCAAGAGGGCCAGCGGCATCCTGGCTTGTCTCAGGAGTGGTGTGGCCAGCAGGAGCAGGGCAGGGACCATGCCCCTGTGCT
>NW_009259833.1:1217230-1218932 GCF_000687185.1 Egretta garzetta
CAGAGGAGGCCGAGGGGAGGTATTAGGAAAGATTTCTTTACTCAAAGAGTGGTCAAACATTGGAACAGGCTGCCCAGAGAGGTGGTGGAGTCACCATTCCTGGAGGTGTTCAAAAAACAGGGAGACGTGGTGCTTAGGGACATGGTTTAGTAGGCATGGTGGTGTGGGGTTGACAGTTGGACTTGATGATCTTGGAGGTCTTTTCCAACTTTAATGATTCTATGATTCTAACAGCAGTATAGAGTGCCATTTTAGATATCCTAGGTTGTCTGAGAGATCTTTGTGGAGCTGGCAGGCATGACAGGGGGTATACAGGAGAACTGGGGTCTTCTGGAGTTACAGCAGAAGCTAGGTGGGGGCATCTGAAAAGGTATTGGGCATTCGGAATTGCTTTCTTCGTGATCATTTTACCGATGAAGACTAGAGACATTTTGTAGAGATTCTTCTTCTATCAAGTATGTGATTCCCAAAGTCAGATTATGTAATGCAAAGGACCATGGCCCTGCAAGTAATGTAATCTATCTCCTGAGTAATGACAAGAGAACTTGTGAGTACAGGATCAGGATCCCTTGTGACATGTCCTTAGTCTTACATTTTGGCATCTTAACACCAGTCTTAACACTTTTGTTCAGAGCAGTGCATTAATTTGAGTATCTCCAAGTCTTTTTTCTTTCACTCTTGAACTTATCTTGTTTTCTCCAATCCCTGAAATTTTCTGTTCCAAGACGACTGATTTAGTTTATTTTAGTTGCTTTAACTAATTCTGCTATGCTTCCATTCTTCCCTATTTTTCGGAGGTTCAATACTGAACAAGTCTTTTTTGAAAAAAAAAAAAATTCCATTCTCATTAAGGGACTCTGAGATGGTTCACAGGGTTACCGAGGCATCCTGTTACTGCCTGTTCCATGCGAAGAGTTAAGATTTAAGTCTGATCTTGTACTTCAGAAATCTCAAAAGGTAGATAGAGGATGTTTGAGTTTGAGTTCACTGGACTTGCTTTAGGACTACTGTATTCTGAAGCTGTTGTTTGCCACCTTCCAGAGATGTTTGTGGTTCCAGGGCATTAGCACTGTAGTTTATGAGGGCACAAAAAGAAAATAGGGCTTGAAATGTACGTGTTGGCACATGTATGAATTAGGATTGTTGTGGGACAGGGAACTCTAGAAATGGTATAGAATAGCAGAGTGTTGCAGAAGAATGGTGGACTCTGGTTCCCCAAAGTATTTTGATTTAGCCAGGGCAGTGCGCGCTTCTTAGAATCTCGTAATGGTTTAGGTTGGAAAAGCCCTTTAAGATCATCAAGTCCAACCATTCCCCTACCCCTGCCATCCCACCCCCAAACCCTGGCCCTCAGCACCTTGTCTGCCCGGCTGTTAAATCCCCCCAGGGCTGGGGACTTGACCCCTTCCCTGGGCAGCCCCTTCCAGTTCTTGGAGCAAAGGTTCTAGCTGGGTAAAGGATGTGCTTCCTCAATGTGTAGTAGGAAATGTACTTTGTACAACTTCTGGCATAAATTAGATACTAGGAGGTATTCGTCTCTCCACCTTGGTAAGCTGGGTTCTGAAGGACAGCAAGATCTGACCATATTACATGACCGCTTCTCATCCATGTGACTGCTAATTTGCTTAGGGAAATTATCTGGCTGACACAGATGACTGTCTTGGTGTCATCTTTTTTCCTAAATTCTTATTCCTGCTTACCT
>NW_009259833.1:1218957-1220225 GCF_000687185.1 Egretta garzetta
TGCTGACCTCGTCAGCCTATGTAAAAGGCTTGGTTTGTCTGAAGCCGAAACCTCGGTAATATCAAATGTTAGGTTTTTAAAAACAGAAAGTATATGGCATTTGTAGGACACTGACTGCCCCGTGTGCTCTAACAGCTTGTTAATGAAGCGTATTGATAAGAGAGAAATTAGAGAATAGTCATGAAACTGGGATGTCTTATTCACCTTATTCATAGAATCATAGAGTCATAGAATGTTTTGGGTTGGAAGGGACCACTAGAGCTCATCTAGTCCAACCCCCTGCAGGGACTCGATGATCTTAAAGGTCTTTTCCAACCAAAGCGATTCTATGATTCTAGGGAGCAGGGACACCATTAACTAGATAAGGTTGCTCAGAGCTCCGTTGCTTATGTGTGGTGAGATTGGATGGCACACCTGCGGAGACTTTTCAGTCCACTCTTTTCACAGATGTACATTGCTATAAGGAAAGCAGTTATGACAGATGGATGTCTCAGACACTTCAGGAAGGTGCTTAGAAGGAGGTCCACAATGTAGGAGGTAATCAGATCCCAGGAAGAGTGTCTCTCTGATATGGAGGTAATCTATTTACTGAAACTGGAAGGTCTGAAGAAAAGTTGGTTTTGACTTCATTAAACTGTAATGAGAAGATGTATATAGCTGCCGTGCAGATCCTTAAGAAAGCTATTAGTAAACTCTTGATTTAATACGCAGAAGCTATCTAAGATTACATTATCCTTACGTAAGACAGAGCAGGCCCCTCACAAGCAGTTAAAAAAGTTAAAAATTTTTTTGAAATGTTGTAGTTCTTCATGAAGAGCAGTGTGGGTGGCACAGAGTATCTGAGAGCAGATGTGATTTATATTTAGCCAGTAGCTTATCTCTGTTCCATACTGTGGATTGTCTTCACATTAGGATACAGTATTATATATTTCTATATCGAGTAATATATGTGATGCCTTTCTGGACAGGTGCAAAAGGTGGGGAGTCCATACCAGCAAGCTGTTATTTGGGCTAGTAATGTGTTTGAATATGACTTTGATTTAATCTTCCATATAAATTAGTATTAGAAGAATGAGAAAAGAGTCATACAGAAAACACTGGCTTTGATCTGCTAGATTACACCTAGCAACTACATCATGAGGTTCAACAAGGCCAAGAGCAGGGTCCTGCACCTGAGTTGGGGCAACCCCTGGTATCCATACAGGCTGGGGGATGAAGGGATGGAGAGCAGCCCCGCCGAGAGGGACCTGGGGGGGCTGGGGGGGGAA
>NW_009259833.1:1220263-1223500 GCF_000687185.1 Egretta garzetta
GATGCCACGGAGATTGGCCCAGGGCTGGAGCCCCTCTGCCATGGAGAGAGGCTGGGAGAGGTGGGGGTGTTCAGCCTGGAGAAGAGGAGGCTGCGGGGAGACCTGAGTGCGGCCTTGCAGGGCTTAACGGGGCTGGGGAGAAAGCGGGGGACGGACTTGTTAGCAGGGCCTGCAGCGCCAGGACAAGGGCTGATGTTTTTAAACCAAAATGCAGTAGATTTAGACTAGATAGACAGAAGAAATTTTTTACAATGAGGGTGGTGAGACACTGGCAGGGGTTGCTGAGAGCAGTGGTCGATGCGTCATCCCTGGAAACACTGGAGGTCAGGTTGGATGGGGCTCTGAGCAACATGATCTGGTTAAAGGTGTCCCTGCTCCCTGCAGGGGGTTGGACTGGATGGCCTTTAAAGGTCCCTTCCCAGCCAGACCACCTGTGATTCTATGACTCTCAGTTGGAATATTTCTTTGACCATCTTCTTAGATAATGCACTTTATAGTTCTTGCTTTTTTTCCTGGTACGCAACAAGGGCTTAGTCCCAGTTCCCCATTTGCGAAATGTTAACTTTGGGTTTCAACACCGGTAGGTTTCCATTTGTGTTGATTTTACAGAGATCCCTTTTTGCATCTCAGCACAGCACCAAATGTACAGTGTAAGAGTGCTTATACGAGATGAAAGGCTTCTGTGTGGATTTTGTTTTGGATGCCCCACAGCTGTGTTTTTTCCAGTCCTACAGATAGGAATAGGAATGAGGTCTAGTTTGCTTGTTCATCTAACCAGAGAAGTCTCTGGGGTCCTTACTCCTACATAGATAGTACAGTTGTTATATATTATATATAGATATATTTCAAATTTTATTTTTCCAATGACAGTGATTTTGGTAGTATGGATTCCAGCCCAGATTAAAACATCCGCAGAGACTCTGAGGAGAGGACAGACTGAGGGAAAAAGTGTACGTTCAGGAGAAACGTATTCAGAAAAAATCTTAATTTATTTGTACTATGTTGGTAGATCTACTTGGAATTGAACATTACAGGATGGAAAGTTTTGCCCTGAAGTAGGCAGTATCCACCGAGAAAGTCTTCTGCAGGAATTTTATGGCTGTGTTGAAGGCTTGTTTTAGGTAGCTCTTCCATTTGTAAAGAACAGAATGGTGTTAGCCTACGAGTTTGTGTTGTATCTTGTTCTTAGTTGGAGAATGTTGCAGTGTTCTGTCCTTAGTTGTGAATTTTTTGTTCATTGTCTGTCTAGGAGAGCACTGCTGTCTACTCGCCATAGGTGAGAAAGTGGGGAGCATTTCAAAGAAGCAAGAGAGGACCTCTTTACTCATAACTCATTACTTTAAGGCTTGCTACTTTCACTGACATTATTTATCTTTCACTCTACCTTGGAGAGGAGGTCAGGTATCTGCGATCTGGAAGGTGGAACAGAGGGGATAATAGGTGAATGCTGTGGATTATTTGCTTGTGTATTGTCTTGATAGAGAGAGAATAATACCGTTTGGCACAAATCTCCCCAGTACCCTATGCTGTGATGTGTGTGGTTCTGAGATTGAAACAGCCACTTCATCCTTGGTTATGAAAGTCATAGCAAGCTGAACTTCTTGGCGACAGCTAGCTGAGATTCCAAAAGAGAGCCCGTGGCGATACAGAATCTGTCTTTTGAGGGCATGTATTTCTTCTGCAGCTGGCTGGTTGTGATGCTTCAGTATAAGAAAGTAGAGGTGAGATCATTAGCAAGGTACAGGAGAGTGTCATAGAATCCCAGGTTGGAAGGGATCTCAAGGATCATCTGGTCCAACATTTCTAGGCAAGAGCACAGCCTAGACAAGATGGCCCAGCACCCTGTCCAGCTGAGTCTTAAAAGCGTTCAATGTGGCGGAGTCAACCACATCCCTGGGGAGATTATTCCAAGGGGTGACTGTTCTCATGGGGAAAAATTTCCCTCTCATGTCCAGTCGGAATCTCCCCAAGAGCAACTTGCGTCCATGCCCCCTTGTCCTCTCCATGTGACTCCTTGTGAAAAGGGAGTCTCCATCTTCTTTGTAGCCACCCTTTAGGTACTGGTATGTGGTGATGAGATCCCCTCTGAGCCTCCTTTGCTCAAGGCTGAACAAACCCAGCTCTTTCAGCCTGTCCTCATACGTGTCGTACCAAACGTGCTGCCGGCAGCACCGTGTTACTGCAAGTGCTTTGCTGTTTTAAAAGAAAACCAACGCTCTTTGTAAATGAAACCAATGCTGGCCTGTATCTGCAGTTACAAAGAGGGCAGCGCTTCCATGACTTTGTCCGTAGCTTTATCCAGTGAGCGAGACCATTGTAGGAGTAATCCCCTATGTCTGACCTCATGCTAACAAATCCATTTTTGGCACTATCCGAGGAATTAATGCATGGGCACTTGGTAGCAAGCTGGGACCCCACCTTTATAATCTATAGAGAAGAGGTTTATGGTCCCCAGAAGATATGGAATTACATATATGTGCCTCTCTGTTAGTTGCGCGCAGTTGCGAAGCACTTCAAGCACTTGAATTGTTTTGTTCTTATCGCTCCCTACAACTGCCTGAGAGGAGGGGGGAGCCGGGGGGGTCGGGCTCTGCTCCCAGGGAATGGATGATAGGACAAGAGGAAACGGCCTCAAGTTGTGCCAGGGCAGGGTGAGGTTGGCCATGGGGAACAATTCCTTCCCCTTGGGGCTGTCAGGCACTGGAAGGGGCTGCCCAGGGAAGGGGTCGAGTCCCCAGCCCTGGGGGGGTTTAACAGCCGGGCAGAGGCGGTGCTGAGGGCCAGGGTTTGGGGGTGGGATGGCAGGGGTAGGGGAACGCTTGGGCTGGGGGAGCTTCAAGGGCTTTGCCAACCCAAACCATTCCGTGATTCCATGATTCTGATGCTGTTACACTTACGGCTCGTTTTCTGGTTTTGTGTGCCCAGTGCAGTAAGTTTTTATAAATAAGCTGATACAATGTCTGTGTATTTCTTTTTTTTTTTTTTTTTTTTTTTTTTTTTTCTTTTTTTCACTATGATTAAACTTGTAAACTCATCACATCGGTGTAGTTTTGCATTTAAGATACACTGTGCTATTGTAATAAGATACATTGTCCCGGTGTATTGTTTTTCCTTTTATATGGGTTTACGCTGTACATTATAATTCCTATGTACAAAACAATATATAATATCATATAAAATATGTATTATATAATTATATAGGATACAGAACATAAAATACATCTATAATAATATATA
>NW_009259833.1:1223522-1225567 GCF_000687185.1 Egretta garzetta
GTAAATTCACCTGAAAGGGAAATGTTAAAACCTGATGTATTTGTAGTGAAAGATCCAGTTTTAGCAGAGAGCCCAACGTGATTCCCTGCAATGCCGGCTCACCACTGTCTCTTCTTTAAAATTGCTGCGTTGCGGGAGGCTGTTGTGGTACTTACCTTTGTAGTTGGGAAATATTTTTCTTGTTATTTAATTCAGCTGCTGACATAATGAGTGCTCTGCTGTAATGAATATTTGATGTGTTTATGCTAATGTAAATGCCCAACTATCTTGCCACTTCTCTTCAGCCTTTATAACTTTTTCGACAACAATTCTGCGAGCGATGCAGTTTGTCTGCCCGACACATTCTGATGAAAGGTGGAGTATTTTTATGGACACCCACTTAACAACTTCTAGAATTTATTTTCTTGTGGTCTTGGCTGTTATTCAGTGAGATTTTAACTTGAAATAGTCTCCTTAGGTTCTCATGAGAGAATTGGGCCAGGATCAATATCTGTGGTGGTGTAGGTATGTAGGACTCATTAGTCCCATTTTCCTTTGTTGTCAGCAGACCGAGGTAGGCACTTTTAGGCAAATTTCTTCATTATATAGTACAATGGTATTGGAGCCTCAGGTGGAGTAGTTTCTAGTAAAACGCAGTATCTTCTAATTAATTTGCCTGTAGAAGTGCTGAATCCTAACTGAGCTGCTCAGAAGCAGTGAGTTTGTAAATCAAAGGCTTTCTTTAGCTCTCCTAATCTGGAACAGATAAACGTTCTTTAGAACTTATGAGCAGCATGCAGAATACTTTGTAGGCACATAATTACATCTGGCCCTTTGTGCGTGTGCGCGTGTCCTCTGGGTGATGCCATCAGGTTGCTCTGTCCCACGGGAGACATTTAGAAGACGTGGCCCATTCTCCCTGTCATTTGCTCTAGCAAATGCCCTCGTTCTAGCAGTAGGGTACAATATGGAGTAATGCACATTTTAAGATTTTTGGCACTGCATTTCAAGAAAAATATGGTCCAACTGGAAATAGCCCAGAGGATAGCAATGATAGTGATCGGAGGTCTAGAAAATATAATCAGTGAGAAAGTAAATTGGAGTTGTTTAGCCTAAGGAAGGGAAGTTTGAAGGAGAATGTGATAGCATGATTCAGTTATGTAAAAGGTCTGCTGCAAGTTGGAAGGTCATAATCTGTTCTCCATGCCTGTGGTGGCTAAGCCAAGGCATAGTGGGTTTAAACTGTGTCGAAAGAGTTTCAAGTTAGATATTAGGGAAAAAGTTCTAAAGGTAAGGGTAGAGCAGTGCTGGAATAGATGATCTCTGGGTTTTCGGAGCATCCAACTGTACTGATCTTAAAATCAGATTGGGCAGTCAGCTGTCAGAGGTGAGAACAAGTAGTCCTACCTTGAGACACACTGAGGAACTACATTTTGTCTTCAGGACCTCCAGACCTTCTTTTTTATGATTATTGGTACAATACATGAAAAAAAGAGAGATAAAATGACCCAAACAGAAGGACAGTGCTTTAACAAAACTTCATATAACATTTCTAAAACTACATTCCACCAGTTAGACTTGCTCCAAATTTGTGCTACTTACAAAACTGATCCCTTTTCGTTCACAAGGCCAACAAAATTTGAGTAACACTGGGATGAACTACTAGGAAATATGGGTGGTAGGAACTGGGAAGGGTTGCTGAATCCTGTAGTGCGATGGAGGTGAGGCTGGAGCAGCTCCATGCCCTGAGGTCTGCCCAGCAGTGAGGGTGAGCCATGGAAGGTCTTGTTTGATATTTTAATTGCTTTCTTTATTTTCTTCATTTTCTTCTTACAGCATTTTGAAGCAATTCTGTAACAGAAAGGAGAGGGGTGTTAAGTCTGCCAACCCATGCGCCTTGCTGTGTGAAAGAACAGCACCTCTGCCTGTACAAAATGGATTTTATGGTCTTGTATCATAGAATCATAGAATGGTTTGGGTGGGAAGGGACCCCTAGAGCCCACCCAGCCCAACCCCCCTGCAGGAGCAGGGACACCTTGAACCACATCAGGTTGCTCACAGCCCCG
>NW_009259833.1:1225692-1226061 GCF_000687185.1 Egretta garzetta
CCAGGCTGAACACCCCCAACTCTCCCAGCCTGGCCTCAGAGCAGAGGGGCTCCAGCCCTCGCAGCATTTTGTAGCACAAGGAAGTTCTCGATTCTCCAACCAGTCTTTCTCTTGTGAACTTTCAGCCTGTTTTCTTGCTCTAATTTTCATATAAAAAAAGGAAAGTGTTTCTTCTCCTCTCCGTTGTCCTTTCTGTATATGGAACTTGCATATCCTGTGCATGGCTGGCATACTCTTAGTATCACAGACAACCTCGGTGGTCCTGACTGCATGTGATACCTACTTTTGAGTTTGTCGTGGTTTAACCCGGCTGGCAACTCAGCACCACGCAGCTGCTCGCTCACTCCCCCCCCTCCCTCTGTGGGATGG
>NW_009259833.1:1226107-1228972 GCF_000687185.1 Egretta garzetta
ATAAGAGAGAAGAATAACAATAGTGATAATAATAATGGTAAGAGAATATACAGAATATATAAAACAAGTGATGCACAATGCAATTGCTCACCACCCGCTGACCGATGCCCAGCCCGTCCCGAGCAGCGATCACTCCCTCCGAGCCGCGATCACACAGCTCGAGCTGCGACCACTCTGCCCGCGACCGACTGACCGACCGAACTAACCCCCCCGAGCATGACATTCTATGGTTTGGAATAGCTCTTTGGTCAGTTTGGGTCAGCTCTCCTGGCTGTGCTGTACTCGCAGCTTGTTATGCACCCAGCCGAGCAGGAGAAACTCAAAAAGTCCTTGAGTAGTCTGAGCACTACTTGGCAACAGCTGAAAACATCAGTGTGTTATCAACATTCTTCTGGTACTAAATCCAAAACACCGAAACCAGGACAGAGTTACACGTTAGAAGTGGTGAATTTTGCAAGTGGTATTTTCCCTCAGCTGTTTCGTCCTCTGGGATCAGGCGCAATCCCACTGGAGGAATTACGCACGATGTTACTGCAAAACATTACAGCTGACCACGTCTCAATGAAAGGGCGCAGTACTGTGCCCTGGAATGGCCAGGCTTATATTTGCTTTGTGGATTCCTTTATAAGGAGCTCATTGAAACAAATCTTCTGGGTATTCAGCAGCCAAATGTAGTTTTAAAATGAAAAAAAAATATTTTTAACATAATCAGATAGTGGGCAAAAGTCAAAGAAAATGACAAAAATGATAGGAAGAAAAACAAGTAAAGAAAGGGGGAGAAGAACAAATGTTTTTAGATGAGGTCTTCCAAGAAGTGCCAACATGCATGTTTTCTCTGTTCACATTTCTTTTGCTATTAGGGACCGAAATCTGTTGATTACAAAAAGTTCATTTACTACTGCAGCATCAATTTCCCTCGCCCTACATTGCTTGTGTAGTAACTGAGCAACCTTTTACTCTCACGGGAAAAGGGGGGTATTTTATCTTTGTCCTGTACTGCTGTGGTTTGAGCGAATGGAGCCAATGAAAAGAATTTTGAACAACATCTTAAGAGTCAATTAATCCTACTGCATTACTACTGCATATCAGTTAAAGTTATCTGCACCCTTTACTTGCTTGATTTTTTTTGCATATTTGGAGTTTTCTTTATGTTCAATATGAACTTTTTTTTTTTTTGTTTGCTTTTGGATAACTGCAAAATCCTTATATGCGTTTTTTTATTCCTAACATACTGCTATGGGTTATTAAACTTACCTTTCACGTAGGAGATTTTATTTAAAAATGAGAGGGGTGTTTGTGTGTGTATCTATACAGATGTATATATATGTGGGGGGGGTGTGTGGTGAAAGTAAAACTTCATGCTCATATGTTTCTCTGAGATAATGAAAACATTTACATTTTTTCATTATAATCAGATATCAAAGAGCTTGCTTAAAGATTTTTTTTCTTGCTGGTAAATTCTCCAGACGTTCTGGTATTCGGCTTAGTTTGTACACTTGCTTAAATTTGGGTTTCTGAGTGACATTTAGATCAAAGGCTCTGTAATTGTTTTACTGTAAATCATTATAATTTCATTTGTAATAGATAAAAATGAGACAAATGAATGTGGAAAGTCCTTGTCTGCTTACCCTCCAGTAATGCATTTCCTTTTCATTGCCTGTGCTGGGAGCTGGAGTTTCCTACGTTGCCTCAAATTCACCGTTTTTTCTTTACAAGTCACTTCTCTTTTATGTATAAAAAGTTTACAGATTCAGTTAGCTAATGCAGTTATTGGTTTTAAAATGTGCCTTTGGGCTTCAGGCAGTCTTTTGTGTAACGCTGTTATATATGCAAGCGATGGGCATGCCTGAACGCTTAACTTGCCTTTCAGAAGGACATGTGAAAATAAAATGTGGTATTTGCATATCTTTCAGGATGAGACCAGAAGTCTTATGAGGCACAAATGTCAAAATATCTGATGGAAAACTTTGAATGCACGTCCTGTGATCCTGAGCACTGAGGAACTGAAAAGCAGGACCTTGATTTGTCTAAAATAGTTAGTGCCTTCTACTACCTTGAAGGGGACCGACACAATTTCTTTTATTTGGGTTTTCTGCTAAAGTTCTCAAGTTTTCTCCTGCCTTTTTCTGTCCACGTGAGCGTGCTGTTCAGTACGCCTGGATTGGAGACCTCTGGCTGTAGTTCTTTGGCCCATAACGTCAGCTCATGTCATGCCCCCCGAACACTTGCATCTCAAAGCTCTCGTCTTTTTCCCTAAGGGTCCTCTGAGACATCAGCAGCATGAAAGGTTCCCCCCGTTACTGGGAAGCTGTGAGGCTTCGCTATGAAGCTCACTACTACTGTCCTGCTTGCGCCTTTCCCTTCTCAGGAACATTGACATTACTCCCACGTGGATCCACAGTCTTGGTGCCTAATGCTGTGGCATCGGGAACCAAACCAGTGCTGATGGTACCAACAGCGTGAAATGCAATATGTAGCCATGGATTTATGTCTCAACATTTTAAATGACTTTTATGTGCTCTTTCATTGTTTGGACATTAAAGGAAACCTGTCCCACACAAAATGGCATCCAACTACTGCTGAGAATTATTATTAAATATCTGCTTTATTTAATCTCCTCACTTCTCTAATTTACTTGCTTCATTTTTAATGGCCGTGATAACGGAGGTGATAATATTTGTTTATTGGCCACAGCACTGCTCTCCCCTTCGCTGTTACTGAAGTCAGTAGACCTTCATTTAGTAGCCTCAACATCTGAGTTAATATTTCTCTTGCTTTCCTTTTTATTGAGAATTTATGTCTCTGAACATTCTGTTCTTAATATACCTCAAATAATTTTGTGGCTCCCATTCCTTCTTTCAGGTG
>NW_009259833.1:1228993-1232831 GCF_000687185.1 Egretta garzetta
TATCAGGTGCCGAGCGCTCCAGTGGATGCGATGCCAAATAATCCGCGGCACTCATCTGTGTTTATTAGCACAGTCCAACTTCGCTTCACCTCAAAGAGAACCTGCACAGATCTTACAGTTCACTAAAGAGAAAATTCAGAAGTTTAACATAGTTGAAGAAGGTGTTGCTGCCTTCTTGGGCAGCACAGGGTCCACCGAGAAAGAGCACTCACTCCGTTTTAAAAATTGTATCCCCGACTTCTCGTTGAGTAGTTAAATGAGACAAAAGATATTTTTTCCTCACTCCCGTGAGTGCCGGGAAGAAGACAACAAACTTCTTGGTTGAAGTTGCAGAGCTGATGATACACCTGAAAATAATGGGTTTTTTGTGAATCACCTGCAGATTACCCATGACAGCCTGCGATAAATAGTTTGGGGGCCACAGTTTGGGAAGACTTGAGTAATACCCGTGTCCAGGACGGTCCAGTAACCCAGTGTAATGGTACAATGACTTTAATATTGATGTATAGGCTCCCTACAGTATCCTTTAAATAGTTTTATTAGTAATCTAAGAGTACTGATCGGCATTTTCAGATAAAATTGGCTTTATACAAAATTAAAGAGGCCTGGCAAAATTTTTTGTATTGTTACCTCCATTTTGGCTGAGTCTAAACTTTCATGTCCCAAGCCTTACTGGGATGGAGTAGTGGAATGCGAACCTTTGCTGTCTACACCCAGCTTCTTGTTTCCTTCTGTCTGTATTGCACAAAACTTGGACTTTTATTTTTTTGACAGTAAATGAAATTAAAAACTTTATTTTTTTGACAGTAAATGAAATTAAAACCTTCTCCTGCCCTTCATAGCCTAGCAAGTGTCACCTTTCCTATAATTCTTTATCCAAGGATTTTTTTTGTCAACCTGTTGCAGATTCCTAAGTCCCAGTGTTTTTAAATGGACCACTTATTTTTAAGCCATTGTAAGGGTCATTACAGATCTTTTGGGTAGTTCAAATATTTTGAAATCAAGATGCAATTTTGCCATTGGTGATAGCAGTTATTCCGAAAAGACATTCGTGAAGCAGTTGGAGCCCAGCGCGTTCCGTGCCTTAAGGTAGCAGGAACATGCTTTCAGGCCTTTCCAGATTTAATTTCTGCAGTGTGGCCAAATATTTCAAGCACATATGTTGGAACTGGCCTTCAAAATCTGTATTTAGTCTTTGATTTTATTGGAAGGTGTAAGAGACTGGTCCTTTGGAAAATCGGGCTCCTCTAATTATGTAGGTAACATATTTTAAAATGTTAGATTCTGTCTATGAATCATTCTCTCCCGTTACTAGAGATGACATTTCCATTTAATTTCCCAGTGGGGTTCCATTTAATGTTTTCAAAACAACGTCAGTTGAAATCATATTTGTTTTGGTTGTTTGCCTTTATAAAGAAATTTTTGTTAGAGGAATTGCAAAGTTTTTAAAATGAAAGGAAGAAGATTTTTTTAGAGATGAAACGTTAGTAGAAGTTCCACTTGTTATTTTCTTTTCAATTCAATGCCTTGAATAGATGCCAAACTTGTGAGGCAGCTGCGGCGCATCTAAGTGTAATATCAGAAACGAAGGATTTGGGAGTCTGCTGAATGTTCTTATTTTGATCATGTTCTTATTCAGTGAATCGTGTATTTAGGGCTACGGTGAATGAAGGTGATACTTCGGCTTTAGTTTACAGATGAAGAAGTTAGTCCATCCTTGGAGTATTCATATTGTCTTACCAGGAATATATAACATAAAGCAGGTATATTGGATTTTTGTTATATTACTGGCTATGATGCAATATATCGGTCTGTTCTGAAAACCAAATGAGACCAGGTGGCGTGGACTGCCTTACATCAGTCAGTCCAAGGTGTGGATCCAGGCACTAAGACAAGATGCTCTGGATTCTCCGAATGTCCTCTTTTTTCAGAGGTGACGAAGGTTGGATGAGGCTTAAGGTTTTATGAGCTGTCACTAATAAGATTCTCCAGGATAGTTGAGTCTTTGCCTTGTTTTGGGTTCGGTGAAATGTAGTGTGTGGAGTATAAAGTGAAATCTAAATGTGTTAGGAAAAATTCCAGATAAAGAAAAACTGCTTAGGCATTTGCGAGAGTGTGAAAAGGGAGGAAACTAGCAGAGGGGGGAAACAACATATGTGTGAAGAATGAGAGAGACGTAAAATCTTTGTATCCTGCTTATTAACAGGATTTATTGCTGCTATTTATAATAACCCTGATTGAAACCGTTTCTTTTACATTTCTTACTTGATACATTTTCAGGAAATTAGAAGAACATATTAAATGTGTTACCTTCTACCCCATGTCCCCTTTCCCTTCTCTTGATCTTTTTACTTGTTAGGTTTTAAACATTTATGGGGAAAAAACATTTTAAAAGGGCATGTAACACAAAGGTAATAATCACAGTGCCATGCTGTTTTATGGGGCAATAATCCAGTTGCCTTGTTTGAATAAACTACTCGGCCTTCATTCTCCCAGGCTTTACCTTAGGGAATGGAGCTGGATTATTGCCTTGTAAAACAGTGCTGCATTCCTGTTGTTGATTAATTATAAATCTCTGCTTATCACTAGTCATGGAGTACTTCCTATCTTACAGCAGTCCTGTTCCTTTCCTTCATGGCTTTGTCCTGCAATCAGAGAATCCACAAATAAAAGCTGAGTTCTGCCTGATTTGTGGCACTCTAGTGTTAATCTCCATTCTGGGAGTTTCTGTAGAAGCGTGTTATACATTTATTTTCTTCAAATGAAAGTGAATCACAGCCTCCTCCATGTGAACAGCTTCCGAGCGAGATTCAGCCTGCCTAAATTCCACTGAAGCCATTCAGTCTGAGATAGCAGGGAACGCCACGGTGGCTTTAGTGCTGGTGAGGATCCCCTGCCTCCCCATGGGAGTCTACTCAACTTCAGATCGCACAGCCACTTATTTTCTGCAGCCGCTGGGATCTGTAAGCCTGTAGTAAGTAGATGTTAGCAAGGGACTTGAGTAGTACCACCCAAGTGAATTTTAAGAAGCTTGGGATTGCCTTAGGTTTGAACTGGGAATGTGGGCTACTACCTTACAGTGCCACCATCAAGATATTGTCATTGCTAGCACTTAGCCGTATGCTCATCCCCTACTTCTTGTTAAATTACCTCATTGGGCTCTTCCAGAGAATTTTTAAGTCTTTTTCCACTTCCTGAGACTTTCTGGGAATGGGAAGGAACAGTCCAGAAATACCTGAAATAGCAAGAAGACAGCCATGACCATATGGCTTGACATTTTCTGAAATGCAGGTCATGCAGCAGGACACTCAGTTCAGCAGTATTGCCAAATAGGGGTACAAAGGGATAGGCTCTGTCCAGATTGGAAGATTATAGGATTTGTAACATCATTAGTAATTTGTGTGCTGAAGAAGAGTCTGAGTAGTATTCTTACAAATTACGTCTTTTGTGAGGGGAACAACCTACATATGTTGATGAGTTTGCTCAGTGTACAGTTAGTGAACGAGTGTTTTCTGATGTAGCATTTATGATTTGTGCTTGGCAAAATAGCCATTACCATTCCTTAGTTATTTATGTATCAGCTTGGTCTCTATACTTTAAAATCATTTGGAAGTTGAACCTGGTGTGGTGTGTGACCACCAGCTTACTAAGTAGTGTTTGAAGGCTGCGGGGAGACCTGATTATGGCCTTTCAGTACCTAAAGGGGGCCGATAGGAAAGATGGGGACAATCTTTTTAGTAGGGCCAGCTGTGACAGGACAAGGGGGGATGGTTTTAAACTAAACCAGGGTAGGTTTAGACTAGATATAAGGAAGAAATTCTTTACAATGAGGGTGGTG
>NW_009259833.1:1232856-1238716 GCF_000687185.1 Egretta garzetta
GGGCTCTAGGGGTCCCTTCCCACCCAAACCATTCTATGATTCTATGATTCTATGATTCTATGATTCTATGATTCTATGATTCTATGATTCTATGATTCTATGATATGGAGGACTTGCCACGCATCCAACTCAATCCTCAGAGATGACTATCAATTGCTTTCTTTATGAACAGCAAAACAGTATCAGGGAAAAGTTTGACTGCATGTAAGGAAAAAATTCTTCATACTTTGAGGGTGCCTAAGCCCTGGCCCAGGCTGCCCAGGGGGGCTGTGGGGTCTCCTTCTCTGGAGATCTTCAACCCCCGCCTGGCCGCTGTCCTGTGCCCCATGCTCTGGGTGAGCCTGCTTGAGCAGGGGGGTGGCTCTGGGTGATCTCCCGAGGTCCCTGCCAACCCCTGCCATGCTGGGGTTCTGTGGGAGTGTGAATCACCAACCGTAGAGATTTTGAAAACTTGGCTGGATGTGACCTTGAGCAGTCTGTTTTAACTTTGAATTTGTTCTGCTTTGAGCAGGTGTTTAGGCTTCAGACCTCCAGTGGTCCTTCCAAGCTCCGTCTTTCTGTGATTGAAACTCGGAGGTGCTGTCTTTGTGTTACTATGACAAGCTGCACAGGAAGCCATGGCTTCAAGCGTGCTTCTCCTGTGTCAGCTTTTTTGGGTTCTCACTGGCTTGTGGGAGCCATACTTTCATCTCATACTCCTGCTTTAGTAATTCATAAAATGTGTGGCTTGTTACTTTCTGGATATGTTGGAGAATATGTCCTGGGGAACTGGTTATTGCACAAGGTTTCTGCTCCCTCAGTTTTAAGTACACCACCAGATGTTGGTGGAATAGCTTCATGGCAGTCTGCATTCAAACCACACATCACCACTAAGGTTAAGAGTTAGGCTAAATAGTGTGGGGCATATTTATAAGCTTTTCAATGACTTGATAGAAAGGAGGCCAACGCATGGTTGACCCATCCCAGGATCACACCTAAAATACGTTTCTATGTCTGTAATAGGCTACGTCATTATAGGAAACTGAATAGTTTCCTGGTCTTGAGTCAGTCTGATGACATCCACGCTATTAAATGCTTTCACCTGACGGAACACTATAGCGACAGTCAAAATGTCTTTTGGAAAGGTTCCTGGTGCATACTGACGCTAACTGAGTAGACAAATACACCAGCCCGTCTGCAGGGCCAGGGTCTTGGATCCGGTTCATACACTACATCCTGTTAAAATGGCTTAAATTAGAATTTTCCTCCCTTTCCTTTCCTCCTCAGCTTCATGATTTCTTGTTCGTCGTTTGTCTAGGAGGCAGTTTCTGCTTCTGTTCCTGACAGCTGAGTGACCTTACATGCTAAGATATGCTATTTTTTTGACACGCCATATGCAAGAATCTCTCTTGTGCTTGCCTGAATTACAAGGAGGTTTTTAACTTTTAGTGGGGTGGGCTCCTCTTTCTCACCCAGGAAGGCAGCAGGCGGCTTTCAACGTGAAGTTTTCATAAATACATTCAGTAACAAATGTATGTTATAGGCATATAAATGAGACAAATCACTGCACCCCACTGTTGACTTCTGTTTGAGATCAAACACACTGATTATTCACCACCTGATGGTGACAGTGAATTTTGGGTGCCTGATCCTCAATCCTATTTTTGAGGGAAACTGTGGTATTTACTTCTTGAAATTCTTAATGCTTTGGATGCCTACAGCTTGGCTGAGTCTGTTGTTTTTTGTATGGAATGGTAACAGGCATGATCACCCAATAAATTCAAATTTTTCAGTTCTTTAAGTGATCAATGCTGATGGTTACTCACGTTTACAACGGTCCTTGATTCTTGAATATTATGAACAGAAGTACATAAAAGAAAGGTAACTCTTTCTCAGTTTACCTATGTAAACCAGTTTAACACTAATAATATCAAAAGGATTTTTATGAACAGTGTGTACTGATGAACAGTGTTATACCAAAATGTTCTACTGATAACAATTATTTAATAATTTTTAAAGTGCATTTTTATTTTTACTGTGTCTAAATGTGGAATATAATGGATAAATGTATTTAACTGTCAAACAGTTTATTTAGTAGTGAATAGAATTAGAAGGAAAAAGCACAGGTTGTAGGAGGATGAGTCTTGGGAAGCATGAGGAAAGAGGTTTACGAGGAAGAGCCAATTTAATTTTAGAAAAGAGGAGTCCTTGTGTGCTATCAATCACCTGCATTTGGTACATGCAGGTTAATAAATGTCTTCCCCCTACGTATACTCAGGAGAGGTATTCCTTAAAAATGAAATATATTTCTACCCCCCCCCCATCCCCTAATTTCTTATTGTTTTGTGCAAATGAAGTCAGAGCAGAAGTGTGTTTTAACTGTGCTTAGAGCAACATCATTGGTGGGATATAGGATGCAAATAAATTGGCTCAAATTTTCACCTGATGTCCCCCTGCTTCAGTTCTCTTGCTGCCCTTGTGAACTGTAGTTATTGTTCTTGCGTTGTAGTTAGCTTTGAAGAGGCAGGGTTGCCTGTGGCAGTCGAGGAAAAATCAGAAGAAAATTTAAATGATTAATTAATGTAATCTAGTGTCTGTTTTACCAAAGGCTTTCAGGGACTTACTTAGCTCGATTAATGAGAGAAATTTCAACAGCAGGTTTTTAGAGTAGGTTTTTGAAGAGTGTAAATGACATAGCTGCTGGAGGGAAAATGATCTTACACCTCTTTATATGAAGCCACCCACTGAATTAGTACTAAGGAAAAATATTCTTTTAAAGCTTTTATTTTTTTATTTAGTTATTATTTAGTGTTTGTAAAAATCAACCTAGTACACGTTTCCCTTGAAGTTGTAAAGGACAGAGGATGTCACTCTCAAATAAAGCTGTCAGCTGGAAGGGTGCATGTTCCTAAGGGTCACTGGGCAAAATCATGAAAAAAAAGTCTGCTGGGGGGGCACAGAGTCCCTGGGCAAATATTCTAAGGATTTGTCAATATGTGTTTGTGCTGTGTCTCTGCTTTTCTGCTGGAGGGAGAGCAAGGGTCTGAACTGACCTTTGGTCCAACCTGGTGTAGCTGTTTGGCGTTGTATGTTTTAGGAGTCAGAAATACCTGTAACCAAACAAAAAAGGTAAAGGAAGTAAAAAAGTTAAGATATTTAAAATTTTGAAATGTTTTATTTTTATCCATGTAAAATTGTTGTTATCATGCTTAAATTTGGAAATAAACACAGATGAACTAAAATACTGTTATTTCATGCTATTACTGAAAGAGTTAGGCTAGGTGGGACTTCTGGAAGTTCTCTAGTCCAATTCCTTGCTCTGAGCCTGGCTGACTTCAAAGTTAGGGCCTTGCTCAGCTGAGTGCTGAAAATCTCCAAGGACATAGATTTCATCGCGTTTTTAGGCCGCTTGTTCTTGTGCTTAACCACTTCTGCTGTGAAAAATCTGTTCCTTGTGTGGAGCTGAAGTTTTGCTTGCTGGCGATATTTTTGTTTCAAAAAACCACAACTAAATGTTTTAATACTAATGAAGCATTTTCAGGTTTGTTTTTTTTTAAAAACCCAAAAGATCTATTATTTCCAGCAAATTTTTAAAGTAAGGCATACTAGCAGTTGCTATTGAAGAATGTCATCAACTCCTGTCCAGCTGTAATTATATCATTTAACGTCAGTGAAAATGTTTGTCAGCCCACAAGTTACAGCTGTCTATGGGGATGCAAGGTGCCTTGAGTTGAGATAGAGGATCCTAGAGTGGAACGGTGACAAACACTGAGAAGGACACAAGAGACATCTTCAAAATTGCCTTGATTTTTTTGTTTTTTGGTAACCTCAAACCTGTGTTTTCAGGTTCAATGCAAAGGCACAGGCTTTTTCCCTCATTCCTCCTTTCCCCCCCTCCTTCTCTGTAGATCACGCTAATCAAAATGGTAGTTAAGTAGAGAAAAACTCATACACTGTAATTCTATAGCAGAGGAATACTGTAGTTTTTGAAATGAAAACTAAAAAGTGAAGGTTTGTGCTGTGTTGTATAACCATAGAATAGTGTAGGTTGGAAGAGTCCTCTGGAGGTCTGCGGTCCAACTTCCCACTCGAGCAGGGCCAGCTTCAGTAGGTGGGGTTGCTCAGCTATCAAAATACAGATTGCTCATCTATCAAAAGTGTTTTACTGGTTGAAAGATAAAAGTCGATTACACATTTTTCTGAGCTGTCTCTGTTAGAAGAGTTTTTGGTGGCTGGAAGTTCAACGACAAAATGAAAAAAAACTATGAAAAAGTCTTTTTTCAGTATCCTAAAAACGTCTACGCTTTACATGTGGCTGTATGGACTAAAGCTAAGTGCATTAATTTAAAAGATCTGCTAATTAATCTTCCTCTTTCAAGAACAGGGGTAACAATATTATCCTCACCAAAGGTCCGGCTAACGATCAGGAGGCCAATCTGACAGTGATAGCATCCAGAATTGGAGGAAAAGTGATAAAGGAGTAAGAAAGCTAGAACACGGAGGGATGAAAATGAATCCCCAGGCAATCTGAGTGCGTGAGTCAGAGAAGGGGAGGAAGGAGATGGCTTGAAGAGGAGAACTAACGTAAGGAATGAGAAAGTGTGGCTTTTGGGGTAACTCTGACGTGAGGGTGGAAAGAGGGATTGAGACATGGAATTTCACGGGGACTCATTTTAAGGTTATGAGCCATGGAGGAAACCCTGCAGAAGTCGTCAACCATTGAACTGCCTCCTCATTGCCATCGACTCCAGCATAAGCAGAGCAGGTCCCGCGGGGGCAGTTAACCCTCTGTGGGTCTCCATGTTAGCAGCATCCCCAGGTTCCCAGTGCATCAGACCTAGTGTGCTGGCAAGGGAACAAATACTCGTACAATTTGTGTGATCATTATGAGCAGCAAGGCTTTATTTTATATCTTACATTAGTACATAGCTTCACCAAATTAGGGCATGGGATATGCCTACATTTTTAATATCAGGGGGTTTCAATAAAGGTGAAGAGAAAAGAATCTTACCCTTTTAAGGCTTGCATAAAATACTACATTTGAATACAAAGCAACTGCTTCCATGAACCATAAACCAGCCCCAATGCACCAAGGAGGTTCATTATTCAGCCCAAGAACACTCAGGCAGAGCTCACAAATGCAAGCACAAATGGCATCCCCTATGGCTTTTGTTTTAGTGAAGCCTTGGCAGCAAGAGGTCTATTTCTTCATTAACTGGATATGCGTCTTCATTTATCCTTGGCAAGATAGCCCGCCTTATTCCTTATATTGGGAAATGCACACAGCGCCTTGATTATGATTATGATACAGAAGTAACAGTTTAAATCGTCCTTGTAGCTTCATCTTATCCATAAATGGCAGAAGGTTCTTCCACCACTTTATTTTATTTTTAAAATGGCCGGTGTCCTCCTGGTATGTATCAGGGTAATGTCTACTAGGATAGCATAGATGGAAAGCTGGCCATGAGCTGGCAATGTGCGCTGGCAGCCCAGAAGGCCAACTGTACTCTGGGCTGCATCAAGAGAAGCGTGGCCAGCATCAATATAGTTTAGCCACTTGTATGGATTTATGTGAATGTCCTTCAGACTTTCAATGATTTGGAAGAACTTGAAAAAGACAAATATTTTGGCAAATATGAATTTGGGGTTCAGGAAGAAACAAGGTCTTGGTAAGGGACTTGGGGGCACTGATGGATGAAAAGCTGGACATGAGCCGGCCATGGGCACTGGCAGCCCAGAGGCCAACCCTACCCTGGGCTGCATCAGGAGAAGCGTGGCCAGCGTCGAGGGAGGGGATTGTGCCCCTCTGCTCTGCTCTGGGGAGACCTCCCCTGGAGCCCTGCGTCCAGCTCGGGAGCCCTCAGCACAAGGAGGACATGGA
>NW_009259833.1:1238922-1242037 GCF_000687185.1 Egretta garzetta
TGTGGTTCAAGGTGTCCCTGCTCCTGCAGGGGGGTTGGGCTGGGTGGGCTCTAGGGGTCCCTTCCCACCCAAAACATTCTGTGATTCTGTGATAGCAAAAGATATGCTGTGTTACCTAAAAATTTTCACTGGTGTATTTCTGTCAGTGATAATTCTGTTATTGCTTGTGCTCAGATACAAGTTCAGTCTTTCACCGGAGAAGGTTATGATTCAGTGGTGAGAGAAATATGTAAGCTGTGGCCAAAAAGCCGGAAGAGTGAAAACCACAGCAATGTAGCAGCTTTGTTGGTACTGAAAGGAACCTCGGGACTTTTCCTTCTGACAGAATTAATTTTGGGAGCAGTGCAGATGCCATAATCCAGCATTGTGCTGGCATTTACAAGGTAGTTGTGTAGCAGTTGGTTATACTACCCCATACTGGCTTTCACATAAATTTGTCCAGGCTAGAATGTGGTGAAGACCATGTTCATCTCCCGTGAACAGCATGTCTCCTGAAAATGTGTCTAAGAGATTGGTGATGTGTTGCCAATTCAAGCAAAGGTGAAGCATTAAAATAGTCAAACGGTAGAATGAGAACAGTAAGCTGTGGGCATTTGAGCTTATTATGGGTTCCCAGACTCTTGTCTACCTGGAACCCTTGGCAAAAAGATGATGCAGTCTCAAGTGGTACTAGTAGCTGAGCTGAACACATCCGATCCCCCCATTTTTGGGAACCCTGACTGTCAGAAATGATGGATCAAACAAGCATGAGGTATTGATGGTAAGTGAACTGCTTGCTTTAAGAGCTTTAAGTGGTGCTTCAAAGAAAGTAGATGGCCATAGCAGTGTGATTTGGGGTGCCTCAGCCAGGTACCGTGTTGTCACTGGCACTAGACACCTCTGAAGGTCTTTGGAGACCAATGCAGTGAACTTAACTGGAATGTCTGTCTCTCTTTATCAACTGCAGATATTTCTGGAGGATGAGTTGAGTGCTCCTACATGACAAACACGCCTATTAGCTTCCTGCATGGGCTGAGAAAATAAGTTAAAATTACCCAAATTGTTTTGGGCTTGCGTTTGTACTTTGCGTTACTCTGTCTTTCACTCTGAGTGGCAAGCACATTGAGCTCTGGTGGTGGGGCGTCTTGGGTTTGATTTGTGTAGCTGAGATTTCTGTTTGCATAGTGTGATCTTGCCACACATCCACGCTAGTTCTCGCTGCTAGAAAAAAGCGGGAAGAAATTTAACCGCCACCGTATCCCTGCTTTTAGTCTTAATTGCTTTCAGTTGGATCAAAGACTGCCTACTAAAAGAAAGAGAAACTTCGAGTCTGAATTTAAAAAAATCTTCACAGACTTATCATCAAACCCCAAAGAAACATCGGTTCTTTTATTTTTACTTTCCTCCACGTTCCCGATACCTGTAATCCTTCTCATGTTTCTATTTACCTTTTTTTTTTTAAAATTCATGCATTCTTTTTGATGTTTAGCTGCAGAAACTGACTTTTCAGAAATTATGGCTTTTTCAGTATGTTAAAAATATCTTAGCTTTAATACTGTAGCTGCACACATAATTTTAATATAGCTATATACAATTTTATAGCTTGCAGTTTTTCCATGCGTTTATATTGAAGAAGCAAAAGTCGAGGATTATGTATTGTTATTAAAAATGAAACTTTAAAACATTAATCCACCCAACAAATAAAGAATCCTGCACAGCATTTGATGTTGGCTGCAAA
The DNA here is from genome assembly GCF_000687185.1 of Egretta garzetta. Classification (NCBI taxonomy): domain Eukaryota; kingdom Metazoa; phylum Chordata; class Aves; order Pelecaniformes; family Ardeidae; genus Egretta; species Egretta garzetta. The sequence goes on from NW_009259833.1 coordinate 1,240,640, forward strand.
AATAATGTCAGTACTGTATCATCTTCAGAAGAGCATTTTATGTGTTTCTCTGGTTTATGATCTATAACACTGCATTGGTTTTTTCCAAAGCTTCTGTTGGATCCTTCGTGTTGAGATTCTTTAGCACCTTGGGGTTTTGTGTCCTTGTGGGTGCAGAGGGATGCTTTTCACTGTTGCCTGTTTTAAAATTTTCTTACATCTCATTTTCATGATCCTATGATTATGTTGGATCGGTGTCTGATTGTGTGATAGTTTAATATAAGGATCATCTGACTCAGTCCTCCTCTAATGGGCAGAAGCAGATGCTTTATTTGATCAAGGGTGATACAAACCTTTCACCCATTTTTATTATCTCTTTTATTATATTTTTGTATGGGAAATATGCTGGACCTGTTTTGATATACTGCTGAGCTGTGTATCACACATCATTTAAGTAGTTACCAAGCCTTGAAGACATTGACTTACTGTGTTAGAATTTTTCTGAGTTAAAAGATTTTTGGTTTATGTTGTCTTTAACGTACAAGATGTTTCGATCATTCTTTAATAAAATACAGATAAATTTAATGTAATGTCCTTCATCATTATTGATACTTTGGGACTGTAGTCTCCTAGCAACAGAAAAGGAGACAATTTGAAAAAAAAAAAAGGTTAAGTATAGAGAAATCTACTTCTCCCCGTTACCTATTAATTTCAAGCTCTTCATAACTGGAAAAACCGCAGCCAAATTGAAAACAAAGTCTTTACTCCTAACTACTTTACGTATTTTCTCAATACTTTTTCATGGAGAAATGGTCAAAGTACTTGTTTTATGATCCCTGCAGTCCAGCTGTGCAGGAAGAAATGGTGAATTTTGCTAACAAGGTTGAGCTTAAACACAATTTTTTACCACATAATACCAGGTCATCCATGGTGTTGGGTCATCCTAGCCTTGTAAAGGGTGAAACAGACTCGGAGAATAAATATTCCCTCTGCGCTGGGCGTATCCGCCTTGAGTGGTCAGTGTGATTGTACGTCAGCTCATCCCTCCCCGTGTTTTCCCTTTGTGGTGGTTGTAACTTGGGTCGGTGATCGATGAGTTCACCCTCATATCTCGTATAGCCAAGAAGCTCCTCACCCAGCTGTATGTAAGAGAGCACCCACATAGCTGGAAACAGAATTCAGGTCTCTGTGCCCCCATCCAGGTGCCAAATCTGCCAGACCAGAAGTCATTAATCTATCGCTGATAAGCAACCTCTTGCCTTTGAGACTGATACTGCTCACAGCAATGATTAGAGTTTGTGCCGCTGAGATCTGTGTGCTGGAGCGTGTCCAGAGAAGGGCAGCGGAGCTGGGGAGGGGTCTGGAGCCCCAGGCTGCTGGGGAGCGGCTGGGGGAGCTGGGGGGGTTCAGCCTGGAGCA
>NW_009259833.1:1242094-1247262 GCF_000687185.1 Egretta garzetta
AGGCGGTGCTGAGGGCCAGGGTTTGGGGGTGGGATGGCAGGGGCAGGGGAACGCTTGGGCTGGGGGAGCTTAAAGGGCTTTGCCAACCTAAAGGATTCTGTGATTCCATGATTCTATGATCTAAGTGGACAGGGGGAGCGAGGGACGACGTTGCCTGTGGCACGTTACAGTGCCAGTACGGTTGCCCACGGGTCTGCCAAGATTCAAGGCCATTTGCTGTTAAACCATGTTTTGCCTTTGATGATACATGGCTCCACGTGCACTGTTTATCTATCATAATGCCACAACTCTTACAGAGACAAAAATGTGTATTTAAAATACTAAATATGTTAAAAAAATTAAACCTATGCACAGCCCCAGAATTCCTTTGCCCCAAACCAGTGCATGGCTTTCCATATCCTCTTTTCCACCATCACTTTCTACCCGTTTAAAAGAAAGCTTCTAAATGTCTTTTTATACCTGTGACTTCCAACATCCCTGTATTCCTGAGTTCTGACTCACTGTTGATATGGGTCTTGACGTTCATTTGATTCATTTCAACTATTTCATGACTCTCTTAGGATTTTAAATTTGGCTTAATCCGCCTCATCTGTTTTCACTCTGTCTCTTACCAGTACACGATCCTCGCATCACAATGCTTGTAAGCATTAATATTAAAACTAAGTTAAACTTGCATTTAAAAGCAAATACTATTTTAAACTAAGCAGAAGCAGCACATAAGAAGACATAACCTTTTCATTTGAGGGCTGTTTTTGCTGCAAGCTTTTGGTATGTGAGGATAGTTAAAAAAGTTACCGTCGATAAACTTGGATGCTAGCAACGTTGCCTTGATCTCTCAGCTTATACCATTTCACATTGTGCTTGGTTTGAGTGGCTTTTTTGTTTTGCATTTTTTTTTTTTTTTTAAATAAAGGCACATAACCTACTTATCAATTCAGAGAGGAAATTTTTTAGTTCATGGAATGTCACTTTGTCCTTATTTACACTTTATACACTGATTTTCTCTGTACCAGGAAAAATCCCACTTTCTAAAGATGTTTTAGGTGAGTGTACCAAGTAACACTGTTAAAATTGGGACAAGCTATGTGAGAATTCCTTCTGCATATCTGGGCAGTTCAGAAATTGTTCTGCACTTTATAAGACGCTGTCTTGAACCATGAGAGACATTTCAAAGAACTTTCCCCTTCTCACAGGGGCATTTGCGTAATCATCTTTGCTGGAACAAGTTCCTTTGGCATGCTAATGAATTCTCAACTCCAGGAGGTTCTTTCTACAAAGTTGCTTCACATCAGATTTAAGGCTGTTAAAAGCACACAAGAAAATTTAACCCGCAAAACATTGTGCCATCATCGCTTGTGCTGCTTGATGGAAATGTGATACGCATGACACGAAGAGATGATTGAGGTAACTGTTTATATAGCGGGAAGAGGAACAGGCAAAGCTGTAACCTTGCTCTGTTGGATGTAAGCAAAGCCCTGGGATGATGCCGTTGTAGGTCCACCTTATGACTCAGTAATTATCCAAGAAGAGAAACAAAGAATTTTTGAGATATTGTAAGGGATATTGGATATTTGTAGGTTTTTTGGGTGTTTGGGGTTTTTTTAAATAAATATTAGGCTTTTCTGTAAGCTTTCCTCTTTTGCTGACATTTATGAATTGTCACAATTCTCCTTTTTAATGGGTCACCTTGGCATATCTTCAGTCCCTGGTCACAGTGTAAACCTAGAGTGACTTGAAAACACAGCCCTTAGAGGAGAACTAGGGCCTGGCACAGCCAAATTAAAATTGCCATGAAACAGTAATTCTACATTTTTTTTTTTTTTTTTTTTTTTTTACCTTTGGAGATTTGTTTCCTCTGCAAATTTCCACTCTGAGATAACAGGAGGAATGTAGAGTCTTCTGGCCACTGTGCTACCAAGTCGTAGAGCTTGGCTGTGTGACTCCTGCATGCTTATGGTTTCACGTGGAGGTGTCAGTAGTTGTTCCTCTTAATTCAGTGTTGGGTGTCATGGTTTAACCCCAGCTGGTAACTCAGCACCATGCAGCCGCTCACTCACTCCCTCCACAGCGGGATGGGGGAGAGAATCAGAAGAGTAAAAGTGAGAGAACTTGTGGGTTGAGACAAAGACAGTTTAATAGGTGAAGCAAAAGCCGTGCACGCAAGCAAAGCAACGCAAGGAATTCATTCCCCACTTCCCATGGGCAGGCGGGTGCTCAGCCATCCCCAGGACAGCAGGGCTCCATCACGCACAACGGTGACTTGGGAAGACAAACGCCATCACTCCCAACGTCCCCCCCTTCCTTCTTCTTCCCCCAGTTTCTCTACTGGGAATGACGTCATATGGTCTGGAATAGCCCTGGGGCCAGTTGGGGTCAGCTGTCCTGGCTGTGCCCCCTCCCAGCTCCTTGTGCCCCTGGCCGAGCTGAGAGCTGAGAAGTCCTTGGCCAGTCTAAGCACTACCCAGCAACAATTAAAACATCAGTGCGTTATCAACATTCTTCTAGTACTAAATCCAAACCACAGCACTATGCCAGCTACTAGGGAGAAAATTAACTCTATCCCAGCCGAAACCAGGACATTGGGATATTTTATAAAGGTGCAACCAAAAAAGGGATCTGAAGCCTCTTAGGATCCTGCACAGAACACTGAAATGTAATCTGTGATAGACTGGGTTGATGTGCATTAGCAATACTGCCGAATGGAAACTGGGAGAGTGGCCATCCTGGTGAAATCCGTACTTGGTTAGTGGTCAAACCTTTCACTGGTTTGAATATATTATTTCCAGTAAGGACAATAGCACCTTCCTGTGGGCATGCTAAGGATATTAGCGGAATCCTGCAGTAGTCAACAACAGGTTTAAGAGGTAAAGACGTTGCCTATGGGATTTTCAAGGGGATGTAAACATACATCTTCCATTTTGATTTTTATGGAAGTTATGCATGCAAATACTTTATTTTTGAATATCCAGCTCATACCTTTTTTTTAAAAAGCCACCAAAAGGCTTCACTTTCAGTAATAATTCTTAATGGAGAATAAACCCAATAGTGCTACTCCATCAGTAGAAATAGTTCTTGAAACCACTCTACATCATTGATAAGACTACATTGAGAATGATCCAGCTGTTGATGATGTCCCCATGATGAGAAGGATGTGAAAATAACAAAGAGAAATAAAAGTCAGCCACAAAAACAATTTTGAAGCTGAAAAGCAAGCCTTATGATGTTGGTCTTGAAAAATTCAAATTATAATTCTATATGAATTCTATATAATTCTATATATGCTCCCGCAGGGGGGTTGGACTAGATGACCTCTAGGGGTCCCTTCCAACCCAAAACATTCTATGATTCTATGATTCTATGATTCTATGATTCTATGAAGAGAATCCCAGAATGGCAAGGGTTGGAAGGGACCTTCGGAGATCACCCGGTCCAACCCCTCTGCTCAGGCAGGCTCACCCAGAGCACAGTGCACAGGACAGCATCCAGGCAAGTTCTGGACTTGCTTTCCAATGGCAGTAATAAGGCAAACCACTTACATGTTGTAGAAATGAAATGACCCGTGTATTGCTGAGGGCATGGGATTGGACTCAGTGACCCAGATGGTCCCTTCCTAATAGAATAACAATTAAACTATAACTTACAGTGAAAAATAGTTTCCAATGTGAATTGTGTTTATCTTAATATCTGCCTTTTTTTGAAAATGATTTGACTATCTCGCCTTTGTGAATCATACAACTGTGGGCTGAAGATAAAATTTTAACTCATTCAGGAAAACATGCTTCCATTCATACCGAGTCTGAGATGTTCCGTTTTATATTCTCAGAAAAACGCCTTGCTGAATAACAGCTTTTTTATTAAATTCATGCTATCGTATCTTCTTTTTTACATTTGGTGAGGATTAATATTACTCTGTCGTTTAGTCATAAAAGAACAGGTCCTTATAATGAACTGTGACAAGAGAGAGGTGAAGAAGAACTTTGATGGACAGATCTGATACAATGACACAGGAGATAATACACAATCTTCTATCCTCGTATCTTGATCTTCTATATATGCTCAACTGCAGGAAAAATGGAGGGGAAAAAAGCTTTTTATTAAAAGAAAAAACCACAAACAGTTTGTTTACAGAAAGCTTACTTGAATCACTGCTGCATAGGAGTAGAGAATATGTGTGGACCATCTGACTGTCTTTTCTTCTTAGCGGGGAAATGGTAACGTTCTCTCACTGATCACTGGAGCCTAATGGAGGAATCATTTTGCTAAGCTGTCCTCAAAACTGTTAATTTATCCTGAAGTTCCTTTGCTGGCTGAAGACTGTGAAGACTTTGGAGAAGATATTAATGAAGACATTGGATGAAAAACTGGACATGAGCCGGCCATGGGCGCTGGCAGCCCAGAAGCCAACCCTACCCTGGGCTGCATCAGGAGAAGCGTGGCCAGCGTCGAGGGAGGGGATTGTGCCCCTCTGCTCTGCTCTGGGGAGACCTCCCCTGGAGCCCTGCGTCCAGCTCGGGAGCCCTCAGCACAAGGAGGACATGGACCTGTTGGAGCGGGGCCAGAGGAGGGCTACTAAAATGCTCCGAGGGCTGGAGCCCCTCTGCTCTGAGGCCAGGCTGGGAGAGTTGGGGGTGTTCAGCCTGGAGAAGAGAAGGCTGCGGGCAGAGCTGAGTGCGGCCGGTCAGGGCTTCAAGGGGACCCAGAGGAAAGGGGGGGACAAGCTTTTTAGTAGGGCCAGCTGGGACAGGACAAGGGGGGATGGCTTTTGATGTGGTTCAAGGTGTCCCTGCTCCTGCAGGGGGGTTGGGCTGGGTGGGCTCTAGGGGTCCCTTCCCACCCAAACCATTCTGTGATTCTATGATTAAATAGCCAGAGCATTTTGGACGTATGTTTCTCTCTTATTTCTTCTTCATCTTCTTCTGCCCAGGGGGGAAGAAAAGACCTCCAGCCTATAGCTCTATGCGAGAACTTCTGTGATTGTGCCACACGACTGTCCCTCGTTATTCCCAGTAGCTTCTGAATCAGCTGGGTGGCTTCAAGCAGATTTGAAGGAAGGATGGCACAACTTGAAAGGGAGAGATCAGTGAGTGCTCGCAGTGATGGAGAGGTGGGGAAATTCTTCTGCTTTAGGGATAGTTGGCAAGCTGATTCATAAGTCCTTGTGGCTGTCT
>NW_009259833.1:1247651-1250400 GCF_000687185.1 Egretta garzetta
TTTCTAAAGTCCTGGTGGCTGTCTCGTCAGCACAAGCCTGGCCTCACACTAGCCTCAATGTGCTGCTTCAGCAGTAAAAAAAGGGTGAAATGATGTCTGCAGAGGAGCTGTGATCAGTGAGAAAGTGGAGGGAGCAAAGTTTACAAATGTATAGGAAACCAGACTTTGCTGGCTTCATTTCTCCATAAAATACGCTGATTAAACACGTTCGTTTAACAAGTTATGGTTTTCTCAGGGGTGAGGCTTTGCTTCATTCCAACGTGTGTGAAGTCAAACCGTGCTTTCCACGTTGAGGTTCTACTACATCAAGTGTGACAATGAACTGTGGTACAGGGGCGTCCTCCTCTCTCTGCCCCCTCCTTCAGCATCCAGCTCCAAAATGCACATTTTCCTCTAATGATCACGTGCTGCAAAAAAAAAATAAAAAAAATTGTAAAAAGTCTGTGAAGGTGGAAGCAAAAATACTTGTCCCCTAGCCGGTTCGACATTGTACTTCCAAGGAAATATTTTTCTGCTCAAAAGCTGCCTGCATTTGTTTTAGCTCAGCACAGCTTTTACGCGTGAATATTCCTGTGGCTGGGAGTGTAACCCCGAATCCAAATAACCGCCTGGCTTTGAAGAGACCGAGTTTGTGGGTGCTTGTAAAGTTAATCTCTCTGAAACTACTCAAAGAACGATTTTACCTTGGTAGCCTTTGTGTCTTTTGTTTACAGATGGGTTTAATTCTTCTAAAAAAAACTTTTTCGATGAGATATTATCATTAAAATGACAGTATTAAACTCAATTCCATGAATAATTCAGAATGCAATTTTGAAAAAAATTTCCATGCAAAACTACAATAATTAGTTTTATGTGATAGGAAAAGCATTATTTTCATATTTAGACAGGAAGTGAACATTTATTTAGATACACTATTCATGGTATACTAAATTATGGCATAAACTAGTGTTTGTAATTTAAAAAAAATGACAAGTTAATTTGAAAACCATCCCTAAGATGCAAATTTGTATGTTGTCACCTACCTGATAAAATTGATTACTTTGTATATTTATGCATTTGCTGTAAAGTGGGTGGTTTTAAAATGTGATTGCACATTTACAATTAGACTTGAGCCCATGATGTTGCCTTTTATGAATTTTTTTGCATCTTATTCATAATATTTTGCGGAGTAATAGCTATAATTTTCTGAGGACACAATGACAATTCTCATTAATTGCCTCCAGTCTTGCAGACGACTTTAAAGCAGTTAGGGGACAGTTGGAAGGAGTCACAGCATATGGCTCAAACTATTACTGTCCCGAATCTGGGACTGGAAGCTCCCTAAATACTGTCATACAAATACCAACCTACCTCTCCCCAGAGGAGTCTGTCTGACCGTTCAGAGTCAAGCTGTCTTCTTTTCTCTTGCTACATCTTGAAAAATCTGCGCTGTTTCTCAAACACAGAGTAAGGAACTGTGCTGGAACTGTACCTGGAACTTCTGTCCTGTCCTAAACCCCACATTTGGCAGAATCCTGGATTTCTAGTTATTCACTTGTCCTGGTTTCAGCTGGGACAGGGTTAATTTTCTCCCTAGTAGCTGGCATAGTGCTGTGGTTTGGATTTAGTACTAGAAGAATGTTGATAACGCACTGATGTTTTAGTTGTTGCTGGGTAGTGCTTAGACTGGCCGAGGACTTCTCAGCTCTCAGCTCGGCCAGGGGCACAAGGAGCTGGGAGGGGGCACGGCCAGGACAGCTGACCCCAACTGGCCCCAGGGCTATTCCAGACCATATGACATCATGCCCAGTAGGGGAACTGGGGGCAGAAGAAGGAAGGGGGGGCGTCCTGGGGATGGCTGAGCACCCGCCTGCCCATGGGAAGCAGGGAATGAATTCCTTGCTTTGCTTTGCCTGCATGTGCACGGCTTTTGCTTCACCTATTAAACTGTCTTTGTTTCAACCCACGAGTTCTCTCACTTTTACTCTTCTGATTCTCTCCCCCATCCCTCTGTGGGGGGAGTGAGCGAGCAGCTGCGTGGTGCTGAGTTGCCAGTCGGGTTAAACCACGACAAACTAAATCAAACTCAATGGCATTTTTTCAACTTAATTAATCACTGTGTACACAGCAAATAAGAAAAAAAGCCAATTTTATTTCTTTAAGTTGTGATTGGCAAGGCTTCCCGGCTTGTGTAGGAAGAGGGGCGCAGATATTTTCACATTCTCCTTTGAGCTCAGTCCTTGGGCTGCTGGATGTTGGCATGGTTTTTTCTAGAAGCTGGTAGGAGGGAATGTGAAGTTGCTTGCAATTCAGATATCGAGTATCTGCCACATGATCCAATTAGTAATTTGTGGAGCCCAGCTTTACATCCTGTGCTCAAAAAAGTTTTGGTAAGTTACTTTGATCTTCTTGGCAGTCCGTGGGAACAAGCATCTTAATAAACCAGCTTGAATAATAAATGAAATACATTTCTTTATTTATTTATAACAAATATATTACATTTAATAAAGCTGCTGGAATACTTTTCTGCATTGGCGACCATTAAGTGGTATGAAGTTTAATTTGCGCTGGGTGGATAGAGCTGACTGTTGTGAGCTGTGAGCCCAGGAATCCCAGAATCCCAGCATGGCAGGGGCTGGCAGGGCCCTCCGGAGCTCACCCAGTGCCACCCCCCTGCCCAAGCAGGCTCACCCAGAGCAGGGGGCACAGGACAGCGTCCAGGTGGGGGTTGAATATCTCCAGAGAAGGAGACTCCACAGCCCCCCTGGGC
>NW_009259833.1:1250436-1268564 GCF_000687185.1 Egretta garzetta
TGATGAGATCCCCTCTCAGCCTTCTCTTCTCCAGGCTGAACAAGCCCAGCTCCCTCAGCCTTTCCTCGTAGGGGAGATGCTCCAGTCCCCCCATCATCCTAGTTGCCCTCCTCTGGACTCCTTCTAGGAGTTCCTCATCCTTCTTGAACCAGGGAGCCCAGAACTGGACACAGAGCTCCAGGTGGGGTCTCAGCAGGGCAGAGTAGAGGGGGAGGAGAACCTCCCTCACCCTGCTGGCCATGGTCATCTTAATGTGCCCCAGGAATCTGGGGGCCTGCAGCTTCGGCAGAGCAATTGCTGGGGTGCTATCACCTGTAGTCACGAAGAGTTTATACAGTTTATTAGATACAGACAGGTGCTGGGATAAAAATGAAGTACTGAATAAAATCCTATTGGCAAAACAGAGCTGAGGTCCTGCCAGAAGAAAAACTCCTGACATAACTGTGTCCCTATCATGATGTGTACACACAGCAGGATTACTGTAATAGCTGTGGACAGTCACAATTCTGGATTTTCCAAACTTCCAAGCACCTAATTTTGCGACTTCAATGTGACTTGAATGAATTATTTGAATAGAGTAATGCTGTAAAGAAGGGCTTGTTGAAATTCAGTCAATGGCTCAGAGCAGCCGATAGGGTTTTTAGTCGTGTCCTCTATTCACCTGAGTGGCAGGCATGTCTGCATCTCACAGCACGCTCTGAACATCGCACCCGATGTTTTTAATATGAGCAGTGGCAAGACGCTCAGGCTTTCTCTTTTTGTGTTGAAACACTACTGCGTGGCGCTTCCTTTCCTCCAAACCTTTTAAAAGCTTTCAGTGAAGTGAAGAGTTCAGCACAGCTCCGCGTTCATCGAATCTTCGAATCATCGAATCATCGAATCATTGAATCATTGAATCTTTGAATCATCGAATCATAGAATCTTTGAATCATCGAATCATAGAATCATTGAATCATTGAATCATTGAATCAATGAATCATTGAATCATAGAATCATTGAATCATTGAATCAATGAATCATTGAATCATAGAATTATTGAATCATAGAATCATAGAATCATTGAATCATTGAATCAATGAATCATTGAATCATAGAATTATTGAATCATAGAATCATTGAATCATTGAATCATTGAATCAATGAATCATTGAATCATTGAATCTTTGAATCATAGAATCTTTGAATCACAGAATCGTTTAGGTTGGAAAGACGTTTAAGATCATCAAGCCCAACCGTTCCCCTAACCCTGCCATCCCACCACTAAACCATTTCCCATTTGTAGAAGTCTTTCCCTGCTAGCCCAAGTTTAAGATCCTTTTCTATTGGTAGTTGTTGAAATGAGTTAGCCGTGTTTTAATTACGCTGTTAACATCTTGGGCAGTACCTGGCCACTTGGCATGGGAAGTAAGGCAGGGGTGTACTAGATAAAGATTATTGCTATGAGGCTGTTGCAAATTGCACTGCTATATCAAAATTATTCCTAAGTATTCTGTTTAGTGTGGTTTTTTTGTATCTCCATGATGATTTTGGGACTACCTCATTAGTGGCTGGTACCCAGTTTAAAGACCTGGAGAAGATTTTATTATCTCAGCTAGGAAGATCCTCTCTTGTTCTTTGTACCATGCGGTTTTCTCTAACGTGAAGAGGCTATAAAATGTTAGCAAATAATTTTTTCCTCTGTTCCATTAAAGGCATCCTCAGAATAGTCTTCACAGCAGTTTTGACACCTTTTGTAACTTCATATTCTGCACAGAACAGTGCGTACTCATTTCATCAAAGCTTATATATGCAAACTTTTGTTGTGCTAATGTAATCTCCCTCAGGGTTCTCTGTGGCACCAGTGCAAATTTTAACATTTTGACTTCTGCACTGCTGGATTTTGTGTATGTCACCTAAAAAGCAGCAAGGATTTTGTTTCTTTTTTGTTGTTATTGCTGGTTCTTTGTTCCTTCAAAGGCTTTTCAAGGCATTTTCCTCTGTTTTTGTGGATGCACTGATTTCTTTCCATGATTTAAAGTCAGAAGAAGATTTTCTCCGTTACTTTTTGAACTGACAGGTTCTTTTTGAGCTTTCAAAGGCACTGCAAGATCCAGGGTTGTGTCGTTATCAACACTGTCAGATTCTTTCTGCAATAACAAAAGAGCCATCCAAAGCCTCTCTAGGGCAAGATGAGGATTTATTGTGGGCGTGCAGAAACCCTGCCTAAGGTTTCTCCTCGTTGCTCCTGGTGTACCAAGTATCAACATGACAATAGCATTGTTATAAGGGGTACATAAAAGTCTTATTGCCTATGCAAAGTACGCTGCCGTTCCCTAGCGCAGGTACGCTAGCCCTGGGAAATGATAGAGCAGTATAAAAACTATTTTTGTATATAAAATTTCTACCATATGGCAGTAGTGGCTTGATCTCCCTTCCGCTGGGTTGCGTGCGAACCTTTCCTGACATCTGTATTTCCATGGATGATGTATTCCCTAAAGCTGGAGTCGTGTGGCAGTAAAGGCTGCATTAGGTTTAGGATTCCTGCCGGAGGGAAAAAGGAAGCATTAGATCAGCGAAGTAGTTAATATCAAAAAGAGCAAAAGAGTAAGTGTTTTGCAACACAGTTCATAGAATCATTGAATCACAGAATGGTTTGGGGGGGGAAGGGAGCGTTCCAGCTCACCCAGCCCAACCCCTGCCATCAGCAGGGACATCTCCAACCGGAGCTGGTTGCCCCCAGCCCCGTCCAACCTGACCTGGAATGTTCCCAGGGATGGGGCAGCCACCACCGCTCTGGGCAACCTGGGCCAGGGTCTCCCCCCCTCAGCACAAACAATTTCTCCCTCCTATCCCGTCTGGATCTCCCCTCTTTTACTTTAAAACCATTACCCCTTGGCCTATGGCTACAAGCCCTACTAGAAGTCTGTCCCCATAAGTTAAAAAAGACCCCCACAGTTAAAAAGAATCAATAAAAATGAAAGCCTTCCCCCCCAGTGAAAAGGGGGAAACCACTGTTTTGAAAGCATGGAGAAAATGCTAGGTTTCTTCTAGAATAAAAACTGCAAGCGTACACCATCAGAAGTGACGTTGCAGATACTGAGATGTGAGAGCAGAAGCTCATGAACTTAGATAACTGCTGTAATACAAAAGGAAATTTTCAGGTAACCGGAACGTTTAGAAGATGGCGAGCCCAGTGTGACTTCACTGACTTCAGTAGCTTGCAAAAGGTCTATGTCTCTTCAATTTAATAAATAATCCTGCCTTCAGTACAAGTTATGACTTAACAAAAATTCCGAGTGTAAATTCCAGGGCCAAGGATCTGATTTGACTCTTCGCTTTAGCAGCTGTGAATTTTTGACAGCTGGCGGCCTTAAAGCTGAGGTTAAGTTTACCAGCCAAATACAGGGTCACATCACAAGATTTAATGTTAGCAGAATGAAGATTGAACTTGTTCCTTCTGCTAAAAATAGACTGAGGTTTGCAGTTCAGTTTCTTAAATATATATAGATATGTATTTCTATTGCGGGTACTTTTACGGTCCCTCTCTGGGTTACTGAGCACATCATCCTCTAAATTTGACCCAGTGTAATTATGGAGAAATACTCTATTTCATGGAGAAATAGGATGTGTATTAATTTTCTGTTTCATTGGCATGTTCTGTTTACTTTGCCTAAGTAATTACTGAGAGCAAAATGATTACATTTTAAAGATGTAAAAAACGTTATTGTTTCATATAGATGGTAAATATCCACTCTACTATATTTACAAAGTTGTTTATATGTTGTTTATGTAAAACTTCCTTTTGGAAAAAGAAATCATCGCCTTTCACAACATTTACCATTTGTTATCATGTGCTGTGTTGTGCATATCAATGTTTATTTTGCTGGAAAGTCTTTTAAAATTGAATCTCACTTCAACAAGTCAAGGCAAATTTTCATTTTAATTCTCATGGGAACAGGATTGGGCCAGTATGTCTTAGATTCCTTTTAATATGGTGATTGACATTTTAAATGTGCGCTGGCAGCCCAGAAGCCAACCCTGCCCTGGGCTGCATCAGGAGAAGCGTGGCCAGCGTCGAGGGAGGGGATTCTGCCCCTCTGCTCTGCTCTGGGGAGACCTCCCCTGGAGCCCTGCGTCCAGCTCGGGAGCCCTCAGCACCAGGAGGACATGGACCTGTTGGAGCGGGGCCAGAGGAGGGCTACTAAAATGCTCCGAGGGCTGGAGCCCCTCTGCTCTGAGGCCAGGCTGGGAGAGTTGGGGGTGTTCAGCCTGGAGAAGAGAAGGCTGCGGGCAGAGCTGAGTGCGGCCGGTCAGGGCTTCAAGGGGGCCCAGAGGAAAGGGGGGGACAAGCTTTTTAGTAGGGCCAGCTGGGACAGGACAAGGGGGGATGGCTTTAAACTGAAGCAGGGGAGGTTTAGACTGGATCTACGGAAGAAATTCTTTGCCATGAGGGTGGTGAAAGCCTGGCAGGGGTTGCCCCGAGAGGGGGTGGAGGCCCCATCCCTGGGAACATTCCAGGCCAGGTTGGACGGGGCTGTGAGCAACCTGATGTGGTTCAAGGTGTCCCTGCTCCTGCAGGGGGGTTGGGCTGGGTGACCTCTAGGGGTCCCTTCCAACCCAAACCATTCTGTGATTCTAAACCACAGAATCATCGAATCATTTAGGTTGGAAAAGACCTTTAAGATCATCAAGACTTTGAGGACGGAAATTGAGTTAATTGCGATAGCTAAACAGATGAATGCACGATGTACTAATTTTATGAATTTTATAAAAAGAGCACCTGTAAAGCCACGATGGGGGGGATCTTTTAGCACACACATTTTAAGTTCTGTCCCAGACGAGAAGCACGAATGAGTATTCACTGATGTTATTTTTAGAAAACTAAATAAATAACTTGGAAGTATATTCAAGGTAATGATTTAGGAAAAAATATTTGTGATACAGATTGCTATCACTTCGTTGCCTTCTGCTAGTTTCATTTTCACTTTTCACTGTTTCAGTGTCATCTTCTGAATAAGTTTAATTAGATTTATGTTGGAGTACAGCATTAAAATGCTTTTTGCAGGTTTTTTTTCGCAGGAGAAATCAATAAGGAACTTTCTTTCATTTGCCTTTCTGTATCATTGTCTGCAACCGCTATATAATTCCAAACTAGAGGAAAAAATGTTCTTAAAGGCGATACTATAGTCAGTTTGAGCAGAGAAAATTGCACTAAAACTGCGAAAAAAAAAGGCAGAACTTGCAAATATACTTATTCTGCTTAGCTGCGTAAAACTTTTGTTCCACTTTATATTCCTGAGTTATTTATTTATGTGAAAAACAAGCATCAACTCTGAAAATGCAATTTTAGAAATGGTACATCAGTATTGGTGTAATATCCCAATGTGCTGTATGCTGCGTATGTATCTATACAAGGAGAAATGGTTGCTGTCCCACATCAGATACAGTAAGACAACCAGAAATTTGGGAATGGAAAGAGGTAAAAAATAGGTGCATACAGGCTATCACATGCTGGTAAATTAAATAGTGCTGGGGTGTGGGGCTGAGAGCTGACACTCATACTCTGTATACTCTTTACGTATTCTCTATACTTTTAAGGACCTTGGTCTCACCCAACTATCATTTTTATTAGACATTCCCTGGGCATGTTTAGCAGTGCAGGCAAGAATCACTGAAACGGTCTTGCACCAATTTGGATGCAGTCTTCCTGGTTTGGAAGATGAGAGAGGTTCGTGTGGATGAGGCCAGACTGGCGGCACGGCAGGGAATGGGCCGGGATGTTCTGCGGTTTGCTATGATAGTGGTACCCAGATAGTTCCCGGGGTGACGAGCTGATGTCGTTATCACCACCCCTTAGTCCTATGCATTAAAGTGATCTGTAACTGTTAATCGCTTGTCAAGTCTATGGAAAAATTAGTTTGGCGGAAGTATTTAGAGAAACAAGGGAGTATTGGGATGCTCTGAGTGCAAAATTCAGCATAAAATAAAGTAAAAAAACCATACAGGGACAAGTAACTATGGTGGCCTCAGCTGCGTTCTGTGTGGAAGGGGGAAGTGCAATGTGTGAATCCAGGAAGAGGTTATGGATGGAAATAACACGGCTTTGCTTTACAATTTTAGCTGTAAGGACAGAAAGGAAAGATTGTCTTGCAGAAATTTGATGGAGAAAAAGAAGCAAAACTTGTACCTGGAGTGGAGATGAAAGTGGGAGACAGTATGAGTTGGCACTGACTTTGAAGACCTATGTCTGAAAAGAGCAAAATTATAGGTTTTTTATGTCTCTATCTCTATCTCTATAAGCTATATATATATATAAAATATCTAACCAGTGTAAATCATGGTCTTCAGACTTTGATTTTGCCATGATGAGGTGGTGGGAAGGGGCAGATGATTGGGACTTTCAATTGATGTGTCTGGAGTAGCCACATTTAACTTAATGGAGCTACACTGATTTACATCAAGGGATTCCTAGCTTACAAGCTTACTACTGGAAACCAGTTACCTGGTCGCCCTGATTCCAACTGCAAACCCCCCAACCAGGTCAATTCAGGTCAGAAAGCCCTGTGGAGTATGGACTTCCAAAGATATTTTTTGTGAATGACAGTGATTAACACGTAAGATTATCTCCTCTAATTTGATCTCAGTAGAGGAGCAGAGATGATGGACATGAGAGATGCCATGGAGATCTCATCACCACTGCTCTGGCAAGGAGAGGCCGTTTAACAGAATACCTTCAAAAAAGTCCCCAATGTAGAGAGTGATGCTCATAAATTTTCTTTTTTTGTGACAGAGACCTTGAATGAACTAATTTGTTGTCACTAGAGAGATGAAATTAAAGGCTCCTGCCATTTTCCTTTTGATATGAGGATCTTCGTTAATGAAACAAAAAACTAGCACATAATTATGATTCCTTGAGCTTTGACAAGCCCAGTTTTCATCATGAACAGAAAACTCAGGTGCCATTGCCAGGCAACTTTCACACAGTCATCAAAATAAAGTACGGTTTATATTTAATAATTTTCATAGACTACTTTAAGCAACATAAATTATTTTGGTCACTTCTGTGCTCATCTTTACCTGAAGTGCTTCCTGAGTTCACACTATTCACTCAAGTTATGGTATTGGGAAGAATAAATAGAAGATACTTTTCTGCTAAACTTCAGTCTATAAACTGTAGTGTCTGTTGATTAAGTTCTTGGTAATATATTCTAGTTCCCAAAATAGCTCCACTGAAAAGATTCCCTGAATATATACATTACAGTTTTTTGGTGTTATTTCTTCTGTGTTAATAGTACTCCTGCGCTGAAACATTAAGAGCATTTCGAGCACAGGTCATGATGTGGGTTTTCAGAAAGGGATACAATAAATATCTCCTTCCAAAGCTTTTGTCTTTCTTTTATTCATACCTATCCAGATCTAATAACAGCTGGATGAAGTAAATTTTTAAGTCTTCCTATCTTAAGAGGCTGGAAGTTGTTTGGCTGCCATTTAGGTCTATTTATTTGGTGCCAGGTCACAGTTAAAGTTCTGTAAAACTGTGGTTTTTCCTCTTCACTGGCATTCTTTTCTGCTGAATTCTTTGAGTCTTGCCATGCCTGTATGGTTCTGCGCGAGACCCCTTTGTACAGGAAGCTTGTACAAAGCTTCTTGGATTTAAACCGAGCCCAGGAACTGCTTCTGGAGGCTGATGCGCAGTCGGGGGGAGCAGGTCCGCTCTTTCTCTCTCTTTCTGAAGAACTGAGATGTGGTGATTTAACTCTTCAGTTATTTGAACTTGGCTACTGTAAACTCTCTCCATCTTCAAGAACTCCCATCATGTCAGCACTGTAGGTTTGTGGTTCAGAGATGTGTGATGCATTAAGCAAACAGATAGCGTTTCCGTGGCTTGAAAGGTAGACAAGTCCAGACGAAACCAGTAAATTCTGGCAACCCTTTCATGTCTGACTTGCTCCATTGGCACGGAGGTTAGACTGGGTTTCCAGCATCCTCCTCCTGCAGCTCTTGGCTTGTTGTCTGAAAGATGGCCATTGTCCTTTGCCTTGGTACAGCCACGTCTAGTCTTGCCTAGCCCCTCAGTTAGAAAAGAACCCCCTTTCTCAGCTCTGTTATAAAAGTGTTGCTTTGTTTTCTGAGTGCAAGAAGCTCAAGAGGCTTTTCGGTGTTTTATGGAGGGACTGATTTCTTCCAGCTCTTTTCAAACAATTACTCTAGGTGTTTTTGTTTGAATGAAGAATCGTTAAAATGTAAGGGATGAGTGCCATCCCTGGCCTACTGGAGACAGATTCTTAAGGCCATGTTGGATGGACGGAGCCTCCCAAGGTCTTTAGTTCAACATCCTGTCCTTAGAGCAGATTGCTCAGGGCTTTGACTATTAGGTCCCAATGTCTTTGTAAGCCCTGCCCCAGCATTTGACCAGGTAATTTTATTCTTCTTTCTCATTTTGAGTTGGAATTTCCCATGTTTCAACTTCTGTCTGTTGTCTCTTGTCATGTGAGTTTACACCTTCAAGAAAGGTCTGGTTTCATCTTCCCCACAGCCTCCAGTTAGGGAGACAGCAACAAGATTGACTCAGCCTTCTCCTCTTAATATCATGCAAACCCAATTCTTTCAGCATCCCCTCATGCGTTCCAGACCCCTTAACCATTTTAATACTCTATAGATGGCTCTCTCTATCTACCTACCTACCTACCTACCTACCTATGTACCTGTCTGCCTATCTACCTATATTTTGGCGGCCCTATATATGTACAATCCCATTAGCAAACGGCCGATTCCCTAAAGCAGTGGGATCTATGCGGCTTCTTTAAGCAGTTCTGTAATTACAACTTCACAAAGTCAAACTGTACGCAGGCTATGTAGGTGGAATCACATGGGGTTTTAAAGTCAAAGGGTCATTCTTGATGCAGTTTGAAAGAGGTTCTGTACATTTTGTAAGTGATTAATATATAATTTCTAATTCCATGCCTAAGTGCAATTTTCTTCTTTTCTAATGCACATCCTCCCTGGTTACAGTGTTTGTCTCCATAAGCAATGCATACAAAGAGGGCGACTGCAGTCACATGCTTTACAAATGCAAAATATCTAAAATTAATATTTGCTTTGGGAAGCTGAAGTTATGGAAATACCAGAAAATAAACATAGAGCAAATGAAAAGAGAAAAAATTATAAAATATATAAGAATGTGTATTTTTTTTAAACTGCCGGGATCTGGAATGAGCTTTCAGCTGTTAAATACCATATTGTCTTCTTTTATTTTATTTTACTCTTTTATTTTATTCTTTCTGTTATTAGAAGAACAAATGATGGTGGAATTTAGAGGATGAGCAGTAAGGATCAGGAGATTGAAAGTAATATTTGCAAGTCCTTAAAGATGAAGGTAGCAGAAAGCCAAATGGTTTCCAAAAAGGGAGTGATTTATCTGATATGGCATTGCCATTTGTTGTATCATTTCAGTCTTGTTGCTATGGGAACCAATTTTACTGTTGCAGTGATTGTTAATCAGGATTTGTAGTTATAACCATTTTTACCACAAGGCCTTATATCCTTACAGATTAAATCACGGTTCTCATTGACAGCGGTGTACATCAAACATTATTGCCAGAAATAAAATCTGACGAACCTTCCTGTCATTTTTCTCACCGTTACCAGAATCAGAGAGCAGAAGCTTAAGTTCACTTTTACAGGAACTCAAGGATTCTGCTACAGTTACATTTGTCAAGCTTGCACAATTCCAGGAAAAGAAAAGAAAAAAAAAAAAGCTTCTGCCTTACAGGATTTTCTTTTTTTTTTTTTTTTATTTTTTTCATTTAAGTGGACATGAGCTGAGTACTCTGGAGATACATTTGCTGCCTATTGCTTCTTTAAGCATCTCTTAAGGTAGAATTATAGCCTAAGGTCATGTAAACTTAAGAACTTTTGTCCCTATCTTATGAAAAGAGGGGTATTTGTGTTTATGGAGGGAGGGTTGGACACTCGAAGTTCAGCTATCACAGAGTATAAATACTCTGTAGCTTTTCAATCTTCCCTCTAGTTTTACAGCCCTGCCTGTGCTGGCAGGAATAGGGACAAAAGGGCCGATGCTGTGCAGATCGTGTTATCCTTCGCTTCAGTTAAAGGAGGATGCTGGGGTCAAAGAGCATGACTTCTCTGCTCCTGGCCCTGCTCTGTTCTCTCTAAGGTGAATGGAAATGGGAAGAAGAATCCTTTCACTCCAAATTCACTCTCTTGGTGCCCTGAAGAGCTCGGCTGAAGTGTTTGTCTGGACCCTAACAGCTTAAAGTTGTGAAAACCCGCTTTCCCGCTTGATTTCTTTTATATATCTTACTAGTTTCTTTGCTACCAAAAAAATCATTTAAGTTCTGAAAAAAGCTGTTGGCAAATTCTAAACTGATGAAATGCTGCACTCAAAATTCACAGAAAACTTTAACAACATCTGAGAATGGTGAACTTCCCGTTCATCTCAATGCATAGCGAAGGGTGGTGAAACCCTGGCAGGGGTTGCCCGGAGAGGGGGTGGAGGCCTCATCCCTGGGAACATTCCAGGCCAGGTTGGACGGGGCTGTGAGCAACCTGATGTGGTTCAAGGTGTCCCTGCTCCTGCAGGGGGGTTGGGCTGGGTGGCCTCTATGGGTCCCTTCCCACCCAAACCATTCTATGATGACCAACATTGCTCGGTTGGTGATCGGTTTAATGGAATCATTATACAAAATGCTTGTCTCCCAGTCCAAAACTATTGACCTCTAATGGCAGAGCTCCAGTTCTTCATTCCCCTGGCCAGCTCCTTCAACTCGCGCAATGAAAAGTTGTCAACACAAAATTCACGATAGGTTGTGAGATGAAATGATGTGGATCGCATCAGTGGAGCACAGACTGGGCTGGGGGTGATTTTCATGTCTCCTCTGTTATTTAAGTGGAGTTTTGACAGAATTTCTAAAGCGCTAAACCAGAATGATGCAGAATTGCTAGCAGATTTATGTTGATCTGATAGGATATTATTCAGTATGATACAGCCAGGTAGCATTTTATGTGATATTTCACAAACTCCCTCAGACTGTTGGCTTTTTCCCGACATACCGAATTCACAGCTTCTCTAGTTTCAAGTCCCGTTGAGCCAGGAACATCTATGTAACAGTTTTGTTTTCACTTCATTGTATTCCAAGTACACTGAGGGATGCAGAATCAAAATATTAGCAAGGTGGTAGTCGCATTTTTTTGATCCCTTTCCCGATTTTCTTTCTACCTTCTTTCTCCTCTTTCACATTCGCTGCTGCCGATACCCAGCCCCCACTATAATTCTGATTGGCTAAATTAATTCTGCAGCATCCTGCTGTGAATAATTATGTTCATCCAGTGTGGAGCTGGATGCCTTTCTCTCCCCCCCCTCCTCCTTGCCTAAATTATAATGTGACAATTGAAGCTCACAGCTGGCTCATCAGAGGTGGCCAGTTTGGGAATTGGCACATCTGAATGTGCCTCTCCGTTAACTCTCTGCCTTGATTGCTTAAGACAAGACATATGTAAACCCCATGATTATTACCATTTTGTGCGTTTCACAAAGATACTGCTTTAAACTGCAAAGCTGTTGTGTTTGTTGGGGGAGGGGAAATTACAGGAATTTTTCTCTTCCCCTCCCCACAGTTCCCTCCAACAATAAATAGCTGTCAGACTTATGTCAAGAATGAAATTATAGGAGCACATGAGGCCTTGATTACATTGTTTTGGATAGATTGCTATTAGCATACTGAAATGAAGTCTAATTTTTCAGTGCTTTAGCTCAGTCAAGAATCAAGTGACACAGGAGGGGGAAGGGGTATCATCTACAAGAAATGAATGATGTAATTCCATGCAACCATTCTGTAGCCTGTTTCAGTTATCAGTGGTTAAAAACAAACAATGAAATAAATAAATATCTTCGGCCGAAATGGATTATTAGTTGGGAGGTAAGGCAAAGCTGGCCATTACTGAATAAAACCTTCAGGTTAGATGTCAGTCTTTCTGAACTTATTAAAGATATCTCAAAAGCAAAATGGTGTATATTTAATCCATCCTCGTGCAGCTTCCAGTTCACTCGGTACGTTTGTGTTTTAGAGTTGAAAATACACTAGTTTTTTGTTAGTTGTTTGCATAATTCATAGCCCATTGCCAGTCCGACTACCGTGCATCCTCCGATGATGCATACTTGTTATCAGGTAACGTGTAGGGCAAGTGCCCTTGTTGTGGTTTTGCTGTTTACAATTTCTGTTGATGTGCACACATTGCTCTCTTAGGTTGAAAATCTTTCATTTTGTATTCTGTGAGTGTCCTAACCTTTAAATGTTTTAGTATCTGTGGCTCCTAAGATGGTAGTTTTATTGGTCACAGATACGTTGGTTTAACTACCTCTGTTTCGGTGGGGTGGAAATAAATAAAAATTGTTTTGACTGATTCTTGAAACAATCGACCTGGAATTTGGAAAGGGTCAAGATTCATTTGGGCTTACTGAGACAACGGAGAGCAGCAAGAAGAGAGCATAAGCTGTGCATGATGATACATAAAAATTCTACTTGCATGAGCTTGAGTTGGCCATGTTCTTTCTGAGTGGCAAAGTAGTGGGTGAGACACACAAGACATCCGAATCAGGCATTTAGAAAGGATTTGTACCACAACATCATGAATTTGCTAGATGACACACACTACGCAGAAAGTTCTTATTGAAATGTTAGACATTTTATCTTTCTAATTTGAAATGCCGAGCACTTTATTACAGCTTAAATTAATATAACTGCGTCAGCCGCAGAGGGACATGGTAATTACAACTAATTCAATCTGAAATATCCCTAAAATGAAACAAAATACCTTGCCTGTAGTCAGTTATGAGATCTAATATTTTCTTCATACTTGAAGAAAAACATGGTTTACTTTTTTGGAAAGTTGGGGGTGTCTTGGTTCAGTGACTCACGCAGCCGGTGTGGAGCTCGTTGGCAAAGGCTACTGCGAATGCCAGGATTTTACAATTTTACAAAAGCTCAGAAGGTGCTTCGAGAAATTAGGGGAAGAAAAATCCTTGAAGACCTGTTAAACAATAAATATCACTTCTAAGAGTGGCCTTAAGTGCAGATAAATGGAAATGAGACAATGTATGAGGAAATACCACAATGTGCATACTGGGCAACATCTAAAGCACTATCAAAGGAAGGGACCCAGGTACGCTTTTGGTCAGATCCAGTGTGGATGTTCTTAGGTTTATATGGAATATTGACCGTTTGCATTTTAGTTAATATTTCCTTAGGGCTTGTCTTTATGTGTACTCCGGATGGTTGGTATTAAATTCTGAAGCTTGTCTTGGACTGTTTCAGTAGGTTGGACTTTCTTCAACATTTCCATATAGAGCTGAAAAGACATTTTGAAAGACAGCTCTTACTAAAATAGATATTAATTTCCATTTTTAAATGGTTTCAGTTGTTTCAGTACTGGGTGCAGAGAGCAACGGAGAGAGAGGGAAAAAGAGGGAATGTAGGGTCGTGTGGAATCAAAAGGCATTCTAGGTCAAAGCTGGTATGTCCACTTGTGCCCAGTGCTCCCTGTGAGCATGGACTCATTGCTAATCTTTCTAGTAAAGCGGTGAGATGCTCCATCCATGGTCAGCCAGATGCTCCATCCATGATCAGCCAACTAACTCTCTTCCGAGTCTTAGTCTAGACTGAGTGTGGGGCTGAGCTGCGCTACCCTGGGCCAAAGAAGATGTGAATCTTAATGTGAGCCTCCTGATGACCTGGAATGAACCAAAACCACTTCAGCCCTTGCCTTGCTATGTGGCTCACAGAGAGCCCTTGGTAGTCAGATGAATTGATACAACCTTGTGCTCTCCCACTGGAAACATATCCAGCATTGGGTAATATTTATTTTGCAATTTCTAAGCTGTCTTGGCCTGTGATATGAATATGAGGGCCAAAGCATTAAACTCAATGCCTGAAAATTTACTGTGGTGGTTTTAAGGAACATTTAATACGTTCTTTGGTTATAACTCAGAGCCTGGTAATCATTTCTGTACTGGCTATGACATGGTAGCCATGGGAAAAATGAAAATAACGCAGCATGGTTTGGTTCTCCGTTATGCCTGAGGCTTGCAAAGTGAACTTGGTAGTGCTGAACTACACCTTTTATATCCACTGTAGTGAATTCTTGCTGATATTTTGGTACAACCTCAAAAAGCACATTGTATTGTCACTGGATCAGTTCACTAAGAAAAATCTCTCTCACAGTTAGGTGAATAGCACTTTTGAAATTGGTGTATAAGAACGTCTCGAAATGACACAGAGCTCAAACGATTGAAGTCATTGTTAAACAAAATTTCAGTTCCATTGAAATAAGAGGAAAAAGCAAACTTACTAAATGGGAAAGGACAAATTCACAGAGGAAAACGATTTTGGATTTTAAATGGCAAGATATTCTCAGATAAGAAATAGAAAAATATATAGTAGGTCTTAAAGAAAAAACAAGACCAGGCTGGATGGGGTTCTGAGCAACCTGATGTAGTTAAAGGTGTCCCTGCTCACTGCAGGTGGGTTGGACTAGATGACCTCTAATGGT
Source organism: Egretta garzetta (assembly GCF_000687185.1). NCBI lineage: Eukaryota > Metazoa > Chordata > Aves > Pelecaniformes > Ardeidae > Egretta > Egretta garzetta. Next base: position 1,264,984 of record NW_009259833.1, read on the forward strand.
CCCTTCCAACCCAAGACATTCTATGATAAAAAAATACTTTATTATTTTAAATATGCTTAAGTGTCATTTAGAGAATCTGAATCCAATGAATCAAGGATCTTAAAAATCCTATATAATATTACAAATTCTAAAAATATAAAAATATTTATTTAAGAGCTAAGTGATATTTCTTGCTGAACCATGGTTTTCATGGATTAGTTCTACTGAGCTGTTTGAGCCTGAAGTCCCCCTCAATAACGGCGGTGCAGCCACTTTAGCCGTGCTGCAGCTGATGGCAGCGTTGCTGTTGATGACAGTAGGTACCAAACCTTGCTCGGTTTGCACAAATACTCACGAATGAATACTAAAAAACCCCCAGAACCTGTAAATAGAGAGGATGCTAGTTTTCCTGTCTGTAGCGCCTGAATTTTTAATTTCACTGGTGTGAATGTGTTGTAAATATTTCACATGAGTACTTCTTAGAAGTCACTGGAGTTGCAAGTTCAAAAGAAGTTAATCAGAGGAACAGATCTGTTAGACAGCTCAAGTGCTTTACAAAAAAAGAGAGAGAATGCAAACTCATGTTAGTGTCTGCATGACTTAATAAAAGAAGCAAATGATGTGCTAACACAGCCAGAGGGAAAATTGTTATATCACTTATTTCCCAAGAAATGTGAGTTTCAGACATAATTAACCCGGCATTCATACACTTGTGACAATACTATTGATTAGCTAATCAATGATAACTAAATACACACCTCTAAATTACATAGTTTAAAACACATTGCATTATATCAATGGAAACAAACCAATTAAAGTGCTTTTAATGCATACAACTAATCAGGAATTTAATACATGCTAATTGTGACCAAAATTTCAATTAATGTGTTGATACATTACATCATAATTCAAGAATGTAAAAAAAAGGCAAAATAATCATGTTCATCGTGATCATATCGAATGATCTCTGAAATGTACTGTCAAGAAACAAAAGCAATTTTTTGCCATTTGTCAACATTTTCTTGTTACAAATACGGCCTTCATCTCTTTACGTGTGTATGTGTGTGTGTATATATATGTGTGTGTGTATATATGTGTGTGTGTATATATATATATATATATATATACATATATATATATAATGCCTGGCCTAGTGTGTCCCAATTCTAGGGTCGCCTCAAGGTGACATTGCCAAATCTATCTCTTTTTTTATGATGTTGTTTCTATCAACTCCTTTTAGACTGGATATTTGAAGGTGCTACAAAAGATGAGTGCTGGAGAGGATTAGGTGGTGGATTGTAAATGGCTGACAACAGGGTAAATATGTTTGTGTGTAGGATCTTTTCTCCTGGTAAAGTAAGATTTGTGTGCTGAATTATTATTTGGAGAGTGCTAACAAATCGTAATTTTCTCTTTGGAAAATGATTTGATAATAATAAGAATTTGTATCAGTGTCCCTATTGTTGCATTCCTTTAATTTTACCTGTAAACTATGGTGAATGTCTTTAAATAGACAAAAGAGAGTTAAGTATGCGGCTCTCGAGATTAATTGGAAATTGGGCACTTTACAAATCTCTTTCTGAAGTGATTAGTGTAAAAATGAATAGTAACAGCATAATATCAACTTGATCCTTGCAGGAATAGGGAGGAAATAGGTGGGGGAAGAGTTGCCAAAAATCTGAAGAGCAGCTGAGCAATAAAAATGCAGATTAGGGATTGGATTCAGTTCAGGGTTACTACACCTGAATTTAGATTTCTTTAAATTTGATTTGAAAAAGTTTTGGATGACATAATTTAGAATTTTCCTCTTGAAAACAAAGGAAACTGGGTAAACCAAGTCCTTTGGTTTAAACCCAAGAGTTTCCATTTGGGGCACCTCTGGGAAGATAAAAAGCAAGAAGAGGCTGAACCAAGAGTTTAGGGATGCGGACGCTCTCACCAGGTGTGGGAAAGCCAGCTTTCAGCTCCCTCTGTTGACCAACAGGATTTTAATTGATCTTCCCCTGCTTTCTAAGAGATTCCCTTCATCACCAAGCAGTGAAGGAAACACATTTTTGCAGGTAATGCCTTTGACCCTTTGTCCAATTTATAAAGAAATAAGCATTCACTGTAGCAGGGAAGCAAACCCAAGTGTCCCGTTTCCAAAGGAGTACTCCAAGTGTCCGAAAATCCATCTGAGCTCTGCCTTTGAGTTATTCTTAATCTACTGCAACTACAGTTTGATGCTAGAAGAGATTATCACTTGATGATCTAAAATACATTTTTCAGTGAGTGTACTTGTGAGAATTTGCTGGTAAATGGTCAGGAACCTGAAAGCGAGCAGGAAAAAGGGTTGAGCTGTTAAAAATAGAAAGGAAGGTAAAATGACAGCTGAAGTACACATAAACTGTGAGGTGTGTAGAAAATGCATAACATGCTAGAAATTTTATTACAAAATGATGTTGTTATTTTGCGGGTTTGAAATGTACAGTGGCAGGAGATGGGAAATTTCATACAGTAAGTAACGTGATCCTGTTAAAAACATCAAACACATAAAATCAGGTCATTATGCTGCCCTACGTGCCCAGTTGGAGTACTGTGCTCTATTTCGGACGTTCCTTTAAGAATGGCACACACAAAGTAGATTGAATCTATACGTAATCGACAAATACATTGAATTTTGCAGAATAAAATTTATTAAGAGATTTCAATAGGATTCAAAGTGTTTTGCCTCAATACATAAATAAGTAAAGGTGAAAACTGGGGGATTACAATCAGCAGAGAAGGCAACTTTTCCACTTAATGAATAAGTGGAAGTAGATAATTAGTAAAAGCAGTAGATCCAGCAATGCCCATTTCTTCCTGGGAATCCTGAACACCAAACAGTGTTAAGGATTGCACGGGGAGATAAAGTTCAATCTTACGCATCAGTGATACATTTCTTTCACAAGAACCTGTGATTTGCACAACAGAAATATGCTGCCAGGAACGGAACCAATGCTGTTAATGAAGAAGACGTAGGGTAGATGCAATTTTCCTCTTGCACTTTGAAGACCAGCAAGATGAGAAAATTTACCTCTCTACAGAACGTATGATAGCAAGGCAAGGTTAAAAAAAAGACCTGATATGCTTACTGGGATATGAGGGCCCACAGCTGAATATTCTGTGAATGAGCAACTCCCTCCTGTACTTGATTCTTCAGGTTATGCATAGAATCGTTTAGGTTGGAAAAGCCCTTTAAGCTCATCAAGCCCAACCGTTCCCCTACCCCTGCCATCCCACCACTAAACCCTGTCCCTAAGCACCTCATCTGCCCGGCTGTTAAATCCCCCCAGGGATGGGGACTCGACCCCTTCCTTGGTCAGCCCCTTCCCATGCCTGACAACCCTTTCTGTGAAGAAATTTTTCCTAATGTCCAACCTAAACCTGCCCTGGCACAACTTCAGACCGTTATGCTCAGGTCTTCATTTTTTAACATGAGGAAACTGAGAATCAAGCACATTTTGCTTGCCCTAGAGAAAGACACGCACAGAGCAAGTTCACTAACAATAAAAAGTATAATTGGAACTCATTTTGTAGCTAGAATCATGTCACAGGACTTTTGTACCCATTGCAGTTTTTCC
>NW_009259833.1:1268599-1294976 GCF_000687185.1 Egretta garzetta
GAGAGGCCAATGGCCAGCCCACCAGTCCGCTATCCTTTAGCAATAAATACTGGAGTATCAAACTTGAGGTTATGATTTTTCTAGTATGTACAGTTCCAGGAAAGATTAATTTTTAAAAAAAATAGTCACTGGGGAAACAGACGTGATTAAAACAGTGGATATTCAGGTGACATAGAAAGAGATTGAAGACAGTGGTAGAGGCCTCTTTGATGAACTGAAATCAGGTTAGGCCTTCCAACTAAGTGATGAGGTTAAATGCGTATTTACAAGGTCTTGCAGAAAACAAGAAGAAAAGGTGTCTTTTTTTTTTTCTTCTCTGTGGAAATTCAACTCTACACTCTCCTGTGTGAGAGGGTCCTGGTTCAAGAAAGATGAGGAACTCCTGAAGAGAGTCCAGAGGAGGGCTACAAAGATGATGAGGGGACTGGAGCATCTCCCCTAGGAGGAAAGGCTGAGGGAGCTGGGCTCGTTCAGCCTGGAGAAGAGGCGGCTGAGAGGGGATCTCATAAATACTTAGAAATATCTTAAGGCTGGGTGTCATGAGGACAGAGCCAGACTTCTCAGGAGTGCCCAGCGCCAGGACAAGGGGCCATGGGCACAAACTGAAGCAGAAGAGGTTCCAGCTGAACATCAGGAAGAATTTCTTGACTTTGAGGGTGTCCGAGCCCTGGCCCAGGCTGCCCAGGGGCGCTGTGGAGTCTCCTTCTCTGGAGATATTCAACCCCCACCTGGACGCTGTCCTGTGCCCCCTGCTCTGGGTGAGCCTGCTTGGGCAGGGGGGTGGCTCTGGGTGATCTCCCGAGGTCCCTGCCAACCCCTGCTGTGCTGGGATTCTGTGTGATTCTGTGTGACAAGTCTGGAGTTATTGGCTTACATTTCTGCTGGTTTCCTATGAGCACCACTGTAAGGTCCTATTGCCACTTTCAGAAAATACCTTTGGCTTACACCCCAGAGGCTGAAGAACCTATTAGAATACATAGAAACTTTGGTCAGTCCTGAGAATCACGATAAAAACACTGAAATATTTGTAAATATTTCTTTCCTTTCTCCCTCAAGAGTGAACAGAAGTAGCTTTTGTCTACAGATGTCTTTTTATTCCTTATAAATACAGTTGCATATAAAGGAAATTCTTCTCAGTAAAGACAGCTTACGGAAAGAGGTGGTCAAGAGGTGGTCAAGAGGGTTCATGCAAGAAATAGGCATCTCCTGGAGCAAGCACCAAACAACCCATAGCAGCCCAACAGATTCTGTTCCTATTAAGCATTTAAAGAGAATTCCTTCTGTACTAGATAGAAAGTCTCTGAGATCCATGGCAAACATGTATACATACATTTTAAAATGCTGTCCATGAGAGCAGCAGCGTTTCCAATAGTAACAGAACCCAGCGAAAAATAAGCTTCCATGTGAACTGAACAACTTGAGGGTCTGACTCAGAAGGAGACAGATTGCTGCTCTGCACATTTTAATGCCCTCAGAAACAGCGATGTCTGTTTTGTACTTCAATATCTGTGTATAAATAAATATACAAAATAGTCCAGATTGTTTGAGGAGACTCTCTCATGGATATATTTTCCGTGATACTTTTAATCAGCTGGTGGTTTTCATATAGTGAAGAGCATATGCAACTAATCCCTTTGGGAGAAGACTTCCAAATTTTTGCTATAGAAAGCATCCTTTCATTTGATTTTTTTTTTACATTTACTCATTTTTGAACAAAGATGCCGTTCTGTGTAAAACTCTTAAAAAAAAGTGGAAGTGTATAACTAGGAAATGAATCTGAAAACTGAAAGATGATCCATGAGATCTTCTCATGGAAACAAAGAAGTGAAAAAACCTGCAAATACAGAATTGTAGGCAAACAGGGAGACTATCGCCATGTAAAAAGAGTTCAGCGGGGGAAGGAGAAAAGAACTGCGTATTGGAAACGGTGAAAGAGAGAAGGAAAAATGATGCGCTTCTGTAATTAGGGAGAGTAGATGAGGATAAATAAAGGTTTAGGATAAATATAAACAGAGAAGATTGTCAGCAAAAGATTTCTAAAGTTAAATTCCAAAGTTTGATAGCATTTTTCCAAAATTGTGAATGTCTAATGCCACTTTCAGAATCAAATTCTAATAAATTCTTGAAGTAAATAGAAATTAGTCATCTCAATTAAGTATGTGGGGTTAAAGTAAAATCTTGACTGACTTAATTTTCTTTTCATCTTGTGAAAATAATGGAAAATTCAGAAAGGTCTGTTGTTCTCTTGGCACCGTAGTCAGCATTTCCAGAGAGGGAGCATGGCTCAAAGAGAGAATGTGATCACTAAAATTTCATCAGGAGTGTTTCATGTTGTGTGCAAATCATGCAATAAATTCATAAGTTTTGAGAGCAGGGATCCTCGGTGGGATTTCGACAGATGGACAACTCGGTTTTTATTTGGTTTCACTTCGCAGGTTTCTGACTGCTAATTTTGCAAAGGCAAAGAGGTCATCTGCATCTATGTAATCTTCCATAACGTCAGAGAAATGTGTTAAAAGAAGCAGAGACGTGAACTGGCCACGTATACAATACCTGCTTGAGCAGCTCCCAAACTTTCAAGGTCTTTTTTGCTTGGTACGAACAATGCATTCAGATTTTTGAACAAGCAATGCAGCTTGTTTCTTAGAAAATAATGTTAAAGCAGGGGTCAGGCTATCACATTAATTACCTGGAGGTCATTTGGAGAAAATTACCATCAAATGTGTTGAAAAAGGTTTTATATTCTCACAGAAATTATGATCTGCTGTTTCTATGGAAACGGCAACAGTAGTTCATGCAAGCTCCTTAATGGAGGTTTACAAAAGCTTAACATCCCGAAGTCTAGCATCGTCTACGGAAAAAAGCACACCCTCGTACACACGTAAGGCTAATTTCATCTCTGCTGCGACTCTTTGATTTCAGCCAGAGTTACATCAGGCATCAATTGAGTCCCTAGCATTTAATAGTTTTGTGAGATATAGGGATAAATATTCTAAGATGATATTGGAATTGTAATCCTCAAATCTTGCTCCTCTGTTGGACACACGCGCGCCCTCGCACTGTCAACCTGATGAAACGGAGCAAATCTGGGAGGAATAGAACTCTTTAAAAGTGAACATTATTTCCATCTGTAGAACATTCTGGCCTAGGATTTTATTTTTCTATTTCCATATTCCATTAAATATGCTTTTCTGGTAGGTTCAGTCTGGAGCGAGGCTGAACATTCCGCTCTTTTACACATGCTTAACTTTAAGCATGCGAATAGTAATATTGACTGCAATGCATAAAGATAAGAAAACGCTTAAGTGCTTTACTGGCTTAGAGCCAGGTTGCTCAGCTCCCAGCAAGAGCATGCCCAATGTCAATGATCAGTAATAATGAAAACTAGAATTTGCATTTTCTTAGATAGTTTATTGATAACTTTTCCAAGACGAATATTCCTTTTATCTACCAGGCCCACACAGAGTCTGTTTCTTCAGTGAGATACCATCGTAAAAAATTTTCGAGAGGCACGGTGGGCTGCAGTTCGCTCTCTGTTAGTTGAGGGGAGTAAGAAATCTGTATCTGGCAAAAAGAGGAATAATGTGATATTTCAGTTCAAAGTGCAGTCGGGTTTATTACCGTGATTTTGGGAAGGTTCAAAATATTGCTGATCTGCTGACAAACCTGTCATCAGATCAATCTTTAAAGCTTGGTAACAGTCCCAGGAAAAAAAAAAAAGGGAGTGGAGTAATGGTGAAGAACAGGCCATTACGTAATTTAATGGAAGTGACAGAAACACCCTCATTGCGCTTGCCTGCAAATATGATTTTTCTGCTTTCTGCTGAGACTTTTTAAGAACTCCCATTTGTTTAGGGTAATGAACCACCTTACGGAGTTAAACCACAGACTATTTGCGGGCTAGCGAATCGTTAATGTTTTTCTGTGTTTGTGTTTGCTAATGAACATGTAAGCAATTTGGGATGAAATTAATAATAAAAGTTTGCTCATCTGCATAAAAAGTGGGTTTTCTAATTTTGCTAAATGGTATCAGATGAAAGGGGAGAGAAAAGAACGGCTAAAAGTTGTTTGCCGCATTAGCGCCATTTTAAACTGAATCCTCCAGCCATCCCTCCTTTCCGTGCATCGGTTTGGTTGGGTGTATGCACTAAGACTTCTTCTGGAGGAAACTAAACCAACGCATCGTGTTGGAAAATAAAATCCAAACTAGCGACTGACCTTCAGGCGGCTTCATCCGCATATGCAATCAGAGGATCAGAGTAAGTCCAGTCCAAATAACGTCTTGTACTGCATACAATATACAGATAGGGACTTTATCAACATCTGCTTGTTTACTGATTTATTTCGGTGGAACTGATTTGCTTGCGCTTGTAAACATCACCACGGGGTTTAGGAATGTAAAAAAATCAAATTCGGTCTTTGTGGCTTTTGTTCTTTGCAGCCACGGTTCGCACATAAAGTCGGACGTCCTGGGAGATGCAGGTTTGCTGATGGTATCTGTGATCTACGTGAGGGCTGTTGACTGGAAACATGTACTTGAAAATGTTAAAGAAAGATCTTGGGTGACTTGAGTTCATTTTGATTCCAACTACAAACTCAGTTAAAAGAAAATGGGTGATGTTACTGGTTTCTATATCAGGAGTGTAGTAGCAAGTGTGAGTAAAACTAGCGTATATGCAGTTTAGAGAATTTCCTGAAATGTTAATTGCATTAAGGGTGCCAGTTTACTTATGTGATTGGCTGCCAAAAGGGGCACAGCTGACTCTGTAGCTAGCTGTTACTGATGGTTAATGATACTCACGATTCGGAAGTGATTTGAGAAACCAAATGGTGTAGGCATAGAGTCAAAAGTCAGTAGAAATAGTATGTTTCTATTGTTTTTACTTTTAGAATAAAGTAGGATTAAATTGAAGTCCATGACTAAAACCCCGCTATCCTCAGTGAAGACGGCCATTTCAGTCATTGACTAAAGCTTTTTTCCCCCTCCATCTCACTAATTAAAATAAAACAACAGCCCCAAACCCCAGTAAACATAAGCGAGCTCCATATGTAATCATGACACTAAATAATTTAGTTTGTCATGGAGACCATGATTACAGATTCTGCTACAGCCTTTTCCTGTTGAGGATCCAAGGCCAAAATAGGTGCACACGAGGACTAACAGGATTTCAATTTCTGTCGCTCAGGCTCACTTCATAGAATCATGGAATCATTTAGGTTGGAAAAGCCCTTTAAGATCATCAGGTCCAACTGTTCCCCTACCCCTGCCATCCCACCCCCAAACCCTGGCCCTCAGCACCGCCTCTGCCCGGCTGTTAAATCCCCCCAGGGGTGGGGACTCGACCCCTTCCCTGGGCAGCCCCTTCCAGCCCCTGACAGCCCCAAGGGGAAGGAATTGTTCCCCATGGCCAACCTCACCCTGCCCTGGCACAACTTGAGGCCGGTGCCCTTCGTCCCATCGCCCGTTACCAGGGAGAAGACACCAACAGCCACCTCACTACAGCCTCCTGTCAGGCAGTGGTAGAGGCTTCAGTGAACCTTTGCATGGGTCTATGTCTGTAACCTACCAGTCACAAGACTCAGCCATAGTCAGATGAAATACAAAGTTAGGCTTCCGTCGTGCCTACACCACAACCTAGGTTCTTCGTCAGTGTGTTACATTGCTGTACTATTCCTAAAATATTTAAAGGACTGTTATGAATCAAAGCCCCCCCTAATTTGCCTTACAAGTAAGTAATTCTTAAAATTCTCTAACCTACTTTCAGTGTTGTATTTAAGGTTATGTTAGTATTGTAATAATTAAATTGATTAATTATTTTTATGGAAGGAGTGAAAAGAAAAATACCTGTAATAAGCATAAATACAGAGTTAACAAAAATAGATTTTTTTTTTCCCAAGGAAACTCTTAATTAACTGTCGGCAGTGAATGTGTGATATTACTGTGCTTTTAGGTGCCTGATTTCCAAGAACTGTCTGTTTGTCTACGGTACTTTTGATCTATAAATAGAAAGAAAAACAATGAGCAATGTAGTTTAAATCTTACTAACCTGCTTCAAAATTTGGCTGTCCAACACCCATATAATTTCATTCCTTGGAGCATTGCCGAGAATATTTATTTAGAATCATAGAATCATAGAATCATAGAATGTTTTGGGTTGGAGGGGACCACTAGAGGTCATCGAGTCCAACCCCCCTGCAGTCAGCAGGGACACCGCCAACTAGATCAGGTTGCTCAGAGCCCCATCCAACCTGGCCTTGAATGTTTCCAGGGATGGGGCCTCCACTACCTCTCTGGGCAACCTGTTCCAGTGGTTTACCACCCTCATTGTAAAGAATTTTTTCCTTATATCTAGCCTAAACCTACCCCGATTTAGTTTAAAACCATTACCCCTTGTCCTAACGCAGCTGGCCCTACTAAAAAGGTTTTCCCCCTCTTTCCTATAGGCCCCCTTTAGGTACTGAAAGGCCGCAATCAGGTCTCCCCGCAGCCTTCTTTTCTCTAGACTGAACAAGCCCAACTCTCTCAGCCTGTCCTCATAGGAGAGGTGCTCCAGCCCTCGGATCATTTTAGTAGCCCTCTTCTGGACCCGCTCCAACACTTCCATGTCCTTCTTGTGCTGAGGGCTCCAGAGCTGGACGCAGTACTCTAGGTGAGGTCTCACCAGAGCTGAGTAGAGGGGCAGAATTACCTCCCTCGACCTGCTGGCCACGCTCCTCCTGATGCAGCCCAGAGTACGGTTGGCCTTCTGGGCTGCCAGGGCACATTGCCGGCTCATGTCCAGCTTTTTATCCACCAGCACCCCCAAGTCCCTCTCGGCAGGGCTGCTCTCAATCCTTTCTCCCCCCAGGCTGTATTGATACTGGGGGTTACCCCATCCCAGGTGCAGGACCTTGCACTTGGCCTTGTTGAACCTCATGAGGTTCACACAGGCCCACCTCTCCAGCCTGTCCAGGTCCCTCTGGATGACATCCCGGCCTTCTGGTGTGTCAACCGCACCACTCAGCTTGGTGTCATCTGCAAACTTGCTGAGGGTGCACTCTATCTCACTGTCCAAGTCATTGATGAAGATGTTGAACAGCACCGGTCCTAGTACGGACCCCTGAGGGACACCACTTGTTACCGGTCTCCATCCGGACATTGTGCCGTTGACCACTACCCTCTGGACACGACCATCCAGCCAGTTCCTTATCCACCGAACAGTCCACCCATCAAATCCATAGCTTTCCAATTTAGATATCCGTTTCCTCATTAATATGTGGTTCTTCTTGGCTGTTTTGTTGTTTCCTTTGTGCAGAAATCATCCAATAAATTTGCATCAGCCCTGATGTATTTTCTTCATTAGATGCTTGGGATGATGAGTCCCCAGGCAGGCCTTAATTTGATTTACAGTGCACAAAGAATTGAACCTTTTTACAAATTAAAACCAAAATGAAACAAACCATAACAGAACAACCTTTGCTGAAGCTCTGGGAAGTGCTACCATTTGTTCTCTTCGTTTTGAAAAATAGCGACGAGAAACCGCAAAGTTGTTGTAGCAAACTGTTATCATGAAATTAATTCTAAAACTATTTGTTTGTACTCCGTTACCCAGTCTTGACTAAGGTGAGAATTTGCACCAGCTTAAACCTGAAACTTGTTTATCTTCCTTCTGTTGTGAGTTTTATTTGTTTAAAATCTTCCAAGTTCGATTGTTGAGATGGGTTTTCCTGGGATTTAAGGTAAGATAGTAACACATGTGATGAATAAGTGCAAATTATGTGTGCCAATCATCAGTAATAAAATCCATCGCTTCAGCTGTGACCTGAATTTGCCAGGCTATATCTTAGTTGTCCCCCACCTTTTAATTTCAGCTGGGCCCCTACAAGTTTATTGCATAGATTTAAACAATGCGTGTTGCCTGTACTAAGATTTGAAAATGTCTTAGACAAACTTTTGCTGTCTAACTTGTGCTAATATTGTGATTTAAAATCAAGCCCAGGCAATACCGAAGGAACGCACCTTACGTTGATGGAAGTGAGGTAGAAGGAATGCAGGTTCAGGGAAAGCTACATGGGCTTAGGAAAGCCAAATGAAATGGTCGTAGAGGTGTGAGATCGTTGTGCACTATGAGCACCCCCCACTTCGCTGAGGGAGAACAGGCTGGTCGGGGATTTTCACCATTTTTTCGTTTGACTGAGGAAAGCAATGAGCTTTGAGGCTTCTGCTTTAAATTCCAGATTAAGAAGTCCAGAGGAAGAGCTGTTAATGGTTGGACTTGACGATCTCAAAGGTCTTTTCCAACCAAAACGATTCTGTGATTCTATGATTCTATGCTACGCTGAGCAAGCCAAGGTCTACATTCAAATTCCTATTTCAAAACAGGGAGGCAACTGGAACTCTTTAGTTAAATGATTGCATGGGTAAAACATTCCTCTATTTTTTAAAAATTGTTTTGCAAAGTGGCTGAATTAAAGTTATCTGGAATTTATAAAATCTGGATAGATATAGACATTGGTGTGGGAAAAATTTTGTTGTAGCAGTGGAAGTCTGGCAGTATTAAAGGCAATGTGAAATAAATCTACTGTGAGCAATGGGCAGGCTTAATTATAAGTGTATGAACGCTGCAGCTAACATGCTGAGTTTCTAATTGAAAAAATCATGGTCATTGTTTTCATATTTTCCCCATAATGAATGTTTCCGATTTCTCAGAGTGATTTCTAATATTTTGCTACTTGATCCTAGTTTGAAGTTCGGTCAGCAGATACAGACCTTAATTTTGCAACATATTACTCATGTGGTGCACCTTTTCCTGGTGGATTATACAGTTGAATGAGATCTTCTTGTGTGATTAATTAGCAGTAGTATGCAATCTCAGTTCATGAGCACATTTCTGCAGCCTAAGTGCTGCTTAAGCACAAATGTAGCGGGTTCCCAGGTTTTCATCTTTCTCAAATCTCAGCCTCGCTTTTTGCAGGAAGATGCTTTGAGATCAGCTCTGTCTAACGCAGGATGCCCGCATACGCAGCGGTACAAATGAGAGCGACTCTGACCCCCAGGAGCCCGGCTGTTCTTCTGTGTCCTTCACCCAGCTGAGGACCTAGGCATTAACGTGCGCTACACACGATGGAATAACGCAGGAGTAGCACCTATTGTGAGCGTATTTCTCCATCCCTAATTAACTGCCTTGAGGTTTATAATGATATAGATGAGGTTGGCTGGAGTCTGGTTGATACATCAAGTAGCTGTGCTTTCTAATGAACTTCGGTTAGGCTGGAGGAATGGCTTGGTTCCGTTCACCTGGACAAGCCTAGGGAGTGCAGCTTACTGATTTCCAGTTCTGCGTCATCCGTGTCCTGGAAGCCTTGCCCTCTGCTTTGCAGGGGCTCTGTCTCACACGCTTCTGAAATGTTATCCCCAACTTAAAGTGTTAAACTGGGTATAATTTGCCTTTCCCTGTTCAGGAAGCCTGTGACAAATTTAAGGGCTGAATCCAAATCTTATGAATCTGGCTTTAGCGTATTTGGAGTTCGCGCAGTTTAGCTCCATGACTGTAACCACTGTGACTTCTTTACTTAAGTCCCTTAATTTTCCTGTATTAATTTTTTTTTCCTTGTCAAGAACTAGCACTAATTCAAATTATATCTCTTTCCGTTGCTGATTAAGTCATTAACATTTAATACTGATTTGAACATCAAACCCACTAATCAAGCACAAATATTAATGGCTCTGTTTTGTAGCTTTTCCTCTGACCTAGGCTGGGAGCGCTGCGGATCTGTTATGGCCCACGAATTCGCCGGGCACAATCTGTTTCTGGCACAGCAGTTTCACTGGTGAGGGTGAGGAAAAGTTGGAGGGATTTTTTTACCTTCCTTCTCCTGTTCCCCAAAGCGACACCTTGCTGGTGGTAACGTGATTTATTTACGATAATGGGAGCCCTGTCGGTTCCCAGTGCACTTGTTTACAGGTCGTGAAGACCTGTCTGAGCTTTTCCCTCCTCATTCACCAGTCCTAACACTACCTGTGGACTTCTCTTTGGGAAAGTGGATGGATACCGTTTTGACGGCAGTAAAAATTATGCTGCTGGGTTTAATAGAGGGAAGACTGCGTGAATAATGAATATAGTGTAATGGTCTCACGGTTTCAAATTTATGAATCTTTCCTTTCTAAACAGAACTTCTTTCATTCATGGCCTTTCTCCTTGAGCTTGAATATTATTAAATCGGTGTTTTTAATAGTGTCTCCTTACTCCGCTTTTCTTCAGTAAGCCTGCCCTCTTTCTAGTGGCTTTTTGCTACTGGGTATACAGAATTTATATGCATACAGTGAGCCATAATAAACATATAGCCATCGCTATAAAGATGTTCCTCTTCTCATACCGTTTAGTGCAGGATGTCTCAGACACCTTAGGCACCTGAAATAGCATCAGCTACATTTAAGTACTTGAACATTTCCAAATGTGTCACAGGTGTACAGTGACTCCTGTGCTTTTTTTTTTATTATTTTAGTTTGGTTTACTATGTTAAATATACATTTATAAATATAGGTACCAATAGCATGAAACTCTTGGCTCTTTTGAATCATGCACACAGCAGGGTGGGATCTTCGCTGGTGCTTTAATTCGGCGTACAGCCACTGAGCGTCTTGCCCAAATTCGGAATTAACACTGAAGAGCATTTGTCTGCGGCAAATAATTTAACGTCATGATTGCAGCTCTGATCCAGGCACCTTCTGCAGCCGGGGACATCCCAGGGGAGCTCAGAGACCCGCCAGGAGCCAGCAGCTCCCTCTCGAGAGCAGGACCAGGAGTCACAGCAGCGACCCTCCACCCCACCAAAGGCAGCCCCAGGCAGCGCTGCAGGCAAACAGGACATGGCACAGCAGTTTGCACAGGAGGACATCTCTTTGAAGGTGGGGCATTCCACTGGCCAAGAGGGAGACTTGACATACACATAGTCCAGCAGCCGGGTACCGTTTTGTGACCATCGGCACAGGTTAGAATCATAGAATCATAGAATCATAGAATGTTTTGGGTTGGAAGGGACCCCTAGAGGTCATCTAGTCCAACCCCCCTGCAGTGAGCAGGGACACCGCTAACTAGATCAGGTTGATGGTGTTGAGGGCACTCATCCTACCTGACCCTCAAGGCAGAATGGTGGGCACTTGTGGAATCATAGAATCACAGAATCGCTTTGGTTGGAAAAGACCTTTAAGATCATTGAGTCCAACCTTTAACCTAACCCTGCCATCCCACCACTAAACCCTGTCCCTAAGCACCTCATCTGTCCTTCTTTTAAATACCTCCAGGGATGGGGACTCGACCACCTCCCTGGGCAGCCCATTCCAGAGCCTGACAACCCTCGTCTGAGAGCAAAGGCTGGGGTGTCTACACCATCGACCCTGGCAGTGACCGATGCCTTCACCCAGGTGGAGCTGCTGCAGGGAGAGGCTGTGGTGAAGAGCTTGGACCTCAGGAAGCGCCCAGACCTTTCTCCTGGGGCAGCAACAGGTGGCAGAGCTGCCTGCAAAAGGTGTGCCCGGGTGGAGGACCTCCTGTGACAGGCAACTGAGCTGCAGGAGGTGGTGAGAAAGCTGCGTAGCATCAGGGAGGCTGAGAAGGAGTTAGACAGCTGGTTCCAAGCGCAGTCCACAGCGGACCCACAGCCTACAGGCGAACAGCCAAAAACTCCCCCACCGGCACACACAGAAGGGAGGGGGGCTGATCATGCAGAAGGATGGATGGTTGCAATGGCAAGGACCAGCAGGAGGAAGAGACTTTCCCTGAAGCCTGAGGTGCCCTTGCAGAACCACTTCACCACTCTGTGGGCCAAAGAGGAAAGACCCATCACACCAGGAGAGACGCTGGAGCTGAGCAAGGCAGCCCGATCTGCTCCCTGTGTAACAACCAGCACAACTGAGAAAAGGTGATGGTGACAGTAGCAGGCTACTCTCTTCTGGGGGGCATGGAGGAGCCCATTGCTGCCCCAACACACTCTCTAGAGGTGTGCTGCTTACCAGGGGCTTGTATCAGGGATGCCACCAAGAGATTACCAAGCCTCATACCGTCCGCTGGCCATTATCCAATGCTGTTGCTTCATGTGGGCACCAGTCATAGATCCAGGAGCAGTCTGAGGAGTATCAAGAAGGATTACAGAGCCCTGGGAGCAGCAGTAAGGGACTCTGGCGCACAGGGAGCTTTTTCATCAATCCTCTCGGTCAAAGAGACGGGATTTGAAAGGGCCGGTTGAATCTGGCGAATCAACAAATGGTTACAGGAGTAGTGCCACAGCCAAGGGTTTGGCTACTTAGACCATGGGACTCACTTTGAGAAACCTGGTCTACTGGGGGCTGATGGGGTCCATCTGTTGGAAAAGGAGAAGAGCATCTTTGGTCATACGCTTGCCAAGCTCGTGAAGAGGGCTTAAAACTAAAGTTGCTGGGGCAGGGAACCTCAGTCCGTCCCACTCCTACCAGTTTGGTGCCAGTGCCAGCAATAGCCTGGAGAAGGATCACTGGTCAGCAGGAGAGCACCCAAAGAGCAACACAAGGGAATTCCAGCCAGTAAGCCAGCTTCATTGGGGGCCCGACTGAAATGCCTCTATGCAAATGCACGTAGCATGGGGAATAAACAAGAGGAGTTAGAGACTGCAGGGCTATGGTCTCATTGGCATCATGGAGACATGGTGGGATGGCTCCTGTGACTGGAGTGTTGGAATGGAAGGATACAGGCTCTTTAGGAAGGACAGGCAGGGGGGACGAGGAGGGGGTGTCGCCCTCTATGCCAGTGACCAGCTGGAGCGCCTGCAGCACTGCCTGGGGATGGATGAGTTCCCACTGACTGGAAAAGGGGAAACATAACCCCCATTTTTAAAAAGGGAAAAAAAGTCCTGGAAAAGTACAGGCCAGTCAGTCTCGCCTCTGTGCCCAGCAAGATCATGGAGCAGATCCTCCTGGAAACTACGCTAAGGCATATGGAAGATAATGAGGTGATTGGTGACAGCCAACATGGCTTCACTAAGGACAAATCATGCCTGACAAATTTGGTGGCTTTCTATGATGGGGTTACAGCATTGGTGGATAAGGGAAGACCAACTGACATCATCTACCTGGGGACTTCTGCAAAGCATTTGACACTGTCCTGCAAGACATCGTTGTCTCTAAATTGGAGAGACATGGATTTGACAGATGGACAGATGACTTGGTGGATAAGGAATTGGCTGGATGGTCATACTCAGAGTTGTGGTCAATGGCTCCATCACCAGGTGGAGGCCAGTGAGGAGTGGTGTTCCTCAGGGGTCGTTATTGGGACCAGCGCTGTTTAACATCTTTGTTGGCAGCGTGGACAGTGGGATTGAGTGCACCCTCAACAAGTTTGTTGACAACACCAGGCTGTGTGGTGCAGTCAGCACACTGGAGGGACGGGATGCCATCCAGAGGGACCTTGACAGGTTTGAGAGGTGGGCCTGTGCAAACCTCATGAAGTTCAACAAGGCCAAGTGCAAGGTCCTGCACATGAGTCAGGGCAATCCCAAGCACAAATACAGGCTGGGCAAAGAATGGATTAAGAGCAGCCCTGAGGAGAAGGACCTGGGGGGTGCTGGTTGATAAGAAGCTCAACGTGACCCAGCAATGTGTGCTTGGAGCCCAGAAAGCCAACTGTATCCTGGGCTGCATCAAAAGAAGCATGACCAGCAGCTCAAAGGTGATACTCCCCCCTCTACTCCATTCTTGTGAGACCCCACCTGGAGCCCTGCATCCAGCTCTAGGGTCCTCAGCACAGGACAGACATGGGCCTGCTGGGGCAGGGCCAGAGGAGGCCACAAAAATGATTCGAAGATGGAGCATTGTTCCTCTGAGGCCAGGCTGAGAGAGTTGGGGTTGTTCAGCCTGGAGAAGAGAAGGCTGTGGGGAGACCTGATTGTGGCCTTCCAGTACCTGAAGGGGGCCTGCAAGAATGCTGGAGAGGGACCTTTTACAAGGGCCTGTAGTGATAGGACAAGGGGTAATGGCTTTAAACTGAAAGAGGGGTGATTTAGGTTAGATATAAGGAAGAAATTGTTTACGCTGAGGGTGGTGAGGCACTGGCACAGGCTGCCCAGAGAAGCTGTGTATGCCCCATCCCTGGAAGTGTTCAAGGCCAGGCTAGATGGGGCTTTGAACAACCTGGTCTAGTGGAAGGTGTCCCTACTCACTGCAGGGGGGTTGGAACTAGGTGATCTTTAAGGTCCCTTCCAACCCAAACCATTCTATGATTCTGGTGATTTTCTGCCTTCTTTCTTGTAGAGTGTCTTTTCGAAGGTTATGTGCCCATCTGTAGCCTCTTGGATGTGACTGCTATTTCTGAACAGGATGAATATGAATTTAGCAGTTGATCTCCATTTTCTCTCCCATGAGGAGAACTTATTTGGCACTCATCTGAATGTGCTAGAGGTGATAAGCAAGCAATCAATTGACTTTAAAAAAAAAAACAACCCACAAACTAAGCAGAAGGGAATCCAAAACACTTGGAGGCCTCTGAGAACACCTTAAACTGCTTTTGAGTTACTCTTTTGGCTGATAGCTAAAGTGATGGCCCTAAAGAAAGCTTCTTAGAACCTTTATGGGCCTGTGGTAACGGTGATGCAGGATTAGTGAAAAGGAGGGAGAGAGATTAAAGGAGGAGGTATTTTTGAGAACAGTTCCCAAACCAAGTATTGCCTGTCACATTCTATAATTTATCAACAAGCTGACAGCCTATTTCAGATTTGGAAACCTCCCAGAATTGTAAAATAAATCAAGTCACCCTTCTCAGTTTAAGTAGTACTTTGCCTCTTATCTTCGCTCTACTGTTGGTGGAATAGCGTAAGGGGAAGGTGGCATAATCTAGCTCTAAATTAAATGGCTTGGCGTTTTTCCAGCACCTACTTTTTCCTGCTACCATGAACGATGTCAAGATCTTTTTTCCTCTCAGTTGACTGTAATCAAAATGTCATTTTGTCATTATTGATCCTTTCTTATTAGTGTCTGAAAGTGCTGCATTTGAAAGTGCTGCTTCCTTGCTTGAAATTTACGGTCAATATACAAAAGTTTCCTCGTCCTCACTTCCCCATGAGTATCTTTCCTTACATTTCCCTTATCTTTTCATGTATTACTTTTAGTGAAATTCATAGAAAATGTCTGGCGGGATGAAGAGGGAGGAGGGGAGAAGACAGGACTCACATAACCTCTCGTCATGCTCATCTTTCCTATTTTTTGTTCCTTTTTCTACTCCCCGGTATCTTGTTGTTGAACTGTGACATCTCAGCACCTGTCAGTCAAACTGCCAGCCCCCCTTTCTTTTTTACTGCATGATATGAGATGATGATAACTTTTCACTCCTGTCTTTTTAATGCTCCCTTTTCTCTTTGCTGTCATGCCACTGCGGCGGTGAAATAAATTATCTATTTGTGTTATCAGTGACTTACCTTTGTACCTTCAGATCTCACCTTACAGAGTTCGCTTGCTACGTTAGGCATTCCCCTGGGGAGCTCCAGTCCCGAAACTTCCATTATTGTTAATTTTTCCTTAGGCAATTCCTGAATAGCTCCACAAGAGGTGAGACTTCTGTTGTGCTCCGTGACAGGACATCTAGTATAAACGGTCTTGGCCTAAGTGAAGTTAAATGTAAAATCATAGAATGCCTATAGGAAAGACGGGGAAAATCTTATAATAGGGCCAGCTGTGACAGGACAAGGGGGGATGGTTTTAAACTAAACCAGGGTATGTTTAGAGTGGATCTAAGGAAGAAATTCTTTCCAGTGAGGGTGGTGAAACCCTGGCAGGGGTTGCCCAGAGAGGTGGTGGAGGCCCCATCCCTGGGAACATTCCAGGCCAGGTTGGCCGGTGCTGTGAGCAACCTGATGTGGTTCAAGGTGTCCCTGCTCCTGCAGGGGGGTTGGGCTGGGTGGCCTCTAGGGATCCCTTCCAACTCCAAACATTCTATGGTTCTATTGATTCTATGAATCATAGAATGCTTTGAGTTGGTAGGGACCTTTAGAGGTCATCAAGTCTGAATCATCTACTGCTGCTCTGCTGGTCAAAGAGCCGAACTCCCCTTTTCACACTTTTTGTTTCTTTCTGCTTCTGATCATTTTCTCCAACCCGGCCAGGAATTGTTATGTTGTCTGTTACGCAAATTTTTTTTCAGATCTGTTGGATCAGGATCTTTGTTCTTTTCAGCAGTTCCCCGTTGATTTCTCAGAACTTGCTGTTCATGGGGGGTGGTTTGTAAGAAGTTTGGTTGCGGGATATGTCCTTTAGAAAGGACCTTTGGCCAAAGGTCTCAACTGATTTTGTGATTTTGTTTTTCACTAGTTGATTTCCAACTGACCTGTGCTTGCAGCTTTGAGGAATAAAAAATTTGAAGCAGCAAAACTAGGCAAAGAGCAGGAATTATTTTTTTCTGCTTTCTTGGGGGAAAAAAAAAAAAAGAAAAAGAAGAGAAAGTTATAGAGATAATTCCTCATGCTCTCGTTCTTATAGTCCCACTGGCTATGAAGCCTATTATCCACTGGCTCAACTAGACAACATTCTGCCTCCTCATGTCTTAACTGCATACATTTTATAGATAGATTAAGAGGGGACCTTATCAACACATACAAATATCTTAAGGGCGGAAGTCACGAGGATGGAAGCAGTCTGTTTGCAGTGGTGTCCAGCGACAGGACTAGGGGCAATGGGTGCAAACTGAAACATAAGAGGTTTCAGTTGAATATGAGGAAGAACTTCTTTACTCTAAGGGTGACAGAGCACTGGAACAGGCTGCCCAGGGAGGTTGTGGAGTCTCCTCTGGAGATATTCAAAGCCCACCTGGATGAAGTCCTGTGTAGAATGCTCTAGGAGAGCCTGCTTTAGCAGGGGGGTTGGACTAGATGATCTCCCGAGGTCCCTTCCAACCCTTGCCATTCTGTGTGTGTGTGTGTATAGATATATACACACATATATTCATATATATGTATTTATTTATATAAAGCAAAATGAAACTTGAAAGCCTTAGAGATTATTGTGTAGGCATGAGTATCGCTGTGTGACTACTTAATGTTCACAGTTTTGCAAAAATCTGCATTAGAACGACTTTCAATGTTCAGGCTGTGTACTGAGTCTTCTGCCGGTATTTGAAACTACAGATGGCAAAATTATTTTCGCTTCCAAACGTACTCGTCACGGTGGTCTAGATCCATCTTTACTTTTGAAATAGAGGGTATGCAAATAGATTTCCAGTTTGATGTTCCGCCCTAGCTTTAGGGTAGAAGGTGTCTAAGCTAAACGCTGGTCCAGGCTGGTTCTAACGTCAATGCAGTTGGCTGCCGAAAGGCATTTGCAGATTCCATCCTTAAGCAGTTTCAAGTAGAGAAGGGGGAATTCCTCTGTTTGGTTGCCACTTTCTCTCCGTTGCCCACAGAAAGAGCTTTGTGTGTTCCTTAGAGAGGTTTAAGAGAAGTATATTAGATTAGATAAATCTCATATTTAAAACGTACAGATTTTGTTTTCCTGCTATTCAACCCATTGATAATCTCTAATTTTATTTTTTTTTGAGTAAACGAACATAACAGTACCCTGTGCTTATGACACTGATATCTTAGCAGGTGCAAACTTTCTCTATGTGTAATTAAACCAAGTTTTATTACTGATCTTTGACACATTTTAGTGATTCACTGTAGTTTCAAAAGGCTGTGTATTAAAAAACACTTTGTACACCACTTTCTGCGTGAGGTATGACAAGGAAAATGCTTTAATTGCATTTTGATTTTCTGTTCACCGTCCAATAATTTTATATAATTGTTTATTAGAGATTATTGTAGTCCTACTACAATAATTAAAAGTTGAAAAGCAATAAAAAGAAGCAACCTTGTTGCACAACAACGTAGCCGCTAGATTTTGCATGTTTTCTTTTGCAGTTATTAACCAACAAAGATATTTTTCTAGTCATTTTTCAAGAATTGCATTATCAGCTCAACAATTTCAAAGGCTGCATTTAATAACATTGTAAAATAAAACTATTTCCCATGGTTGACTGAATAATGTAGCTTCTTGGAATAGTACAACCCTTAGCTAATTAACTGGGTGCTTTCTTATCAGTAGCTGATTATTGCTTCTGGAAACAATCATTTAGCCACCGAGAGAAGAACAACACATCTTAATAAAGACATTTTTCCTTATAGATCGGCTCATTCAAATTTTTCTAGCGCATGTCACCAGCAAGGCTGTAGCCGGACTGATCCTGTAAACTTCCATGGGTTTCTGTCTGTAAAATGGGGAATATAATGTTTATTTTGCTTGGGACTTCTTTCATAGCCTGATAAACTAATGGAACTGGGGAATACGTACCATGGCAAAGAGGTTTAGTAAGTTCATGGGTTTTGGGAAGCTGCACTTGTTGCTTGCAGATGTTTAAAGGACAAGGCAGTAAGTCTGCCAACAGTTGTGACTCCAAACTCTTAGGAACCTTAGGAGACGTAATTGTGCTGAGTAAGCAGCTTGTATTAGAAAGTTTGTGCGTGTCTGTTAGTTACGTGTTATTTAGCTACTTAAAAACTGTAAGTCAACCAGGGGTAAGAAATGAGAGGAGGTAGCTGTGATCGTTCTCATATGCAACATATATGTCAGAGATTAGTCGAAGCACATGGTTTCTAAATGTTCGGTGAGTTTGGCTGAAAATTAAGTGCATTTCTGAATTATCTATAGAATGAAAAAAAGTTAAACTTTTAAATACTAATCACAAAAAATAATTCAAAGTGCCTTACTTTGAAGAGAGTTACTTGTAGAAAAATTAAACAAGCTTTGTAAAGAATCTTGAAATTCTCTGATAGAAGTTTTTGTAGAAATTCTTGGAAGATTTTGCTAGTTGAAGTAGCCAAATTGCGAATTTTTGTTGCTGAATGGAATCTATAAGAAAATATTTGTTTCCATGATCAGCGTTAAATATTGGCATTAGAACTGCCCCATCTTTAATCACTATTGTGAATTTGCGATTGATTTAGGCTGTTCCGGAAAAATATAATTACAGGGAAAGCATTATTGCTATAACTTTTATTTTGATTTGAAGAGACAGAGTTCAATAAAATGAAGGTTAAACATTATTTTTACTTAAACTAATGAGTCAGCTTGAATAGAGGAATCAAATATAAAATTATCTGTGTAATGAACGACAGCCTTCACACAAACCAGGCCATATTTTTTCAAACAAAAATCTGCATGTAGGATTTGTGCATCTAGTTCTGTATTTGGTTGTCCATTTGATTGTGGACACTTGTCTAGAAGTATTTATTATGCTGCTACCCTAGCCAGCGAAACCATCTAAATCCTTTGTAAATGTTGTTGACAGTTATGCAATTTTAATTCATTTATATAAACATTAGTAAGAGAACAAATCAGTGAATCATGAGCCCTGGACATGCTGTGACTTGCAAGCTTCAACAGAAGAGTTGGGATTGAAAATTCCATGTGAAGTTCATTACCAAGTTATTGTATTTTGACACCTGATGTTGCCTATACATTTATTTGTACTGCATACTGACAGAGATGGCATCTCAATCATCTGCTAAGATTTCTCTTTTCGTAAAGACAAATCATGTTACAAACATGGACTTAGTCAGGCCGGAAGGGACCTCAGGAGGTCTCAAGTCAAACCTCCTGCTCAAAGCAGGGTCAGCACTGAATTCAGCCAGATTGCTTGCGACTTCGTCCGGTTGTGGCTTTCAAACCTCCAAGTAAAACATTGCACAACCTCTCTGTGCAAACTGTTCCAGTGCTTTATTGTCCCCAGAGTCCTCCTTACACCCACTTGGAACCTCTCCTCTCTCAGTTTGTGCCTGTTGTTTCTCCTGATGCACAGCTCAGTAAAGAACTTGAGTTTCTCTGTCACTTTTTCTGCTCTTTTTTGAAGAGGGCAGTAGATTGGGAAGACACTGGCTACAACCCATGCAAAGGTATGGTTAAGATGTGTCTCTCACTCTTCCTTCATAAGCAGCCAAGAGTCACTGGGTGGCATTCTGACCTGGTTCTGCAGCAGCATCACTGTGCAGACATCATCTTTATATTGGTCTGGGTGAGAAACAAATCAGGGTCAATTGAACTTACAAAGCCACGAGCGTTCAACTCCCCAGAGTAACCCTTAGTCTTCAGAGAGAGATCAGAGCCTGTGACTTGCACAGATGAACCCGTGCAGTTTGCTTCCCGTAATAAATTGAGGTCTCGTGTTCCTCTGTAACGTCAGAGTGATCAGCTTTTATATTTAGCCATGCAAGGAAATAAACTTAGAAAATTATTCTATGTTTGTTCCTATCA
Organism: Egretta garzetta; assembly: GCF_000687185.1. NCBI lineage: Eukaryota > Metazoa > Chordata > Aves > Pelecaniformes > Ardeidae > Egretta > Egretta garzetta. The sequence continues at coordinate 1,288,881 of NW_009259833.1, forward strand.
AATTTATATTATTTGCACATTTCTCAGTAAACATAGCGATGGGGCATGAGTTCCAGCTGCAGCATTTTCTCACATCACTTTCTGTTCTTTCATCAGCTTTGTGCTCTTCATTTATTGCCTCCCCTGAGTCATCAGTATTGGTCTAATGGACTGGAACAGCCTAAGGTGAATGGTAATTACTTATTGAGTTGCTGATAGCCCAGATGAGAATAGGACTTATTAGATCAGTAATAATGGAAATCTGTGTTTAATGCAGAAATTTTAGAAGAAAAGTGTCTGAATTTATCTTTTTTTTTTCTATGCAGGATGTTAAAATATTGTTATAGAAAGGTTTAAAACTAATTATATGAATCATGTTGTCAAAAGAAGACATTCTGAGAGGTAAACGTAGTAAAAGTGCACTGACTGTGGACTTTCCTAACAAAACAATAAAATGAAAATGGTTTTGAAAACGCGTTTTTTATATGACAAAACATGAAAGAAAATGTTCAGTTCCCTAGCAAGTATTGCATACAACCTGCTTATGTCTGCCAAAGAGGGAGTACCCTTAAACTGTCTGAAAAGCATCCTCAGAAACACTTCTGTTCCCCTTTCATCCGCACTGGGATGACCAGGGCTCAGCTCCGACTCGGTTGCAGAATTGCAGGCATTCTGGGTTGAGATCTTGTTAAATCTTTTTACCTGCCGTTATTAGGGTGGCTGCCCTCTTGGGTGGGGGTTTAGAAGGGGAACGTAACCCGTAGCGAGTGGCCGCTGATATTTTGCTTTTTTCTATCCTTTTTCTGTTCAGTTGAATATGATGCTCTGGTTTTTCTTCCAATCTTTAAACTTCAGTGCATTGTTGCCGGTGTAGCCTGGGCTTCCTTTCGTTATCCACCAAAGTAATTTTCCAATTCATCATCATGAAATGTCCTTTTCTAAAAGGTCTGCAGCTGCATCGTTAAATTAAGTAACAATAATAGCAATAATAATCTGTATTAACCGATGTGCCCAATGAGGAAAGTGGTGCTCCACTGGACAGGATAACGTAGAACATCCAAGGAGACGTGACCCTTTGCTCAGAACGATTGTAAACTGCTGTAAGAGTAGATACTACAACTGCGTGTAGTGAGAAAAAAGAAGGAAGATTAGAAGGGTGAGAATAATTGCAATAATATCAGTCATCTACAGATGTTTTCAGCCTAGTGTTTGCCCTGAACTTTTACCAGGTTTGCTACAATATTTGTTTTTCTACAGATGCGGTTGTATAAATACAGTCATAAATAAGACATCAGAGCAAAGGGAGCATGAGAACCAAGAATAAATGAGATACATCTTACACGATCACTAAAAATATGAAGTACACATTTCTATGCGCTCTATTTTTCTCTACTGAAAGAAAAAAGGTTTTAAAACCTTCCAAAGGAGATGTGTACGTGATGCTAAATAACTAAAATTAGAAACTCCATTATCTCTTTAGATTCTTAGCTGCTGTTGTTTTAAACAAATGAGACTTATTGTAAATACCCAGCCAAATGAGGAGCCCTCATGATTTGGGAAGCAGCTTATTGCTGCTCTGTGGTTTACCAGAGGGAACGCGTTGGAGCCTCTGTTTCTGTGATCTTTACCTGAAATATGAAATAACGTTTTGAGCACCGGTGTCACAAAAAGCTTAGGCTAATTCTTTCTGAAGCAAAGAGGCTGTCTTTTTCTCTAAATTCCCATTTTTATGCTGCTCTTGAACTATTCTAAGATAATAATAAATGCTTCTTAGAATCTCATGTTTTCAGTAAACAATATTTGAAATGTCTTTTTCTTTAGATCAAGTCCGAGAGACCCTTGAATACTTTTTCCATTTCTAAGAGAAACCTTGCCTTTAAGTAAGCCAAGAGCAGACTCTGATTTCTGTTGTGTTACTTGATCCTTTAAGTTCTACTCTTTTCCCTATTTAAAATTCACCTCGGTGCTGGGACAACCCGATAAATTCATGGCTGGACTTGCATAACGTTGTTGGGATTCAGAGGGTCCTTGCCACTGTTATGACCATGAATATTTTTTAATGTCTAATAAATCCCAGGGAATCTCAGCTCATTCTAGGATTCTTTAGCCTGTTCCTTTCTCACCTTTCAAACAGACTAATCCTTCAAGGCCAGTAGGCAGTGGCAGATACGGATTAATACCAAGATTTGGGTCTGCTGCATTGCTGGAATCTGCGAGGCGCTATCAGATATTGCACAACATCCGTGGGGAAATGTTGAATGAGCTGTATCACAGGTCTTGTTCAAATATCATGTATTAATTTAAAAAAAACGTTATTACATCCAGGCCTGATTGAGTGCTTTCTGACTGTAATAGGTTAAAAACAAGTATATTTTACCTAAGTATATAGTGTTATAGTTTCTTACAGTTTGTATTTGGAGAACTGTCTGGAATTGCCACATTATTTTCTTGTCTTGGCTTTTCTTTCTTTCTTTTTATAACACTTCTGATCATCCTAGCCAGGGACTGAGTAGCTAACTTGATTTCTTCTCTCCCTCTTGAGTTGTCAGATCAGGCCACATTTGATATCTGAAGGCAGTTCATTGCCTACTTCGGTGGGTGGTTGTTGCTTATTATATTTATAAATATTACCGCCTTTATTTTTTTTTGGCTTTGGGGAGGTTATATAGCAAAGCATTTCAGTTTGCATTAAGTACTGCCATAAGTTCTTTTCAAGCCAAGAAATCTGAGCTGCCCGTGGGTAGACAAGTTTGTGTAGATATAGCCTATACAGTAGGATCTAAACAATATGCTGTAAATCAGTGCCTTATTTTCAAAATGAGAGTTAATCATATTTCTGTCAGGAATTTGCAACTGATATTAATTACTGAAGTTTAATTATACAGTCATACATGAACGTAGATATATGGATATATGCAGGGTAGTTAATTTGAATTTGCAAGGTTGTCGTGTCTGTACTTGCATTACTAAATACTTTTGTCCTTGTTAGATATTAGTCGTTGACCCTCTTTCCATTAGTTTACATGTTGTTTGCAATCATTTGAAATAAAAATTGTAGTGCTTAGCTATGATTATTTCCTGTTCCAGGTTTCTTTACTGCTGACAGGGATAAAGTTGATGATATTGTTAGGACAGGTAGCTTAGACCCTGGGACACACGTATTCAGTTTCCTTCTATGCTTCTGGCTTCTTTGGTAGCCAGGGTATGTCAGGTCGGCCCTAATTCTGCCCTTCTGAGGGCTGTGAGAATAAATTCATTAAAACCGATGAAGTATGAGATGCTATGGAGGCTTTCAAAGTAACTGAGACAAACTGGCAGGGTGCATTTTAAATTCTACTTCTTGAATGCCCGCTTGCGTGATTTTTGAAATAGTTTTTCCTTGAACAGTTACAGCAGGAAAATTCAATCAACTGAGTGTTTGTAGAGAGCAAATACAAAAGTGAAGCGAACATGGTCAATGCAAACTAATTTCAAAATGTGAATGGTTTGCATTAGAAGATGCTTTTACATTATTGCCAGTACATATTCATCCAACTCTAGACTGGAAGTATTAAGACAAAGTTTTTGTTTCACTTTGGGGAAGGCAATGAAATTTGGAAAATAGAATGATATATACATATTAAGTGTTATCAAAATTAAAGATACCTGTGCTTTCTTTGACCTATCCAGTTGACTGTTCTCTTTCTGGATGAACCATTTCAGAGATCGTAATCCCACAGACGTCATTACTGACCTCATAATTGCTTTATTAACTTCCATTAGCCTCCCTGGTAAATCATCATATATATTTTTTTGTATTCTACACATAACTTAGATTTCCAGTTTTCAAATACCAAATAAAGTTCAGCACCAACCTTCTTAATAAAGACAGCAATTATTTGATTGCTCCCTCACTGCTTGTTAAACTGGGTCTAGAGTGTTTTATGGATCTAGAGCAATAAACATTCTCTTACTTTGAGAGGTATTATAAAGTGTTGAGAAAAACGTAATTAATTATTGGTATTGGAAATATTCAAGGTTTTAATATGAGGATGTCAGAGAAACTGATTTTTTTTTCTTCACTAAATAATATGAAATTTTTGAGCTCTGATAATGTCATATAGAACCTTTCGTCTGTGGGAGTTACCAATGAATCATCGATAGTCACTAGCAGGCAAAAGTTGCCACCTGAATTTTCGCAGCCCTATTCCATCTACATTTGTATAAAGACAGAGACTACTTCTCTTTCCAGGTGTAGCTGGAACCATAACCTCCAGGCTGAGCTCTTTCTGGAAATTGCTTGATGTAAAATTTTGCATATGGCTCCATTTGTGACAGGTTAGAGCTTCTTAGAAAGCTACTTGAGCCTCATCAAACCTACTTACTGTGGTGGTCTCAAACAGCAGTGCCCAGATTCCTCCAGCACATGACATCTGAAAACCCTCCACAACCTTTTAAGTCTTCAGGCAACATCTTTACTAGTAAACTAAGCAGAGCCAAGGCCTGTATTTTGGCTTTGAGGCCACTGGGGTGGTTTGGCCACCTTCATGCTATTAAACTCTCTTATCTTCCAAAACATCATGGGCACATCCAGACTGCCTGCCGGGAAAGAACCTTGACCTGCTCTAACTCCTGAACCTTGCTGGGAATTGCTTGGGAGAGTGCTAGAGAACCACCACAAAACCATGCCGAAGACCTGTGTAGAGCTTTGTGGTCTAGCCCATGTGCCTCTGCACCTATTAGGTAAGCGTCACAAGTAAAGCCTTAAAAATTAATAATCTCAAGTTGGTTCTTACTGGCCAGGTACATCCACAAAAACACATTGAACACGGGAATCAGCTGTATTTGAGCAACTTGATTGAGTTAAAGATGTCCCTGCTCACTGCAGGGGGGTTGGACTAGATGACCTCTAGAGGTCCCTTCCAACCCAAAACATTCTATAATTCTAAGATTCTATGATTCCATTTGAGTTGACACTCTGGCGAAAAGCCCAAACCCAGTGTTATCATGCAGACTGAGTAACTGGCACGGATTCGTAGGTGACCAAGAGGCAACAAGGCAGGTTCTTCAGGCTATGTGATTAAAAGTACACCAGCTCTTTTAAAACCTAATTATTTTTCTTGAATACTAGTTGAAATAATACACAGGAGTCAGATTTTTAGAAGATCTTACAATATTAAGTGCTGAGCTCTTACGAAAATCTGCCATCAGTTCAATGGGAGCTATTGAATAATTTTGAAAAACTGCCCTTGATTGTGCAGTACCATAAGCTGCAGCTGGTGATAATACATGTGGCAAGAAAAAAACAGTGCAAAATTGGAGTCACATTTGCAGCACGATTTCAGCAATATAAAGATAAAAGTACTGGAGGACTGTTGTAGTTTTCTGCAAACTAGGCGTTATAAACTGAGGATACTTGATGTTATATTTACTTCTAGTAAATCAAGAGACATTAAAGTACTAAAACCATGATTATGTTTTGTCATTTTACGAAGATAAAAAATGTTTAAAAAATCTACATCCATTTGATCTACCAAAAATCTGCTTTGTCTACCATGAAATCATGAGCATTACCATATATTACTCATTGAAGTGTATGAGAAATGACTGGCACAATTACAAAGCGGGATTTCCCCGCAGTTCTCTGTTATTTCACAGCTTAACTGAGGAAGAAATACTGTGGACAGCCACTGAAGCAGAAGATAGGCAGACAGGGGACATTCCAGCAGCAATGAGAGCTAAGCAAACTCATCCAGGAGGGAAGGGATGCACTGCAGGCAATAGTCCCATATCCCTCGTTCATTACAACTTGGAAAATCGTTACATGTAAGTGAGCTGTAAAGGAATGATAGTGGTTCAACAGGTTGTATGTCATACCATAACCAAGTAGTGGGAGCCTATTCCGAGCTACGGATGAGAGCTCAAGGTAGCTTATGTGTAACAGTTAAAGCAATAATGGATAGATTCGTTACAGCCCAATTTATTTAATTACAATGTAAGCTCAATATGTCAGTTAATTTCAGTGTATAATAGATCTGAAGATTCAAATTCTGTTATTAATCATAGAATCACAGAATTGTCTGGGTTGGCAAAGCCCTTGAAGCTCCCCCAGCCCAACCGCTCCCCTACCCCTGCCAT
>NW_009259833.1:1296178-1308526 GCF_000687185.1 Egretta garzetta
TGGGGACTCGACCCCTTCCCTGGGCAGCCCCTTCCAGTGCCTGACAGCCCCAAGGGGAAGGAATTGTTCCCCATGGCCAACCTCACCCTGCCCTGGCACAACTTGAGGCCGGTGCCCCTCGTCCCATCGCCCCTTCCCTGGGAGCAGAGCCCGACCCCCCCGGCTCCCCCCTCCTCTCAGGCAGTTGTAGGGAGCGATGAGGGCTCCCCTCAGCCTCCTCTGCTCCAGGCTGAACACCTCCAGAGAATTTCTAAAAAGATACATTTTCTTAATTAGAGCTTTATTAGTTAATAGAAAGAGGAGGATTTTTTTAGAAAGTGAGTTCTGTATTCAAAGGAATGTTATGCATATTTGGATAACATATAATTCCTATTTCTTGGTTGGAAGAAAGGTTAAATTCCTGTTATGTAAGGAAAGTGGATTTCACTGTAATTATGGAATTGTGTCTGCTAACAGAATAAATATTGGGGTGCAATAAATGCTTCCATAACAACACAGTCTGCCCTTACTGGTCGTGATGCGCTTGGTTTTTTTCTGCACAAGAGTGACATTCTTTAGATTTACAGGATTCCCTGAAAAATTAGATTGAAATTAGGTTCTACAGTGGAGATGACAAATCACTTCTTTGCAAATGGTAAAAAATGTTGGATTCATTTGACCAAAATCCAGATGCTCCCAGCATAGATGACACCACTGGCTCTGTACCAGTCATGGGGGAGATAAATGTCCTCAAAGTACGATTCAAATATTTTAGATGACTCCTTTAGGATGAGATGAATCATGTTAGAATTACCAGCCTATATCAATAGATGCTTTATTTGTTTATAACTCTTGCTGTAATGGGTTAAAATGTTAATTTTGGTGATTTTCAAAATAAACTCTAGCTTTCAGCTGAAATTTGTTGCGATTTGTAGGACTATTCATAGCAACTAGCGTAAAGAAGCTAACAACTTTAGCATAAAGGAGCTAAAATCTCCCATGTTTCTTCTTCCACAATCAATGGAGAGACAGGGAGTGGGAGAGAACCTCATTCAGAATCACACAGAATCCCAGAATGGCAAGGGTTGGAAGGGACCTCCAGAGATCATCTAGTCCAACCCTCCTGCTAAAGCAGGTTCTCCTAGAGCATGTTACACAGGACTTCGTCCAGGCAGGAGTTGAATATCTCCAGAGAAGGAGACTCCACAGCCCCCCTGGGCAGCCTGGGCCAGGGCTCGGGCACCCTCAAAGTCAACAAGTTCTTCCTCATATTCAACTGAAACCTCTTATGTTCCAGTTTGTGCCCATTGCTTCTTGTCCTGGCACTGGGCACCACTGCAAAGGCAGTTCAAAGCTGAAAACTAATTTTAGGTTGTCTGAATAGCTCTCTGCAATGCCCTATCTCCCTGTTGATCATACAGAAGGAATTAGGGCACTTAACCTTGAGGAATATATCGCTTACACCTGCCAAGATAACTGCTGCATTTAGTTTCTTCCTTTTCAAAGGGGGAAATCCTTTCTTGGCATAGCTCAAACCCGAGGCTGAACTCTCTGGGCTGCCAAGCAGCGGTCAGGATGGGACTGCTTGTGCTCCTTCTTCCCCTGCTGGCAGGGTGCCCTGTGCAGCCCACGTCCCCCCAGACACAGCCCGTATCTTCCCCTCTCCAGTTCATTTTGTTCTTCCGAGTCTCTCAAGGCACAGCCGGTTCCTCCTGGTGCTGTGAGATGTGGAGCACTCTTGTCCATGGCAGATGCCTCTTGCACTAACCAGTCAGTCGTACTGATGACACTCCCAGTTGCCCTGCAAGCATAAATTCTCCCAGGCCTAAAGCATGATCCAGCAATGCCAGTAAAGAGATGTTAGTGTTTTTCAGCTAGATCCCTAGCTGTGCTGCTGTTAGAGTTAGTAATAATACCTTATATTTTGATATATTCCACAATTCTTTTCAATTTTAGTATTAATGTAGGTTACCGATAATTAAATATATGTGAGCAATCCCTGCTAAAACTTTTCTGTGCCTCTGCTGATGTATTTAAGGTGTGTAATAGCCTTTCTAATCAAGCACTCCTCTTTTTTTCATGTGTAGCTTTATCAGTCCACCTCCTTCCTTGTCCACTCTGCCCTTTCCTTCACAGCTCTGGTAGAGCACCCACGATGTGACCCCTCTAGTCTCCCTCTGGATTTCCTCTGAGCTTTTCATACCAATGATATCCAATTTGTCTAGATTTGGTAATTGTTTAACGGTGTGTACAACGCTCACAAAGGCCAGGTGAAGGCCGCTAAGTGTTTTTACTCTTTAAAGCTGCTGTTTTCACACTATAAATGGTATTTTAGTAAAGTAGACAATCTGCTTACTAGCAAGTTTTTGAGAACACCTAAAGGCCGTAGTTAGTCCATCTACTTTAGGTTCCCAAATTCGACAATGCAATATCTTTAAAGAAGATGCCTTGGACCAAGCAGGATGACTGAGGACCCCAGAAGGGAGCACCTTGCACTTCCCATTACCTGAAACGAAGCCTCATCATCGCTGTCAAGCGATTCAGTACTATAAATGTTGATATTCTTGATGGGAGACTTTACAAGTTGCTACCAGAACGCATAGTTTTTTCCAGGTAAAGAAATCCAGCCAAGTCCTAACTGTGCACGTGCAGTCAATGAAAGTCTTACCTATGGTGAATAAAGGACCTGGTGTGGTGAGGGTGATCTCACCACTCAGACAGTCTTTTTGTTCCACTCTCCTGGCTTCATCCTGGCTTCACCTCCCTCAGAAGTCAATGCCGGACAGCCTATGCCTAGGATAATTCTTCTGAGCCTCTCGGGGTTGATTTTAGAAGTGAAAAAAGCCTGGTCAGCAAGGCAGAATCAAATCCACTTTGCTTCCTTTCCTTACAGCTGATCCACTTTCTCTGCTTTGACTACAGTCCTGCTCAGCAGATCTCTCCAAAGGCAAGCACTGGACAAACACATTTCTTTGTGCAAGTGTCTAACATTGGATGCTCTTATCTAATGCTTCTTGAGGGTTTAAGTCCACTTCTTAGCCCGGGTGTAGCTTTATGATGCCGCTCCTCTAGGAATGGTTGAAGGCGTTTTCAAAATGACTCTTTGGTCTCTTAGAGGCCAGATTTCAAAGCAGAGATGCTTAAAGATGCAGTGAAACTTAGGGTTAAGATGCCACGTAGACAGCAAGCAAGGCTGGAGTGAAGATAGGAACAGTTCAGTGCCTAACACTGATGCCCTGTAAGAACTGCGTGCCTTATGCTTAACTTTTCTGAACCGCCAAATTAATCTTCATTCATCTCAAAACCTCTTGCATGTCATCCCAAATCACTTCTGCACTTTGGAAGGTACAAAATGCGTACTGGAAGTTTACTGTGAAGCATCTATTCATGATGATATTTAATGGTGTATATGGTTTCGTAGTGGTCAGTGGCTGGTTTGGTGTCCAGTGGTCAGTAGCTCAAGTAAAGAAACATGGTTTGAGCCTAGAATGCTGGAGTAATTTATCTGACTTAGAATAAAAGTGGAAAAAAAAACCCTGTTAAGTATGAAATATTTTGTGATGTATTTCTAGTCACTAAGAAATAGTCTTGGCCTTAAACTGTGGTAGCTCTTCAAGATGAAGTTGTGGGAAATGTTTATAATTGAGGTAGCTACTTCCCATTTCACTTTAAAAATTGTGGGCTTTAGAATCCCTTCCCCATCCACTCCAGACACAATGAAAGAAGCGGCACCATGTCGTTGTATCACAAAGGGGACAAGCACTCCAGATAAACTATATTTAAGTCTGAGGTGCTTTTCTGAAGCTTTGGGTGGGACGCATCCATCCTTTTAAGGAGATAGTTCATTGGTAAGGGAATAGTTAATTGATAAGGAGATAGTTCATCGGTAAGGGGATAGTTAATTGATAAGGAGATAGTTCATCGGTAAGGGGATAGTTAATTGATAAGGAGATAGTTCATCGGTAAGGGGATAGTTAATTGGTAAGGAGATAGTTCATCGGTAAGGGGATAGTTAATTGATAAGGAGATAGTTCATCGGTAAGGGGATAGTTAATTGGTAAGGAGATAGTTAAATGATAAGGGGATAGTTAATTGATGACTGTGCTCATTGTGGCGGTTTATAACACTGCTCTCACCTTTATTTTTGCCATCAGATGATGAGCGTCATTGCGTAGTGAAAACACAATTCCCTTATTTTTTCCAAAAAAGAAAAGCCGGTTGGCCTAACCTTGGCGCTCCCCGATCCCGCCATTGCTGTGCTGACGGGGGATATTACCAGAAAAAGGCTGATGTTCATCTGAAACAGATTGTGAGGGGAGGCCTGGACCCGTCAAGCTTAGCTGAGCATTAGGTCTGGTCATTTATCACTGTCAGATGGGCGAGGGGGGGAAGAAGCGCTGGACCGTTCCCGCTCATCTGCTGACTGACAGCTGACTGAAGCCTAATGCAACCTCCGGGCAGATAATCTGCCATCAAGGGGGAATGTGTATGGGAGAGATACTCTATCACAGGCTGCACGCTGCTGCTTGCTCAAAGCTGCTGACATCTTCACAAGGCAAAAAGAAATGTCAGCCGCGCTTTAAGGGGCGGCGGTGTATTGTCACGCTTCGCTAAAACTGTGCTCTACCTCATTTCCATGGTTTCGTGTAGATCCGTCCTTAAAAACAGATTAACGGCGTCGTGGAGACACGCAGTCGGGCACAGAAATGATAATATGATGGCAATGTTCAGATGAGAAAAAGCGCTGTTTGTTTCACCTATGGGTTTCATTCACGGGACTGCAGGATAGGCTGCGAAGCAGCGTAATTACCTGAAAAATAGCAAAATCCCCCCTGCCAAATATAGGCCTCTGAGGAAGCCCCCGCATTTAAGGGACGTGAAAAACATCTTGTGAGGGAGAACTGCAATTAAAGCAAGAAAAAAATCTAATAAGTGAGGATTAATATTATTTCCTGCAGTGTTTTGTGCAACAAATGCTTCCTGTAGGTGCTAATTTAGAGCAATGCTCTGCAAACCAGGCTCCTGAACCACGGTGAGAATATCCCGTTCTCAGAAATTCTTGCTCTACGGCCTAATGAAAAATTCTGCGTCTTTAATTTTGTCAGTCTTAAACTCAAGGTTTTATTGTTTTTAATTTGCTATTATTTTTATTAACAGTATCTAATTTTGCTATTCATTACAAATCATATGCGTTAACTTAACTGGAGAACGTTTTAATTGAGCACTGCTGGAGATTTTCCAATAAATTAACATTACATACTTTTAACAGATGTCTGAATTAGACATTGTTATTAGACATTGTAATTAATAGAAGTATTACTCAAATTAAAATCTCAGGCCCTTAGAAAAATTAAATTGTAGGTGACTGAGTGACGTTAACTCATTAATAGAGAGTGACTGTTGAATTCCCTCCATTGGGCTTTATTAGCCCAATAAACACCCTTTTCCAAGTAGCTGTAGAGGGAGTTGGCCAAGCTCTTTGGGATAACGGACTGTGAATCCAGACATGTTTTGTCAGTGATGTTGTGACCTTGGAGAAGTTCTTTAACCTGTCATTGTGTTATTGGTATAATATGCATAGTAATACCTTTCGGGGATGTTGGAAAGTTTTGATATCGCGTGTTGGATTTTTTTTAGATACGGAAATCACAGTAGGCCTGTTTTTTCACTGTCTTGCATCTTCAGAATTATTTTTTATCCATTTTCATGGAGATCATATACAAAACTGGTATAAACCAGGACATTTGTGCAAGGAGGAATCAAGCACCCTGAAGGTACAGACCCTCGAGGAGTAGACCGAGGGAAGTCTGAATCATAGAATCATCATAGAATGTTTTGGGTTGGAAGGGACCCCTAGAGGTCATCTAGTCCAACCCCCCCGCAGGAGCAGCTGAGAGTGGCTTTTCTTTGGTATTGCTTCTCGAAGTGAATGAAAAGAGACAGTCCGGTTGGGATGGACTTGGTGCAGTCAGTGCACATAGCTCTGTCTGAGCTAACCACTGTAGGATCCTTCCCAGGAAGTGGGGCGAAATAGTCACCTGTAGGAGAAAATTCATCTCTTCATCTCTTCATCTCTTCATCTCTTCATAGAATCATAGAATCATAGAATCATAGAATGTTTAGGGTTGGAAGGGACCCCTAGAGGTCATCTAGTCCAACCCCCCCGCAGGAGCAGGGACACCGCTAACTAGATCAGGCTGCTCAGATCCCCATCCAACCTGGCCTCCTCTGTAGGTAGATGCCTAAAAGGAGGTGAACTGTTCCCCCCATTAGTCCAGGTGCTTTGGGTGAGAGGGACCTTTCCTGGGTCAAGCTCTTCCATACTGTATTTCAGAAAAAACAAAGAAATGACACTTGGAGTGATTTCATCAGCCCAGTTGGGATGGTTTAGTGCTATATTAGAATACTGTAATATCAGGCAAGGAAGCCTGCATTGGAGAAGCCGTGTTTCTCTATAAATCCCTCCTCAGGAAAAAAATGTTTGAGTTATGTCTGTCTGTATGTAATTAAGGACTTTCAAACCCACTGCTCTACTATTTACCTACAAATTCATGGCCAGCCATGAATTTAAAAGGGATTCACCCAATCTGGACATGCAAAAATTATCTTCAGTCTAATTTGGAGAAGCTATGAACAAAAAAAATCAATAATAGCTCGTCAGTGTTAAGGTACCAGCATCAAATGCCACAAGACCTGAATGCCCTCAGGCTGAACCCTCAGAAAGCGAGCATCCTAAATTAAAAGTCAAATTTAGAAGATTATGTAAATATTAATGCGCAAAAGGAAATGATAAGAAAGCAATGTACTTAAAAGCAGTTGGGGGGATTTTGCCATTAGGTCTGCGCTGTTTTCTGTACCTAGATTGTCTTTGCAAAGGCCAGCCTAGAATTTGGCATTTACGTTGCTGATTCACAAGCAAGGGGACGTGGAGCCGAGCAGTGCCAGGAAGCCTCACGCCAGGGATTATAGCCCCAGCAGCAGTCTGTAACAGAACTCGAGGGCACATGGGTTTCCAGAGTCTGGCCATTATAAGAGTTTATTTCTCCTGTGAATCTTCTGTCCTTCCCTCAGGCCACGGTCCCTGCCCTTTTAGACACTTTTTTTTTCCCCCTTTATTTCCTGAAGAAGGATGAAGGGGCAGGCTCTTCTTCCATAACAAGGGAACTGTAGTGTTCCTGGAGCTACTTTGCATCTCTCTGTGCTTCGTTGCAGAATTTCTGCCTAGAGCTTTGTGCTAGTTTTCATTTTTCATGGCGTACACATGATGTCCCAGTTGAGTATCCAGTGCATGTTTTATTCATGCGCTTTTCACCCCTTCTTTGAGATCATTAATAAAGCCGCTAAATAAACCCAGGTTTAACCACCCTCCTCGCCACACCCCACTGGACATCTCCTCCCAACTCGGTTACCCTGTGTTTATCATCGTCCTTTGTTTGGAGCTCTTGGGTTTTCAGCCTGCCTGATAGTATTCTTATCCAAGCTGCTTTAGATAAGGGTTTCAAGTGGGGTTTTGAAAGGCATTGTCTCTAATTCTGAAATAAAAGTCCAGTTGTATTTCCTCCACTTTGTTCAATTCTCACACTAACAACCAGATGCTGCTGGCACTGCCTGAAAAGCGATAATGGTAGAGATGGCATGGGTTGTTGGCGTTACGTGGATAACTCCGCACCGCGCTCCGCTCCAGGTTTAGGGCTTTTTCTATGCATTCAGTGCATTGCTGATCATTATAGGCAGTCAGAAAAGATGGTGTGCTGCTATATTCTCTCAAATGATGGCATGCTCTCCTGTTGGGTTTTTTTTTGCAGGAGATAATTATCAATGCAAATTATTCAGCGGCGATGCGTTGGGTCCCACACAGTAAATGCAACACTATTTTTATTATTTTTATTCGGGTTAGCACACGGTAATACAGCACTGTCAGACAGCTGAGGTCTCTATAGGTCAGTATCCTGGCAACCTGACTATACGTTACATACGAGCAGACTAACTAGAGTCAGGTTTTTCAGGTACCTTTCCATAACTAGAGGAAGTTTGAAGAAGGAAATAAGGAGATGATAGCTCTGGTTTTGTTTATGGGGATCTCCTCCCTACTATAAGGGGAAATACCACAGAAATGATGGTGAAACTTGTTTAAAAGTGTAAAGAGTGATGGCTGGCATCTCTGAGGGATCGGAGGTGGAATGTGATGTTCAGCTTGTGCATTGAAGATGGGTGGTGGTGTAGTCTCAGTCAGGATGGCCTTGAAAGCAACTTCTTCTTGGTACCATAGAGAAGCAAGTTGACGAGGAGAGTGACCATGTCAAACTGATGGACTAGAAAAGTGTTTGCAGTAATATTCTTGGGGAATTTTAGTGCTCCAGAGCACCTTTCTGAAGTCTCAAGGAAAGCATATTTTAGCAATCAAGGTGGGAGATAATGAGAACCTAAAGAGAAGATTTATATGTGCATGTAGGTAGTGGAGACATATTGTAGAGGTATTAGGAAGGTAAAATCTTGAACATTTGAACACTGCCTATCTTCTTAGATGGAGAAATTATATTTGGATTTCTTGTTTAATTTTTAACTTTTGAATCTAGGTGTTCTCCATTTTTTAATCTTCCAACAGGCAGATTAAAAAGCATAGGTTTTAAAAATGAAACCTGGGATTTTCATGTTATGTCATAACTCCACGAGTTAGGTTTTTGGGAAGCGAAATGATGTGACAATCCCCAAAATACCACAGGGCTTGACTACCGCGTGTACCTAATAAGTTTCTGTCTATGTTACCTGTCCGAACTGGGTGAACACTGTATGGATTAGAGGTCTGCTCCTGCAGAACAGCAACAAAACCGCTTGCGAGGCAGACTACCTTCTAGCAACGCGTGTAGATAGGGTTGTTATTTTCTTCTACTATTGTTTCCTGTGCTATTTTGATTCTCTGTTTTACGGTTAACATTTACCCTGCTTCATAACCCAGAATGTCCGTTGGTGTCAAGGCCGTATTTTAATAAATATGTGTGTACACACAGGTACATATAATCCTCCCACTGAATAGATCGTAAATCTCAGTGATGTTACTGCAGGTGATATAGGTGGAATTCATCTGAGTTTGTCATTAGTTTCCTTATAATCAGTGCTCAGAAACTGACATTTTAAAATATGATTAATTTTATCCTGAAGAAAACATCCCAAATATGTCAGATGAATCACCACACAAGTGTCTGGTTCTTGCCAGAGCACAGAAGGACCCCAGGATGAATACTCAGATGTAGATATCCAATGTAGATGACTAAACCCAAGTGGTGTGAATCCCAATTTAAGCATATTTACCTTAACCTTAATGTATCTACGCCAGAACTTCTGGCCTACAGAATCAGAAAACACATCAAGCAGCACATGTGGGTACAGTCAGGATGCGAGCAGTCGTGTCTGTCTTGGTCTTACATGCTTTCTGTGTCTGAAAGTCACATCATGGTATGTGGCTTTGTCTCCTTGAAAGCAATAAGCCTGTTATTGTACTTTCTAGGATATTTTCCTCTGGTCATACCCCAAATACATCCCATATTTTACTTCCACACCCCACCATCCTCTGTCCCAGCCACCACGTACCCAATCCACCCCACCCAGTACGTACATCTGCGCTCTCTGCTCTTAGGCAGAGCCCTACAGCCAAATTTTTTCCTTGCCCTATAGCTTATCTTCCCCATACACACACACACACATGCTCCTATAGCCAATCTTCCCCATTGCACACACACACACACACTCCTATAGCCGATCTTCCCCATCGCACACACACACACACTCCTATAGCCAATCTTCCCCATTGCACGCACACACACACACTCCTATAGCCAATCTTCCCCATTGCACACACACACACACTCCTATAGCCAATCTTCCCCATTGCACACACACACACACACACACTCCTATAGCTTATCTTCCCCATACACACACACACACACACTCCTATAGCCAATCTTCCCCATTGCACACACACACACACACTCCTATAGCCAATCTTCCCCATTGGACACACTCCTATAGCCGATCTTCCCCGTCGCACACACACACACACTCCTATAGCCAATCTTCCCCATCGCACACACACACACACTCCTATAGCCAATCTTCCCCATCGCACACACACACACACTCCTATAGCCAATCTTCCCCATTGCACACACAGACACACTCCTATAGCCGATCTTCCCCGTCGCACACGCCATCTCCCCTGACCTTGCAGCCCCTCCACCCTTTCCCGCCGTGCCGCCTCTTCCCTCGTGCTCCGGAGCTGCGTGACACCCTGCTTCCTATTAGCAGAGTCACACGGCTACGGGCACAGCTGCTCAGCCACTAATCTGCAAACCCCAGTAGACTGGAAATTTCAAAGTCACTCTTTCTCCTCCTCTGCATCTCCACTGCCCTCTTCTAAGACATAAATCCATTTTCATTTTCAAAACCTTATTTTCCTGTAATTCCCATTGCTACGTTTTCCAGTAAGAACTGCAGAACAAAATCAGTGTGCGGTCATCTCGCCTGCGTTCATTAAACAGAACCTATGTTTTTTGAGCAGTCCATGTGTTTTGGGGTCTGAACTGACACACTGTGCTAGGACGCATCACATTTTGTAGCATCAATCAGTTTCTGTGTAGTAATCTCTTTGATAGAATGGATGCAGCGGAACACAGTGTGTCACATTGTGAGACATCATCTCCAGAACACATTTCAGAACTGTTTTCAGCTACCACTCTTCCTTTCCTGACCTATTTTAATAAGCAATGTTAGTTATTTTTCAACAAAATTGGTAATTAGTATTTTCCGTTGAATGAGATCATGCTTTCGCAATAATAGTGGGGAACCCGCGTGTGAGAACGATGATAACGCAATACTACAAATGGTTGGAGGCAGCGAATTACCATTACGTAACCGACCTCTCTTTTTAATTGGTGATGAGTTGACAGCTGATCTCTGCTGCCTGATGGAGGATGCAACGAGAGAAATGAGAGGTGAAAGAAACCCAGTAGATCATGTACGCCATCTCTCTGCCGATGCTGAGAACCAAAATGACTTGTCAGAGGCGGGAATGTAAATGGCTGGGTTCAGGCAGCAATGTCCCTGTGCCGAAAATATCCTTTGGGAGGCCAAGTGATTTGAAACAACCCTTTGGGTTTCATCTGATATGACAATAGATTTTCTTATTATGCAAGAGCTTGCAGAACTGACAGTTCTGCTCATTGAACTAGACCTGAAGATAAAGAAGAGCTTCTATTTCATCACCAGCTATGAAGAATTTATGGATGAAATTCTGCCATAAATTACACAACTAATGCCACTGTTAGCTCCAGAGAGGCCTGAAGCAGAGCAGCCCTCTCCTTCTCGTGCCTCTCCCGAGTCCTCTAAGAGTGTGTCCCTGGCGAAGCTATGCTTTCATGGATTTTTCCATTGAGTAGCTTTTTGAAATCCTCCAAATGATGAAGAGAGGCTCCACCTTCAGGGACAAGGATGAATGGAGGGGTTTAGGCAGTTTAGGTTGGAAATAGGGGGATTTAGTAGGTAATTCCTGTTCCCTCAGCAGCGCTACCTGCAAGCTTTCTCTTTAACAGCCAGACTGCCCCTCTCTCCTTTCCAAAGGAAACCATCTCAAAAGCATTTTCTGTTAGCCAGGAGATCTTGGGAGAGGGGACGGATATAAACAAGGTGAAAAATTTCCCCTCTCTCTGAAGAAGTAAGGGTCTGGTTCAATATTAATGACTGCAACGATCCTATGCTTGTACAATTTATAAAATCCTTATATATATGACCATAATTTGGTACATAGTACATGCATAAATCCTCTTGGCATACGCAGCAGATACTACGTTAGAGAACTAAACCCTTTTTTTTAAAGGAAATTTCTTCTGGGTTATGAAATGGTGAAAAGTTCCGCATTTATGCGTTGGTCTGAAAGATCTGTCAAGCTTGCTCCCGGAATAACTCACGAAGCAATCCAAATAACTGTTGTGATCAAACTATCAGCCATGCCTACTGAGAATGATAGGACAAAAAAAGAAAGATTCTGGCTCTGTGACAGCTAGGCTTTGAAACCAGGGTTTAGCCAGATTGACTCCAAATTGGATGGATCAATTGATAATTGTAGAGAAGTGATCATGCTCCTGTCCTGGGCACTGGTGAGGCCCCACCTTGAATACTGGGTTCAGTTTTGGGCCCCTCACTACAAGAAAGATGTTGCATTGCTGGAACATGTCCAGAGGAGAGCCACAAAGCTGGGGAGGGGTCTGGAGCACAAGGCTTACGAGGAGCGGCTGGGGGAGCTGGGGGGGTTCAGCCTGGAGCAGAGGAGGCTGAGGGGAGCCCTCATCGCTCCCTACAACTGCCTGAGAGGAG
>NW_009259833.1:1308654-1330579 GCF_000687185.1 Egretta garzetta
GGGGTGGGATGGCAGGGGTAGGGGAACGCTTGGGCTTGGTGATCTTAAAGGTCTTTCCAACCTAAACCATTCTATGATTCTATGATTAAAAATCAGAGATTTCATAATAATAAAAAAAAGAAGATTTAACAATTACTGTTAAAGGATTGAACAGGGGTAAGGTACAGTGAAAAAAAAAAATAAGCCGTCTTAGCTTTAAAAAGTCAGGCTTTAAGGCTCATAGTTAGGTGTATAAATGAATGACCTGTTTTTCCAAAATACTGGCCAGTTGGGGCTTTCAGTGAAATGAATAGAAATTCTAGAAGCCCCAAAGTTTTTAGGCTCAGGTAATTTACTCAGGTACCTCATTTTAGGCACAAGTGCAACGAAGGTCAGATCCCTGCTTTCTAAGCCAGATGATGGGAGCGCAATGAAGCTCTCATCAGATAATGTGAACATGTGAATATGAGTTCTGTTTTAAAGATATTGAATAATTTCT
This sequence comes from Egretta garzetta, assembly GCF_000687185.1. Classification (NCBI taxonomy): domain Eukaryota; kingdom Metazoa; phylum Chordata; class Aves; order Pelecaniformes; family Ardeidae; genus Egretta; species Egretta garzetta. The sequence continues at coordinate 1,309,133 of NW_009259833.1, forward strand.
GTGCCTGGAGACGCAAATAACACCATTGTTACTGTCTTTGAATTCCACAGGCCGTGTAGCCTGATGGAAGCGTACATTCCGGTGGAGTTAGACCACTGTTAATAAATTAGGTGCTGCCTGCAGAATGCGATATAGGACCTGTCAAGGATATGAGTATTTGAAAAAATGAATCTCGTTCATTCTCTGTTGACATGGACTGATTAAATCGAACGGTTAAATGGCTAAATTAAAAAAAAAAAATCTGTTTGGAAAATACCGGTAAGTAAGGCTAATTTTGCTCCCTTTGAACTGAGTTTTCATGTGGGACCTGTGTTGAACTTCCACCCAAGGCCAGTGAATTCCTTATTTTTACTACTTACCCCTCTTTAGCTTAGGATTTCTTGTGTTTGGTGCCACTTACAGACCTTTTACTCCTTACAGGTTAAATGGGAACACTACACGGCCAAACTTGCACCATTTTTTCCTAAACGTTGCAGTCTTTCACTGGAAATAAAAATTAGATAATTTCTTGTTTACAGGACAGAAAAGAAACCCACTGGCCTTCAATTACGTACTGTATATTGACGGTGCACAGCAGTAAAAAGTGTTATATGAAAAAGCAGTAGGGGATGATCAGGCCTGATAGCCCATGTATCTCGCAGTAGGTTACCAATCATGCCACGAGGAGCTTTTTCTGAACGTCTTCCTGCTCACAAAGCCCTTCACTTGCCTTGTGATTTGTTATTGCACCAGTTTGCAGCCTGCTGGTAATTCTGTCTTCTCCTGAAGCAGTAAAACTTCCTCAGCCATCAGAGGAGCAATGAATCTGATGTCTTCTCATCGCAGCATTCATTTTACTGTGGTCTGTCTGGAGTGTACAAACTCCGACACCGAAGTTAAACTTGGCCATTCAATGAATTTTTGAAGACAAGAACATAGAAGCTGTAGGTTACAGCGAAATGCCATCAGTCTGTCTCCATGAGTTTTCAAATGGGGGCTGCCATCCCACTTTTCATGACTTGGATTTCGAGAGGTGGAGCTGTGACTGCGAATGACGTACCCCTCGCACGTCCAACGTTGAGGAGCTATTTAAGTAACTTGGTTACTCAATGCTGAACATTTTTCTTCACCCCTCTTTACGTAGATGAAAGCAGTCTCTTTCACACAGGCCTGGCTCTAAGTTTTAGGTCTCTTTATTGCCACCAAAATGTTGTTTAAAATGAATATGGCAACTATGCTTAAATATTATACGTACAGGTGAACACTCTGGAAAGCAAGCAGTGCTTTTATGTTTCTTTGGTGCCCATCTTGCAACTTTTATGATATATAGCATGACTTATATGCCACTTTTGGAAATAATAACCACTGAGTTATTTTTATAACCGTTTTACAAACTTCTCGCATCCCCTGACCTGCTTTCTCTGTTATCTGTCTGAAATTTCCAACCCCTCAGCCATCTTGCTACTGCCCTGACAGTTGAGCAAGTGGTTGGTGCAGCCAGTGGAGAAAAAAACCTCTGCCATGGTGATGTGATGGGAAGTGTAGGAAAAGGTGTCTCGGGCAAAACAAAAACACGTCTAGAGCAGGGCAACGGAGCTGGGGAGGGATCTGGAGCCCCAGGCTGCTGGGGAGCGGCTGGGGGAGCTGGGGGGGTTCAGCCTGGAGCAGAGGAGGCTGAGGGGAGCCCTCATTGCTCCCTACAAGTGCCTGAGAGGAGGGGGGAGCCGGGGGGGTCGGGGTCTGGTCCCAGGGAAGGGGCGATGGGACGAGGGGCACCGGCCTCAAGTTGTGCCAGGGCAGGGTGAGGTTGGCCATGGGGAACAATTCCTTCCCCTTGGGGCTGTCAGGGGCTGGAAGGGGCTGCCCAGGGAAGGGGTCGAGTCCCCAGCCGGCTGGAAGGGGCTGCCCAGGGCAGGGGTTGAGTCCCCACCCCTGGGGGGATTTAACAGCCGGGCAGGGGCAGTGCTGAGGGCCAGGGTTTGGGGGTGGGATGGCAGGGGTAGGGGAACGGTTGGGCTGGGGGAGCTTCAAGGGCTTTGCCAACCTGAACGATTCTGTCATTCTGTGATTCTGTTCTATGAAAAAAAGCTGATCTGCTTTAGGAAGTTCCCCCCTTGCCCCATCCCTGCTTATCCCTTTCCTCCTCCTCTCCCCACGTACCCATCGTGTTTGTGCTGGTAGGAGATGGAGGAGGCTCATGGTAATTGCTTAATCAGCTATTTTCAATTCAATTCCTGGCTGCACTTTCCATGAAACATTAACAGTCCTTGTGTATAAATATGACCCCTACTCCTGGATTAATTTGATTATGTGAGAATCTCAGTTTTCATTTAAAAATAATAACTTTCTGGCTGCTCTGATAAAACAAGTTTGGATATGTAGTTTAAATGCTCCCTGATGGTTTAAAAATCAATCGATAGATACGAAGAATACACAAATCTCTTACTAATAAAAAAAATAAATGTTCTCAAGTCTTTACAACAATTACTTGAGATCGAGTATTTTGAGACCAGAAAATTTCTGATTTTCACTCAATGCTGGATCAGCATTCTCTGAAAGCCAAATCTTTGGAAGCAGCTTCATTTGGGTCCACAAATAGAGATCACCATGTTCAGGAATGACTGTGGATATCTTAACCTAGAGTTCCTCTCTGATATTTTTGGTTATGCAAAATGCCTTGTATAGGCTTTCTGCACTGCTGATTTCATTCTTGGGATAACTTCCATTTCATCTGTACAACTGTGAGAGGGGATTTTGCCTCTGAGTGACGGGCTGCTCCACGTTAGGCCAGTGCTTTAATTTTGCATATTGAAGAAAGAATCACAAACTTCAGCCTCTAATAACTGCAAATTTGATTCTGTTAAAGGTCTGATAAGTGCTATAAATTTTGTGGCAATGACTTTATTAGGACTCTAACTTAATGGTGGTGAGTTTTTATTTAACTGAGCTTTAAATTTCCTCTGGGCTTATAGCAGAACATTAAATCTGTTTAGAACCTAAGTCACACTGGCTTGAAAGGAAATATTTTTTATAAAACTTTCTCATTTGAACATCTTTTGTTGTAGATTTATCTACAACAGGTGTGATACCATTGACATACATGGAACTGTGAAGATAAATGAAGTGTATACTAATAAATTAAAATGTGCCAGAGAACAGGTCCGGGCACTGGAACGTGATTGCTCACGCCGGTAAATTGCCGGGTTAGGATCTAACGTGATTTCAGCTCGTCTAATTAACACTGGCTCAAATAGTTTCTAGAAATGACTTGTTTATTTTAATAGTTTACTAGTATGGATATAGCCTAAGCCATGTGTGGACAGAACATGACTTGAAGTTAGAGAATCTTTAGCAAAGGGCGATGGTAGGGCTATGTGAGGAACTACTGAGCGATAGCCTGCAAAGACTGAATAATGCCCAAGAAATATTGAGGACCTGTTTAGCAACTTTGGATTATCTTTCGATATGTTACGCTGTTTCACAGATACAGAGGATTTGTGAAGGATTATTTCTATAAAAATCCCGAGAATCTAAGGCGAGAGGGCCAGGCACTGCATCTGTCTAAAGCAGACTTTGCCTGAAGCTAACGTTGAATGTCAAGACCTCCAGGATACGTGTTGCTTCCAGTGCATACAAGTTCTGGTCAGCAGGGAGCAAAGTTTGTTGCAGATATCTCTCAGGCTTAGTTTGAAAAATGATAAAGAGAGTTCTTGTGGTTGAGGATGGATGATTCGACAGTTTTGAGAGGGAGTCCCCCATTGTGAAGTTACATTCCTGAAAATGCTGACAGCTTGACTATCAATAAAACAGAAATAAAGATTTATTCCTTACCAACTGGCTTTCTGTTGACATTCTGAGGAACGAAAAGATCAAGAGGATGACATAAAGACATTAATGTCCTCACAATCCTACTTTTCCAAGTGCCTGAATGCTCTTGTAGTCCACTGAAGGATTAACCCTGTAATTATTGACAGTATTAGGGTGAAACATGTTGGTTTCGCCACTAGGAAGCTGAAGCTAACTTCTCATAGCCAGTTCAGTGTTCACTGTTAATCTTTCCATGTCTCTGCAACAACAGGTTTTGTCTTACATAGTGCAAGCCCTTGTCCCTGGAATGACGATGAGCTCGGAACAGTCATTTATTCTTTCTGTTGGCAAGTTACAGGGGAAGTCCTTCTAATTTTTTTTCTAATTCCATGGGGCCAAAGTATTTCTGATTTTCTGGAGCTATTCAATCCTATTTGTAGGTGAGAATTAAAGCTTATGTTTTCACAAGAAAAACGGTTCGGTAAAAAGCCCCAAACTGCAATGTCCTTTGAATAGCGTACTTGTGGGGAGGCTCTTTGCACTACACGTTCTTACTTTCTTCCTGAGGTTGTATCAGGAATAGTGTGGCCAGCAGGAGTAGGGAAGTGATCGTGCCCCTGTACTCGGTGCTGGTGAGGCCGCACCTTGAATCCTGTGTTCAGTTTTGGGCCCCTCACTACAAGAAAGATGTTGCCTTGCTGGAACATGTCCAGAGGAGAGCAACCAAGCTGGTGAGGGGTCTGGAGCACAAGTCATACGAGGAACGGCTGAGGGAGCTGGGGTTGTTTAGTCTGGAGAAGAGGAGGCTGAGGGGAGACCTGATCGCCCTCTACAACTGCCTGAAAGGAGGGGGTAGGGAGGGGGGGGTCGGCCTCTTCTCCCTGGTAACGGGCGATAGGATGAGGGGGGATGGTCTGAAGTTGTGCCAGGGCAGGTTTAGGTTGGACATACATTAGGAAAATTTTCTGGGTTAGGTTAACGGTTGGACTTGGTGATCTTAAAGGTCTTTTCCAACCTGAATGGTTCTATGATTCTATGATTCTGTGATTCTATGAATGGATGTTTTGTGAATGTCCATGTAAATTTTGTTGATTTTTTACTATTCAGTGCATCTAGGCAGGGAGCAGGGAATACTGGAAAAATTGTAAAACAAAGTGTGACTGACAAGAAAATGAATTATTTTATCTGGCTAAGATCTTTGAAACAAAAATTATGAAGGCATTGGAAGACAGCTTGAGAACTCTGAAAACATTACTTTCATTCAAGCCCATCTCACCTCTAAAAGTTTAATTTTAATTTTAATATATTGAAAGCCTCACCATTTGAAATGATAACTACTTCATACATCTTCTATGTCATTCACTCTTTAAATGAAGGCAGCTATCAGTACTAGGGCAGGGTTAGTTTATTTGATCTTGCATGATGTTTCGTAATTTTTCTGACTGTTCACTCATCTCAGATGGCTGTAGATCATGTTAGTAATACAAGCTATAGCTAACAAGATTGAAACCTTGTACAGCCCTGGTCATATTACTCCCACTCTGGAACCTCCCAGCAATTTCCTTCCTAAAGCCCCTCTCTTGGCTTTTGTGGCCCAGGGCATTCAATCTTCCTAAATGCAAACAGTTGACTTCATGGCACCTCTTGCTCCAATGGCAGATAACCCTGATTTTCCCTTCTCATTGACTGTTGATAAATGTTTGATGCCAGCTGGGATTAATACTGTGCTACGCCTCCCTACTAATGAAAAATATTGCTTTCAGAGAATTTGCAAGGCAGTCCCCTGTTCTTTATTTGACCTGCTTTATTCCTCACCAGGTTCTGTACTGCAGGAAGTAAAATAATGCATGTACTGAGAAAATCTCTTGCCTTTCTACCTGGAAAGTATTTTGTGAACAGAAGCCTGTAGTTTGAGTTCAGGTGATTTTATTTCTTTCCACCACGAGTCCACAATGAGTCGTAATAGATCAATAAATGAATGTGGGAATGTCAGTGAAAGGATTGGGAGTGTTCTGTTGTGGATCTGTATATTTTATTTTATTTGGGGGTTGGAGAGCTCATTTCCAGGTTATGCATACAACCCTCCCAGGTTATATGTATAACCGTGATTATACAATAATGATAAACCTGTGTTATCACAAGGAGGAGAATTTTCTTTATGCTCAGGAAGGTACATTGGGATGAAAGAGATGTGCATAGGGATGTGAAGAATATATTATTTGGTTTGGAAACTTAGCAGTTTCTAGTCCCTGGGAGCCATCTTGTCATGCAGGGAGAAAAGCCAGGCTTCTGCTATTTTATTGCATAGAAATCATGCACCAACGATGCCATGATATTGCACACATGATATGCTTTGTGTTCTTTGAGACGGGAAGTCTCAGTCTCGATTTGGCTTTTTTGAAAATGCTTTGTACAGGTGTTCTGTCTTATGTCCTCCTGGATACTTGTGCAAGGATATATAACTTAGTCTTAAACGGCACCTTGCGATTGCTGCAGCTCATCTATCTGCTTCCACAGACCAGATTTCCCAGAGCCCGGCTGCTCTCGAGAGGAAATGGGTCTTTCACCATAGAGTGGGTAGCCACAGCGGCTAGAAGAGGACCGTTTAACTCAAGTAGACCTCAAGTGTGCCAGCTTTTCAGTTTCCATGCAAACAGCAGATGCAGTTTGCCTAATTTTGCATAATGCATCAAGTTTTCTAAGAAAAAATGGAAGAAATTTGGCCATAGCGTAGAGGAAGTATCCAGTGTGAAAAACATCTCCGTTGCGGAGACCTGGTGGGAGCTGGAAGGTGCTGGGGCTGCCGACTCCAAGTCACTGAGGACAATTGAACGATGCATTTTGGTTTGCATTTCATGCTCCTCTCCCTTCCTTGGTTAAGCATTGGTTAATGGAAGACCAATTACGTTTGATCCGTTACAGTCATTTCCAATAGTGACAGTAATTGAATAGTGTTAAAACAGTTCAAGGTGGGACTGCTGTAAAAAACAAACTTTATGGTCTGTCCTGAATGGATGTGGCATTAGAGTATGTTGGATAAATACTCATTTTAGTGAACATTGCTGACTGTATTGGGTGTAAATGTCCGGGATTTGATAAGCGGGAGGGTTGCAGGGGCTGCCCCATGCTGGACACAACCAGTTCCAGATGGCTCAGGGACAGCCCCACCACACAGCTGAGCGCCTCAACAATGCTGGTGGTGCCTCTGGCAAAATATACGTAAGAAAGAGGAAAACATGGCACAGCAGTGAGGAGTGAGGAAAAAAAGTGTGAGAAACAGCCCTGTGAGCCTGAAGGTCGGAGTCGGGAATGGAGTGAAGTTGGGCCTGGGAAAAGGGGAGATGTGGGGAAGGTGTTGGTTTAATTTGTCTTTGTTTCTCACTTTCCAAACACATTTTACTTGGCAATAAATTAAATTAATTCTCCCCAAGTCGAGTCTGGTCTGCCCATGATGGTAAGTGGGAAGGGATCTCCCTGGATATTACCTCGACCCACGAGCTTTTCCACCTGGTTTTCTCCCCCTGCCCTGTTGACGAGGGGGAGGGAGAGAGTGGCTGGGTGGGCATCTGGCAGCCAGCCAAGGGCAACTCATCACGCTAGTGAATATCAATTTGCAATTATATAAATGTTATTTTTTATATTTTTACCTACATATATATAGATGCAGATTTATCAACCTTGACATTATATTCTCACACAGCAGCAGTACTGCTCCCATGAGGAGGTTGCTTTCAAGAGTGCTCCGCCTTTGACGGAGATTGCTGCTGTGTATTGCTCTGTACGTGTGCGTCGTGTTCCTATCAGCTGACTTGTCTTCACTGAAATCATAGAATCATAGAATCATAGAATGTTTTGGGTTGGAAGAGACCCCTAGAGGTCATCTAGTCCAACCCCCTTGCAGTGAGCAGGGACACCTTTAACCAGATCAGGTTGCTCACAGCCCCGTCCAACCTGGCCTTGAATGCTTCCAGGGATGGGGCCTCCACCCCCTCTCTGGGCAGCCTGTTCCAATGTTTCACCACCCTCATTGTAAAGAACTTCTTCCTTATATCCAGTCTAAACCTACCCTGGTTTAGTTTGAAACCATTACCCCTTGTCTTGTCACTGCTGGCCCTACTAAAAAGATTTTCCCCATCTTTCCTATAGGCCCCCTTTAGGTATTGAAAGGCTGCAATCAGGTCTCCCCTCAGCCTTCTCTTCTCCAGGCTCCTTCAGTTTATATCCTGGGACCTGTGCACAGTATTTTTGAAAAATAGACTCGGAGAGTGTGAAGTTCTAGGTATTAGTGAATCGTACAGGCCAGCTTTCATAAATCAAACTTCAGGTTCCAATAGAACCGTAAGAAAAAGAAGTTTTTATGCAAAGCAGATATTTTCTTACATTTTGACGATTTTTTTTTTTTCCTTCTAGATAAACATCATGTCAACGGAAACAGAATGGTAGAACCTTTCCCAGAGGGAACACAGATGGCTGTATTTGGTAAGACATCGGCTTTAAAATAAAAGCTCTGAGCTGTGTTGTTTTACTGCACGCCAAATTTCTTAATTTCAGCCTGAGTCCTCCGAGTTTCAGAATCTGGGCTGCTATTGCCATTTTCTAATCCCTACAGTCAGCTAAAGCCACCGATCATTTTGGGAAATGTCCGTGCCCCCAAAGGAGTGTACTGAAAGTGTTTTTCTAAGTTATACAAACAGAAAATTTAAATGCTTATTTTGTTCCATAAAAATCCCCAAAGAGTAGCTTTTCATGTATGATAATTCCTGTAAGATCATTCACTAGTTTCAACAAAATTCTGAAGATGAACCATGATTTTCCAGACCTTAAGTCATGCAAGGAACTCAAACTGTTGGGTGGAAAGCTTTATCTACTGTACTGGAGGAACTGTTGCCATCTCCATGGCCCAAACCAAACCTGCTGGCTTGTGCTTTACTTTGCGAATCGTCCTGTAGACCTCCTGGTGGGTGCCAACAGTGCGGGAGAGGTGGCCAGCTGTAACTGAGAAGATGTTTAATTTCTTTGTATCTATGCTATTTTCCATGACAACGTCATTCTTTGAGCCCTTTTTGTGAAACTTGAAAAAAGTGTTTCTCTGGAGAAACTAATTACTTCCAGAAGAAAGAAACATCCTAAACCAGATCAGAATCACCAGCTATTTACCAAGATACGGACCTTTCCCAAATCTGGGAATAGTCAGAGCTGTCATTTCAGAATTTGCTAATGTTAGTCCTTAAGGGCAAGCCTATGGAATTACTAGGGAAGAAAAACACGGATTTCTGTGACAATTATTCTTAAAACTTATTCTTACAGAGAACGGAAAATATAAAAATATCCTAACCCTGTTTTGAACCATAAGATTGGATTGTTTAGAAAGGATATAATTCTCTGTTAAATTCTACAGGATGGTACAAAAGTGCCTGAGGAAATTTCTTATATCCTATTAAATGTTTGTCTATCTGGGATGTTGAAGTGAATATTAAATTGCTACTCGGTACACCTGCTCTGTCATCCAGCCTGATGGAGTTCTAAATCATAGGGAGTGCAGGCCAGGTATATAAAGCAGTCATCACTATTTTTGACATGGGCCCGTTCTAAGAATGTATATAGATATTTTGGCAATCACAAAGCAATGTGTGTAACAACAAATACGTAAAAAAAAGGAGAACGGAAAGCAGTGATTCTGAGAAACAATGCTATGTAACAATATACTGTGTATAGATTATGTATGATGTAACAAAAAGAATAAAGGCAGCTTTCAGATATGAAATCAGGGCTATAGTGAGCAGGCATTAACAGGCAATTTTAACACCTGCATGCAGTGTTTCCGAGACAGATACTACATATATTTCACATTCTATTGAGCAGTTAGACTGAATTTATTAACAACACCACCAAAAAGTTGAAAAACATAAACTATCAAAGCAACCAAGAGAATTTGTATATCATCGTGGCTGCCAGCTGCCAACCCAGAGGGATGGAGGTCCCCTGTGGCATGGATATCTCCGTAGTCCTAGGGCACCCAGAATGAGCCTAGACGCTTGAGTCAGGCACCCCATTCACCCCAGGTGTTCCTGAGGCTACGCATCAAGAGAAAACACATTCTTGGTCTCCATAAAGGCAGAAGTGGTAGAAATTATCTTCCCTACATGATACAGTAGATGACGTTAGATGATCTAATCAACCCTACTGATGTTAAAGGTTGTGAATCTGCATTTTACAGGAGAAAGTAGCCTGTGTCAATATGGCATTTTCTCAGTTATTGAGCTTAGCGATGATGATCTGGTCTAATTTACAAAAAGAAAAGACATAGCATAAATATTTCAAAAACCTGAGCAGCGTCTGAAAGTTCTTACATAGTCAGAGTTTACATACCCGTCTGGAATGAATTGTTGATCTTAATCTATTTTCAAACAGAGCTGTATTCACATCTGAAATATTTAGCAATGCTATGTGGAAGGCAAAGGGCTGAGTTATCCATGGGCACTAATTTATTACTGAGAAAATTACCTTTTCAATTGATTATTGCAAAAAAAAAATCATAGTATGCATTAACTTTCCTGTGGAGCAAAAGTTTCTGCAGTCGCTATGGTTGGAGAGGAGCAATGGTTTGTGGGTGTCACCCTTCTATTTGTTATCATGATTGTTAGTTAGTGTCATGATCTCCTCAAGTTCTCTTTAGACTTCCTCTAATCCAGTATTGTCTTTCTGCGAGTATCACCTTGTCTGTGGATTTGGGAACGTAAAAAAATTGTTGGAGTAGCGGAATGAGAGACTGATAAATTTTTCAGAGCTAATGGAAAATGATTGCGTGTTACCTTTTGAGATTTAACATTAAGATAGACGCAGAGATTCTTCTTCAAATTTTTTACAGCAGGCAGGGGCAGAGAGTTCTGGTACAGCCTGATACTGATGCAGTCTTTGCTGTTTAAATTTTTTTAAAGCTCCTCCTTCATGTGATGGTCAGATCAGTTTTCCAGTGGTTGGGGTGGGTGCCCCTATTGGCGGTATCAATGCTGATCATACAGGACTTGTAAAATTTCATAGGCAGTAGGATCCTTCTTACAGAATTTCATTGGAAGAGCGCAAAATCCTATTAAACAGCCTACTTTGAATCATTCCTGAGGAACTCTGTTATATTCATATCAAGCCTGGTAACTCATCATTTTTAAATTGCCCTAGATTTTCCACAAGATTGTGATTGCAAATGTTGGGCTAGGTGGTGAAAACTCATGCTGCTGCCATCTGTGCTGTGAATGAACGGAAAACCTACATGTTCTTAGGTTTACTATTAGACCTGAAATATAATAGTATACAAACATGACTCTGATGATAATTGTTGTCATTTGTTGGCACTGGCATCCCATTCTGATATGTGGTATAGAAAAATGGAGCTACGGTTCCTTTTCCTACCTCCGACGTGGCAGCGTTTGCTGGCCCCATGTGAATGGGACTGAAAGGAAGCACTCGAAGAAGAAAACCATTACCTGTTCATAATTCCCCTCAGATTGTTACTCATCCTATCCAGGTATATTCCTGTTAACATCAAGTTCTTTGTGTTTTAGGACTTTCTAAGCTAGCGGGGAAGAAACTGAGCTAGGCTGAGCTTGTAGACTTTTCGACTCCACCTTGGCAAGAGAGGGCTTCTCACAACTCTTCTCCAGACACATCCTTTAATCCTTTAATTGGGACCCACAGGGACAAGTCTGGAAGAGCAGCAGTCACTAAGAAGTAATCCCTCTTCCTTAAAAAGATGCACAAAAGCTAAAAGATGGTAAATAGCCATACGATTTTGTAGATACAGCCTTCTTGCAGTGCATTTTCCTACTGCTTGGGTAGTTTTAGATTCACCACAAAAAATAACAGTATCAAATGTAATGCTGGGTCGTGAACACTAATCCTTTTACCTGCTTGCAAAATGCAGTTAGATTGCATTACACCGCTCCATCTTCCGCAAAGCCTCCTTCAAGATGCTCTTCCTAATGCTGCGTTATTTACTTTATGATATGACTGCTTGTTTTTATCACGGTACAGGGTGAGCGCGCACAGGTCGTTGTTCCTGCAGCTTTCCCATTTATAACAGAACCTCACAGTTTTCAAAAGGCTATTTAAATCATCTTGAGATTCTCTGGTTGTCTGTTTAGCATTGTTCAGCTGCCTCAGATACACCAATTGTTCATTAGAATAAAGAAATGCGTCCTTGTTTCTACAGTGGTGAAAAAGCTAGATTGCAAGGCTGAGGGTGACTCTTTAATGGAAATCTTTTAATGCCAACCATCCAAGTGACCTCTTAATCCAGTTTCCTGCTAATATTGAAGCACTAAGAGCTCAGGAGGTGCACGGGCACTGCTCACGGCCCCACTGGAGACACTGTAGGATGTTGTATCAAAAATCATTGTGTCCCTTGAAATGAAGAGGGGGTTGTATTCCCAAGTTCAGGGACTGACACAGATGAAGCTCCAGATGTTATGTGTTTGTGTTAAGGACGGTACAGTAGAAGCCATTCAATAAATGCCTGTCCAGCAACTGTTCTTGTCGTTCTCATGGCCATAGTTATTTTCAATTAAAAGTATTTTGCCTGTAGTGACTGATTTTGACCAAAAACCTAACCAAAAGTCAAAACCTGAACATATATTAGGGGTCTGATAATGTTTTGTAAAGAAGCAATTTAGGATCTAAAATCAGCTTTTGGATAGAAGGGTAAAAATTGAAAAGAAAAGCTTCAAAGCTGCCGAACATACGCAACTTTCAATAAATTAATATTTCCATCAGTACCATTGTAATTCTTTGCATATTTTAAACATATTTATGCTCAGAAATATGTCTGGTCAGCATTTCTGAATTGTAAGCGTATATTCTTCTCACCGACTGCTGCTGTCGCAAGACTCCAGTTCATCCCAGAGCACCTACGTGTTCACTGCGCTTTATAGGCTGCCGTATTTCTCTGAGAGGAAGCATTGTGCATATGGTGTGTTCGTAGAAGAGCTCTTATTTACCTTTAGTAAAATCTGGCAATAGTTCAGATTTGTAATTATAACACTTTTTAAATACGGGACTTAATTGTGCTGTATTTGCTTGACATATACTGGCTAGTAACGGGATTATTGGTTTCTCAATATAAACAAAATATAGACAGAAGTAGGATGTTAAGTAACTGATAAGATCTAATTACAGACATTTCTGAGTTGGCAGACAGATCCAAGCTTGTTCACCTTCTGCTCTGCACTTACCAGACAGCAGCATGTTCCAGTAATTCTGGAGAGCCGTGTTATCGTTGCACTTTGCCTGAGTTATTCTGTCCTATGGAGATTTGTACATCCCCAATGCATTCCCACAATTCCCACTGCTTCCAAGGGTTATTTAAAAACTAAAAGAGGATCGCACCAAGATTGTCCAATGAGCCCCGGCAGAGCCAGGGGTTTCTCAACCTTTGCGTGTGGGCTGTTGAGCTGCCCCTGCAGGGCAGCATCACGCGATGCTTCCATCCGTGGCTTCTGCTGTTGGAAAGCTGAGCTCCTCAAACAAGACCTGCTCTTGGGTGGTTCAACCCTTTCTAATAAAGGCTTGAGCAGGGCAACTTTTCAACTAAAGGAAAATAATTTCACTTGGAAGTGGGATCATGTGTTAAGAATGGATCGCTCACTAGAGTTTCTTTTACTCATTCCTGAAACAGCTACGGGTGGCTGCGTCAGGTAAGAAAATGTGTTAGGAAGCCTTTTGGTCCGACTCAATTATGGTTTTATGATGAGCTCTGTTCTTTTCACCAGGAAAAGGAAATCACGGAATCATAGAATGGGGTAGGTTGGAAAAGCCCTTCAAGATCTTCACGTCCAGCCATTCCCCTACCCCTGCCATCCCACCACTAAACCCTGGCCCTAAGCACCTCGTCTGCCCAGCTTTTAAATCCCCCCAGGGCTGGGGACTCGACCCCTTCCCTGGGCAGCCCCTTCCAAAGCTTAACAAACCTTTTGGTGAAAGAATTTTTCCTAATGTCCAACCTAACCCTGCCCTGGCACAACTTGAGGCCGTTTCCCCTCGTCCTATCACCCGTTACCAGGGAGAAGAGACCCACCTCACTACAGCCTCCTGTCAGGAAACAAATTTTGGACACCAAGAGAAATACCTTTTTTTGTAGACAGTAAAAAAAGGACAAACAATTTTTTCCCTGTTGCTCAAGAAAAGAAGAAAACTTTAAACCATGCGACATGTCAGAAGATATTATATCTCTATCTGAAGAGAATATAAGACTTCGTGACGTTGAAACAGGTGTGTGTGCTGTGACCCAAATTGTAGGAGAAACATCTACAGCAATATTGCCAGATGTTACAAGGATCACATTGTGGAAGAACTGAGAGCCAGAGGGAATGTCTTCCAGAAGGGATTCCTGTTTCTCATGCTGATTATCTTTCCACATCTTGGAGAAGTGAAGGGAGAGTACTAACTGTCCGGGTTTGTAAAGCACTGAAGTGTTAAGGCTGTCCTGGGTGCACAACGTGGTGCAGAGATGGACACCGAACTTTCTGCAGTTCTGGAATGAGAAAATAAACCTGTGAAGACATTGCCTAACAAAAAGGGATCGCCTAAGGGGAGGCTGCTCCGTCCCTAAACAAAGCACTTTTCTATTCTTACCTTTGCCATGCCTTTATTAAAGAGATTTATCCTTATTTCCCATTTTCTTTTTTCATCTTCCATATACTGACTTATGGCTGGTGTCTTTTTGGTGCCTCTTCCAGAGAACTGAAACACAACCCAGTTCCCTGCCTCTGCTGTCTGGTCCTGCTTCATCCTTATTGCCACCAGTGCCCAAACATCCTCTTCCTTGCAATCTTGCCTGAAGTACGATGCTCTGGTTTGCTGGTCAAAACTTCAGGGATTTTGCGAGCCCTAAGCAATCGCCAGGGAAGGTTCTCTGTTTAGGATTTAAGAGTCTAGCCAGGGAAGCCCTGAACTGAAATTTTTCCCCTAAGCCTGTTGTAAAATAAGGTGGTAAACACAGAAATAAGCCTTTTAAAATGAAAAAAAATCTTGGTATTCAATTTCTCATGTCCTATAGCACGTGGTAGGCGCTACGCATTAGCGCGGGTGATGTGACTTGGTAGCACCGTGCCTCAGCTCCGCGGCACCGTAAATGGCCGCAGTTGCAGAGCACTATGCGAGACAGCCCCAGAGAGATACAAAATGCTGCAGTCTGCTTGGTCTTTGCCAAGGACATTTCCTGACATTTATAAACACTAATAATAAGCACTAATAAAATATCCCTAATGCAAAGTGAAAGCTGTCCTTGATCAGCACAACCCTTCATAAAATTTCTTTCATTTCAAAGGATCCACATCTCTCTCTCTTTTAGCTTCTGAAAACAAAAGTAATGTGGCCTTCAAAGACAATATCTGTCCTTCTCCATCAGGGACTTGTTTATGTTAATTTGGCTTTCTTGAGGTAATGAAGAATTTACCTTTGTGTGGATTTCCACTTAGAGTGCGTATTGCACATTAGTGAAGATCCTGAGGTTTTGAAAAGTAAATCAGAGTGCAGCTTTTCAGTCAACAGCATTCACCTTAAAGCCGCCCTTCAATTACGTTTTGGGGACTTTCCCACTGAAATGAGTGGAAGAGACATAGTGAATTCTCATGGGGTTTGGGATAAGGCTCCGTGATCTCCCAAAGGCAGGAATTGTCTCTAAAACACATTTTCTTTTCTATGCAAAAAGCCAGCAAGAGCACCTAGATTACTTTAGCAATGCAAAAGCCTTGCAGAGAAGTAATTTCTTGCCAATGATAAATAGGGATATATCAGTGACTAGGATGAACATATGCTTGGCATCATTCGGAGTTGCTTTAAGTTGGAAATAGGAGTAAATTATCCTGCTAATGACTAGAGGCTGCCCTCCTCAGATTTACGCAGCTTTGCGGGAGATGTATGTGTGTGTGCGTTTATGTGCTGGGATATAGGATATGCACACGTACACATTTACCATCAGCATTTATCCTTTCATTCCTGTTAATAAAGCACAGAGCGTGGTGACATAGCGTAAAGCATACGGAACGGTGATGATTTATTCTATTCGGCCATGAAAAATATGATGCTAATTGTCAGCAGTTACAATAGCAGAGAAAAAATACAGAAGGAGGTTTTTGGAGGGATAATATTGTGTTGTTTTGATCATTTTAGACATACCGTGACATTCACAAAGTGTTGTCAGTGCATCTTTCAGATCCTAATGGATTTATCTTTACAACACTGCTGTCACAGACTGACAATATTAGAACTGGGGATGTGAGACCGAGCGTATAGGTCCTATATTAAAAAATACAGATTACTTATTGTTAGGTTATTCAGTTTGGGGTAATTTAGAGTGATTTTCCTGATTTTCAGGAGTTTTTCTCACCTGGTGAAGTTATTGGTGTTCTCAAAAAGTATATCATTAGATATCTTGCTTAAAATTAAAGCTACAAAAATCTTCAGCTACTTTGAAAATACTTGCTCAGAAATGCTCCTGAAGCTTGGGAGAGTCAACCGGAATCTTTGTATCGATCTCATCGGTGCTTTCAACTCATTGGGCTGGAATTAATCTCAATAGATTTTAGGTATATAATCTAAAGTGGTCTTCAGGAATTTCTCCCTAGTCGGAGAAAGCACATTTGGAGGTCAGTTCATTACAGCTGTCTCGGAAAGGAATAAATCACCTTCTGCAGGTGCCTTGTTCTGTCAAACGCTATCTAAACAGCAAGCTTAGACTAGGGGGAATTGGTTCATCTGCACAAATATGTTGCAAATATTTTATGCCATTTGAGGTGTCCTAGGGCATTTGAGGCATCCACAGGGGGCTGGTGGGGATGATTCAGGTCTCACAGGAGATCCATAACCTTCTGAACTAGGAGGTGAAAGCCAGATAGGTTTCTCTAGGACATCCCAAATGATATGAGATACTTATGTTTAGGGATTCAATGTACATATAAAGACATTTAAATGTAAGTGTAACATTTATGTGAAATTGTCCTTGATCTCCAGCTTCCAAGGACACAGGTCTACCTTTTATCGTACGTGCCCCTCTTACGCCAGTCTGGTGCAGAATTGCTGTGTAAGGCATCTCGGATGACACCAGATGCCTTTATTTGTGCATTGGTGCTGACCCCTGGATCCCCACTGACCGTCATGGGAGCTTGGATACCTTCTGTCACATGTGAACACCTATTTGTAGGGATCTAAATGTAGTTATTCAAGTCCGCATGCTGAAGCACACCCTAGAGGTCTCTGTTTTGAGCATTGCTTCTGGAGTGTTTCTCACAGAATCCCTTATGTCCTGGTATATGCCCGGTGCATATTTACCCTGTATTTGGGGGATGGCCTACACGATTAGATCATTTTCAATAGCAATCTCTGCTTTTTCTGGGAGACACACTCAAGTCCTTTGTCTGTAGAAGACAGTGAAAACTCCACCCTTTAAGAGGGCCAGACAACATTTTGTTCCAGGTCTTTCTTCTAGAATGCCACCTAGCTTTGCTCTCTGCTCAGGACACACTTCAGAAATGAAGGAAAGAATACCCTTCAACATCTACGAGAACGAAATAATATGATCAGTTTTTCAAATAAGATACAAACTAGTAAAAAAAAATAAATAAATGCTGATTTGAGTTGAACTGTAAGTAATTTTGAGACAGACGTAGTTATTTGTTTGTGAGCCAGGGAAAACAGCATGCAATATGTCAGGCTTTGAGATAAAATTTATTGGTGTGTCATTGGCTTAAATCCAACATTATGCTCATAAATAATATAATCCTAGTGTGACACATTTCTGCTTGAACCTTGACTGAAAATTATTGAGAATCATGTTATGAATTATGTAGTAGCAGTCACGCATTCAAGTCAAAGGGATATAACTTGAGTGAAAAGCTGAAATGTGTTTGTAATTAGGTAGACTATCTAAAGGCGCATAGTTGCGGAAAGGGCAAGGTGTCTTTCTTGTATCTGAAAGTATAACACAGAGCCTCGCTGCAGACTCAGGCTAATGGTCATCCAGCTTTTTATTCTCTCATTCTTCTGGGATGGGAAGGCTGATGTGGTTGACTGTTGTCATCTGTATCACTCTCATCTGCTATTAGCACCGTCTTTTGTCTCTTAATCTATACTAGCTCGATATGACCCAAGGCTCCAGACAAACCTTGGCAACAATATACAGTCCAGCTGCACAGCAGGATGGGGGTAACGCAGGGTTTTTCAGTGGAATGTGCCTGACAAGCCGAGAGAGGACAAACGTAGGGGTTTAAGCATCAAAATGGTTATATTCAGACTCATCGTGTGTGACAGTGTTTATCCCCGTGGCAGATAAAGAGCTTATCAACTGCTTTGCTTTCTGGAGGCCGATAAACCCAAGTTCATTTTACTGTGCTGCTACATTAAAGATCTGGGTATGTTTTTTAGATGTAGAAGGACTTTTGGTAGCTAACATGGTCTCTCTTCAAACCGTTGTGTAGCGTGCTGCTTGGCTGTGGTGGTTGTTTCTTGTCCACTACAGAAATTCACACGTGGGTTCTTTACTCTTTTTTTTTTTTTTTTTTTTTTTTTTCTCCTTGCTATCTGCATACTGCTTTGCTCCCAGGCTGTCTTCTAGAGAGAACCAATTGGTTCCCTTTGAGATGAAACCCGCATGTGGTTCTGCAAATAGTATATCCTAGGTACCACTCCTAATCATGCTGGGAAGCTGAGTGATTTCACTCCCTCTGCTCTATCCTATCTCCCTATACTTTCCTGGCAGGCCTTGTATCCTCAAATGTCCCGATGTTTTTCCCACGACATGCCCCAATGCATGCAACCCCCGCCCTTGGTCGATTTGAAATGAAACCCTAAATTGAGGAAATGTATGTGCACACATACACGTGACACTAATTATGCCATAGTGCCGTAGGTGAAATGTGTTTTGCATGGTAAATGGAAGAACAGGGTTGTTGACCATGTTTCCCATCTCAGAGCTTTAGCTTGTCTTAAAAATTTCCTAGATCTCATGCCATGGTATATCCTGGAAACAGGGAACAGCAGTGTTGCATGAATAACTGAAGCCAGGCCATGAACCACCTGTGGTACAGATGTGTTCAGCCAACTGGAGCTGACTGTAGTGTGAGAATTCAGCATCTGTGAAGAATTCATGAATACTCCTGACTTTTACTTGTTCTAGGACTGTACCTTCAGACAAAGACGACTGCATATAAGCGGAGACTTTTAATGTGGGTTTTCTCTTGCTGGCCAATATCTTCTGTATCCTTTCTTTTTGCTTCCATCAACAGACGTTTGAATAGGTCACCGATTCCTTGGTGCATGTGACAGGGCCAAAATTTATATTTTTATAAAGTATGCTTATGTTTGAGTTTTTTAAATCTTCTGTTCAAATAATGCCACTTACCTCATTTAAAAACTAATCTTGGTCCCCTCCAGTTGTTTGTTCCAGACTGCAATTACTTATGCTTTACGATGCTGTAGAGCAAACCCAAGGGTAAATCAAAGATATTTGTAGCCTTGAGGCAGTTTTGTTGCTTTAACAGACTTATTGACTCTATACAAATATTTTCCCAAGAATTCAAAGTGGATCCAAAATGTTTTGGAGCACGTGCTGGAGCTTCCAGAAGTGCTATGTTGTTTGGAACCTGAGGCTATAAGAGTCCCTCAGATCTCAACCAGTTGTGTTCTCCCTGGCTGCGGTCTGCTGTGAGTCGAAGGCACTTTGCTGATGACTCCATCAGTCATATTTTGCCTCCGGACTCCCTCTTATACACAGTTTTAGGAGGAGAGTAATATATGAATATTTTAACTGATGCCTAAGTATGTAATTCCTTTCCCTGTTGATGCCTATTGTTGGAAAGTGGAATAGGAATGGAAAAAAGAACAAAACTGAAACCATCATTGTGCCAGTGTATAGACCCATGGTTTTTTTCCGTGTGGTGAATACCATGTGGATTTCTGCTCTGCTCAGGTCAAAAGACATCTAGCAGGACTGAAAAAGCTTCAGGGGGGGCAAAAAGGGTGATCAGAAGTGTGGAGCATCTTCTATACATGGAACAACAGGGTACAGTAGGACTATTCGGTGTGAAAAAGAGATAACCTCGTGGGGTATGGGGGTTCTACAGGATGATGATAGGCATGGGGAATGTACAAGGGAATTGATTTTGCAGAATATCTCCCCCTTATAAGAAGTAGGGGTGAGAAGAAAGGATGCAAGTAGGAGCCAGTTTCAAAATAAACCAGAAAAGTTGGAATAGAATTAAAGGCTGTTGGTTTGCTTGCCAAAAGGATTTTCTGCATACAGAAGATTTCCTAGGTTGAAGTGGGGCCAGGAGAAATAGCTGGAAGAGAAATCCACTGAGAGTTATTCAAACCACAGCAGGCTCAGGAAATCCTGCAAGATTCGGAGACTGGGACCATAATACTGGCAAGAATCGTGCGTATTTGTCCTTTTCTTATTCTTCCCTGACTGCCTGCTGTTGTCAACGGTGAGCTGGATCCCTATTATGCCATACCCTGCATGTCACAGGTCACATATGTCGCATGTGTGTTATATCACCCATCGTATCACATCGACTGCTGTGCGATTATTAATTAATTAAAGCTGTGGGGAGTAAGATAGCTGGAACCTGTGTGCTGAGCTGAAAATACAGGAGTCATTGCTGAAAATGGTGGTGAAAACCATGCAGATGCAAGCCACAGCTGAGAAAGATTTGTAACAAGAAATAATAAAATGAAGGTGCATGTGGATCTTTTTCTGCTGGACAGTAAAGTTGAGCAGGTTTTGCAAACTTGATACTCATTCTAGTAATTGCACTTCAAGTGTTTTGAAGTCAAAAGAACCCCAGAACCCCAAAGGAGGCAAAAACCGATTGCACAGTGAATGCTGTAAAATAGGCAACAGGTTTTTTCTGGATGCATGTCTAGCTTGGCATGGGTTATGAGAGATGTCTGTGCCTCTGTGCTTGGGAAGTGGGTGGGCTGAGGGCATAGCACGGAGGCCCCTCTTACTGCTCCCACCCCGGGATGGCACAGCTCTGCCTCTATGGCTGTGGTACCCGAGTTATCCAAGCCTAGCTGGATAGCTACAGTTATTCAAAATACCTTCGTACGAGGATCTCTGACCATGGTTTGTATAAGCTAATTTATTATCCGCTTAATTGCTCACTCTGTTGCATGTTTGTCATGTATCATTTACAACCATTGCATTACTCTGAAATGCAGTAGTCGTAAGTAATACATATTGCATTGCTTTTTTTTTAAAAAAAATGAATAACCGATGATGATAGGCACCCTGTGAAGAAAGAGGAAAATTCTGCTGCATACAAAAATTAGTGTATCTCTGCTTCTTTGGAGAATTGCTATCCAAAGGCCACATCCGACTTCATGGTAAAGAAGGGAATTTCCACCTTAGGTGGCTGCTGTCGTGGTGCTTCTCTAACAAATGGCAGTGCCTATCTCTGTAGCGTGTTACGAGGGCCTCCCAAAAGCCAGCTTCAAGGTTGGAGAGGCTATTTATTTAAGCAAGAGCGTGCTCCGACAGCGGTTGAAACATCCAGAGGTTGTATGCCTCACGATGCCCTCCTGCTTAACATCCTGCCGACCGCAGCCAGAGAGCACGGGGCATTTAGAGGGTGGTGAAGGCAACCATGGGGTTGGAGTGAGCAGCTCATAGGC
>NW_009259833.1:1330729-1337787 GCF_000687185.1 Egretta garzetta
CGTAACGGCAACGCCTTTGCCAAGCTGCCAGCACAGTGCAGACACTCTGCCTCAGCATTTGCTGTAGTTACTTTAGTTTCAAGAGTGATACACCCTGGTTTTGGGGAATGGGTGCACGTAAAGTACGTCCCAAATGGTAAATGACTCACCGTGTATCTATTTGGCCTCTGTCTGTTCCTCTGGATATGAATTATTTTTTCTATAACAATCTCCTCTGGTATTTTCTTGAGTGATTGTCTTTTTTGGGGGGTGGATAGGAAAGAGTTATTCTCTTTTGCAGGTGAGAATGTACCGTAATTTTATTGGCTACTAACAGATGAGAAAATAACTCTTGGAAATTCTATATTTCCATTAAAGACAGCTGTGGTTCAAAATAGATTAATTTTAATGATCTTCTAGGTACACTTAGAAGGCATTTGTTAGTTTGGGCTTTTATTGGAAAAGGGTTAAGGGTATGTTTCTGTGGAGCTGGGGAAAGGAGGACTAAAGGGCTGCTTGTTGAATTGGCTTGTTATTTGAATGTAATTATTTTTTGCTCCTGAGCAATTATAGATTGTAAGTTTAAATAATTGTCAGGGTGCCTACAGCTTTCCATTGTTGTTTAAAATCTAAGGTTATAAATAAAATAAGTAATATGAGATTACTTTTTCTGAATGTGTCTATGGCAGTTAATTTAACTTAGCAATAGTTATCAAAAAAAAAAAAATAGGAAAGAAAAGGCAAGATTTCTATTCCTTGCAGTAAACAAACTTTGTAAACAAGTTATTATTTTCTGCAGCGTAGCCCTAAATGTGATTCTTATTCAGCTGGTAACAAAATGGTTGTGGTGCTTTGCTTATATAATAGCAGAATATATTTGGGTTTGCTTCTATATATTTCAAGCTCCCTAAGGTTGCTGAGAGATTAGAGAGATTTTCACAAGACAAGGGTAAGGCTTTGCTATTATTGCAGAGATGAATTTATATGAAAGACACAGTTTCAAGAGAATCAAATGGATTACACAGCTCTGATGACATCTCTTATTTTATGTGTACATCAAGTTCTACTTGAGTGGCAGAGCACTGAGTGTGTCAAATGACCGAGGATGATCTAAAATGAATCTCTGCGAAGTGTTGGAATGCTTAGAGCAAAGGAAGATCACAAAATGATTTGAAAGCCTCAAATCAATGACTGAACTGAAGATGTGATGCTTGGCAATGAAGCAAATAATCAGGTTGATGATAGGACCATGTAGCTCTATTTCAATCTCTTTCACATATTCTTGTCCCAGAGGTTCTTTTTATCCCAAACGGACTTTTGAAAGGTAATATGTGAAGAAACTACGCCCTTCCTCAAAGGAGATAGAGAAGTGGCTAGGCTGTGCACAGGCCGGCATAATTTATTTTATTCTGACTGTATCCTTGGCCATTCTGCTGTGTTAATTCAGATTAAGATTTAGTTCCATTTTTGGACACTTCAGAGGTGTGCAAAGAGCTTCTGATGCTTTTATTCATACTCATCTCATTTTCGTTGATCCAACAGTTTATTTTGTAAAGAGAAATTTAAAAGAGTAAATAGTTAAAGGAGTCAGAATTTTGACCATAAACCCTCACATTTTTTTCTACGTCCTTGGGAAACTTCAGTCATCATCTGTGTGGCCAAGAAACATAAGGTCCCTACAGTACTTCTTAAGACTCCTCTTTAGTCCATTAGACAAGACAGACATGCAATTTTAATCCAAATATTTTGTGCTTAGGGATTGATTGTCCTTACTTTGTGAATAGCACTTCTTTTCTGCAAGTCATACCCATTTTTGGTGCAATATTGCTTTGTACATGATTCAGTTGTTCGTGGAA
This sequence comes from Egretta garzetta, assembly GCF_000687185.1. Classification (NCBI taxonomy): domain Eukaryota; kingdom Metazoa; phylum Chordata; class Aves; order Pelecaniformes; family Ardeidae; genus Egretta; species Egretta garzetta. The sequence goes on from NW_009259833.1 coordinate 1,332,565, forward strand.
AATGATGCCAAATTGTTCCCAGCCATGAGCATTCACTCGGTTGTATTCCCAAATCTCCAAACACGAAAGAAAACGTGTGTTTATTGGTTTCCAATTCCTGAACTGTACAACTTGTGACAGGTCTCTTCCATGCTTATGGAATGTACCAATGGCCTTGTAAATAGAAAACTAAACTTTTGGGGAGGTTGCTGGCTTGTTCTGCCTTTTTACCCACAACCCAGCACAACCAAATCTGTGACGAAGGCTTTTATGTGTTGTGGTTTTGAAAATAGCAATGCCACTAATGATAGAAATAACCCTTGGAGATAAAATCTTTTACAGTCTGAATTCAGGCTTGGATTCTTGAAGCCGCCTTCTCATCTCATTTCTACCTGCTCTACATCTGTCTAAATATTATAGAATCAATTACCTATACAATGCCAAGTAAGCAGAATTAGTACCATTTAATGAATGAAACTCGATCAAAGAGCAAAGTAAATTTTTATAAGGTGGAAATCTTTAAAAGTAAGAGATTGAACTATTGTTTGGATTACTTCTGTATTTATTGTTAAACATTTTTGATTTCTCCTGTCCCATTCCTAATCTTGAGTGGTTCTATCCTCAATCTAACAAATATCAAGATCACCAGTTGGTAGATCTGGCTGAACATGTTAAAGCGATCACAATGTTCCGATATATTTTCTGTATTTTTGGAAGCAGTTCTTTATTTTGTCTTATTTTCTACATTACTATATCGCAGATATATTCCACTGACAGAAGACAAATAAGATGAAAGTTGCTACATTTTATCTAGACAAAGTTTTACTGAAGAGCACAAAGCAACCAAAATATGGGAAGGAAAAAGTTAGAAAATACATAGTTTTATCAAGTAGTGTTTCTATCACCTAGTAGTCATAGCATGAAAAAGAGATCTTTTAAACAACGACCTGATAGTTTGGATCCTTTGGTTAGACATTAGGAAAAATAGGTTGGACATTAGGAAAAAAATTTTCAATGAAATGGTTGTCAGGCACTGGAAGGGGCTGCCCAGGGAAGGGGTCGAGTCCCCAGCCCTGGGGGGATTTAACAGCCGGGCAGAGGCGGTGCTGAGGGCCAGGGTTTGGGGGTGGGATGGCAGGGTTAGGGGAACGGTTGGGCTTGGGGAGCTTAAAGGGCTTTTCCAACCTAAACGATTCTATGATTCTATGATTTTTCCAGAGGGGATTCTTTGCTTTGCTTTGGGACTACTCATACCTCAGTTTTAGAGTACTTAAAGTAATAATTCATAAATTATGGTTCATGTGAAGCTTAATTATTGTGTGCAAAATGCTTTGATGTTTTTGGATGAAAGGAGCTAAATACCTGTGAATTATTATATAAGTACTTTCTTTCTAGAGGAGGCAGAAAACAGGGTTCCCCAGATCCAAACATCTGCTGCCAGGCTTCCTCCTATGGCATATTCCCATACTGGTGTCCTTTTGGGAACTGGGAAGTAAAGCCCGTGAATTCTATGTATATGTTTGGGCCTAATGAACCCTGCACATCTTCCAGCTCCTTTTAACCTTTCTCTCCTAATTAAGAAAATGCTGTGTGTGATTAATGCGGAACAAATAGCTGCAGAGCAGTGATTAGGAAGAAAGCCTGTACCCCAAGACGGCGGAAAAAGGCAGAGCCGCAGTCGTGGTTGGCCGCCTTCACTCTCGCAAGACCTACTTCTCTTCCTGTTCACTTCTAGGAATGATTCACGGTGTTAGTTCTGGTTATTTAGATCCAAGATGAGCAGTTCAGGTGCAGCTCACAGGTGAGGTTACGTTGTGCAGTTGTCCTCCCAACTCTGCCAGGTTGGAGGTACGTGTCACGGGTACAGGGACATTCTGGTCCATCTCTCAAAGGTCAGAAAGTTTGGCCTCTGCTGTTTTTACACATTCTCTTTCCAGTGTGTGATGACAACCTTCCAGATCAGCATAAATAATTTTTTGAGTGGGCTGTATCTTCCAGGTTCTGGGAATTAGAGGCAAGAAGTTTTCCAACGGAGGATTTTGATGATGGAATTGTCTTATTATGTGGAGTCGCCAGATAACAGTTTTGTTGACCTTCAGGACAAAATTGGTTTAAATATTCCTGCTTATTGGGTGGAGAAAGAATACTGAGGCAGCGAATAAGGCCATCTTTGAAAGTGTTTTAGTATACTGACTTGTGTAAATCCCTGCTCTCTGCTGGTTAAGATCAAAATTGCATTTAAATAGGAATATCTGAAACCTCTTGTACTGTAACTGTGAAGTTTGGAGCAACTGTGGTTTGTACCTTACTAACATTCTTGATATTGGCTTCAGATTTATTTACATCCTCTTGATTTTATATTATTTAAAACCTGTAACATGCATTTATGATGGATTGAATAACCACAGTTTAAGGATAATTTTCTACCTACCTATCTCTCTATTGCTTTTTCCAGTTTGAGTGGTGTTGTCTTACAGGGATTTTCAAAAGTCATACTTATACTCATGGCATATTATGCATGTTTTTTGTGCTGAAAACATGGCAGTTTTTCTCCTGACAGTAAAATATTCCTTTTCTATTATGATAGTCTGCTTTTCCTCTTACAATAATTCGAATCTGTTGCGCAGATTTTATACAAACATGCATATACATACACAAACATGTGCCCACACACACTTCGAATGTCAGCAGCTCCCATACAGCCATAAAGGAGTTGCCTGGGCATTTGTTAATTTGAATGAACATGAGGCTTCTGCTTCTCCTATGGAAAAAGAAGCAAACCCAACAGTTTCTCTGGGAATTCATGCAGTGTGAACAGAACACATCTTGGCAACATGGTGAGCCAAGAAATTCCTCTTTAGTTGCTCTGTTAGGCAAACTGCATTTTAAATTTCTTGCCGAGGGCTTTGTTTGACTTGCCCCAGGCAAGCTGTTCAACATATTTATCAACCCTGTTGTAGCATTAGAGCCAACGCTTATCTAGGAAGATCATCCGCTTAATGCCATCTGTCATCAGGAGTTTTATTTCTTTCAGCTGAGCTTGTTCTCCATTTCAGTTTTTTTTTTTTTTTAAATATTCCTCCCAACCGTTTCTTAGTTGATTGTTTTCCAGTGATCTCAAATATTCTGTGATTGCTCAAATATTCTGTGGTTGCTGCACGTTAAACCCCCAAAGACATCAATAATACAATTTTATTTTAAATCCCGATTGATAACATTAATCCTATATGCATCCAGATGGCTCACCAAAGCACCCTACATATTACAGTGTTATGCCAAAGATGATAGTGCATTTCAATCCGAATCTGGAGTTCTTTCCAGATTCTCAACAAGAATTTTAAAAAATTCAGAACAAAGACTTTGGGGTAACTCATGCTGTATTTTTATTTTGGTGCCTATGAGGCTTTAGATTTTCAGGACCTTGTTAACTGTTGTGTAAGTGCGTGCACAGGCAATATGAAAGTGTTCAACAAAGCTGTATTCACTCTCTTTACATGTGACTGTGAGATCCAGTTCTACTTTTGTATTTGTGGCCACAGTCACAGTGAAGCCAAGGGGACTGGCATATTTCCCTGTAGAGAATAAAATTTAACTTTCTGGAAGTCTGGTGCTGTTGAGTTGCATAAAGTCAAGAAAAAAATATTGTAAGCAGATGTACAACCACTGTGTGTAGACTAGATACAGGCTGGGTGTTCTCCTGGGTTGCCAGGACGTCCTGATCTCCTTATTGTCCAGACTGGGAGTCTGCTGGATCCCATCACAGCTTCCTTGTGCCCCGCTCGCCCATCTTCTCTTTGGGGGAGGGAACACGATGGTGCCTACCAAGGTCTCATCCTGACCTTTCATGATGAAGCCAAGGCACCCACTTCAACCTGTGAAGTACTAAAAATTAATGGTCCCCACAGTTTCGGAGTACACAGCATGAATAAATATCTCTTTGGCTCCGTACTTAGAAATATCAGTACTTGGACTGACTTCAATCAATCAGCTGTACCAACTGCTCTACACAATTTTTTTGAAGAGAAAAACGCCAATCACGCTCAGTATTTGGCGGAAATGTATGAAATGAGCATTATTATATAGGTACATAACTTGCTGAGGTTCAATTTATTCCTTCCAGTTGGGGAAAAAAAAATCATTTCAGTTCAAAGCAGCTGAGCATTTCTTTCTCCAGATTTTATAGAGGTAACTAAATCAATCGTATTCAAAATTTGGGCCAAGTCCTATAGTGGCCAAGAGAAGCGGGGATACTGGCAGCTGTGTCTCCAGCTCCCGGAGAGATGCTGGCTAGAGCAAGATGCATTGAGGTAGGCCGGTGGGATGTACTCTTGGCTGTCCTTTACTGCTTCAATGTATAGGAGCAGCCTGTGCCCCCAGCTACATTTGGCTGGGTACTGTAGCATTTGAGCAGCTGGCAGAATCATTGCTTCTAGGGCTTCAGAACATAAGCTGGCACAAGAGCTGGTCTCCTCTGTCTGGTGCGCTCCTGAGCTTTGGATAGATCCTGTCCTGCCACTTACTCTGCTCTGGGGTTAGGGAAGAGGTTTCCAGGGCACGTTGCTCTTTGTTCTCTCAGTGTACCGGCACGTTTTATTTTTTTCTGAGTATATATTTTGAACTGACATTTTCCTCTGCTTAGTGGAATCATACATTGTAAAATCCTGTTAACAGAAGGAGGAGCAGGATCCATATCCTTTGCAGTTCATCTTCTGCAGTGAAGCATTGCTATCAACCTGGCATTGGAACAGCTTCTTAATCTGCTGCATGGAAAAGTGCCTTGAAGTGTGGGTGTAGGGATTGCAGGCGCTCGGCCAGAAAAGACTTGGCATGCCAATGAAATAATGCATTCATTCTTCAGAATATGACAAAAAGAGTCTTCTGGATGTCCTGTTGGGCTGCTGGGAGGGCAGGGGAGAGAGAACGCTGGTAAATAAAGCTGGCAGGAGCGAAAGGTCGTTGGGTAGTCAGGCAGAAGTCAGGTTGCGTATGCACCTGATGCCCAACGGAGAGGGATGTACCACAAAGGTAAAGGACAAAGGAATGAAAAAAAATGTTCCACAAATGAAAATACTGTATATGAGTACATGTTTTAGAGAAAATATGACGGTTAGCCAGTATATAAACCCAATACACCTTCTGTGAGCTTCTCTAAATGGCAAGCTGAGAGTCCCTGAAACATCGGCCTCCTTTAGCAGCTACTGAGCTCAGAATTTAATAGACTTTAATTAGTACAGAATAGGTGCA
>NW_009259833.1:1337820-1356281 GCF_000687185.1 Egretta garzetta
TTTATGTCACGGAATCATAAATAGGCATTTACATCAGGGAACCTGCACGGAACCTGAGTACTATTGAAAGACGTGATAGGAGCAGACGTTGGAGAATGAGGCCAGAAGGCAGGCGAGCGAAGGTTACCTTTGTGGGATCATGAGGTTTCTTGTATGAGTGGAGAACACGTCCTGAACCTTCCATAATTTCCAAAGAAGTTTTCCAAGCTGGTGTTTGGTTCTGTGTGACGGCTGTTGCATGCAGTATGTGAAATAAAGAGTCCGACAATGTTACAAGCTACAAACGTAATTATGAGGATAGATAATTTTGTAATAAGTAATTTTCCTTAGGATTAATCTAGCTTATGCTGCAGCGTAGACTTCTACAACACAGCTCGTCATGCCAGAGTTTTTATAGTTGTGGAAGATGAATAGGCAACTTTCAGACACAAACCACTGTATTTTGGGGAATTTGATTCAAATACAGACTCAGAGACGTTCAGGTTTTCGTAATGCCTGCATATGAGGTATGGGCTTGTTTCTCTTGCCTTAAAATATGCAAACAGTTACTTCTGAGACGTCCAGAAGCATTTTGCCTGCCTTTCAAGAAGGGCACGTGTCTCTCCTGAGTCCCGTGTCATTTGTGTCAGCCTTGTGTAGAGAGATGTCTTGGATATCCTAAGGCATCTCAAATGACCCCGGATGTCTCCGTTTAGGCAAATAAATTAATCCCTGAATGGATGAGCTCCTGTTGCAGTCAATGGAGACCTAGTCGATACGGTTAACGTAATCTGTAAAGCGATTCATCTCGCTGGAGAGGAAACACCTGGGGTTCAGTTCTGCTCCGTGAATATTTCAAAATTATTATAGATTATCTTTAACGATGGGATGCTTATCTCTCTTATCAGAGTAACACTTTGCTTTCATTATTTCAGAAAACTACTCCGGCTCATGCTAACTATTTTTTACAGATATGTAAATGATCTGGGTTGCCTATGGAAACACATATTCCTTGGCCAAGCCTAAGGCTGCGTACAAAGAGTTGTTCAGAAGATATACATGTGTGCAGATATATAAAGAGAATAGTTTGAGAAAACGAATGTGGATGCTAGAAAGGAATAGGGTACTAGCATTTATTCCCAAATTGTGTGATTAATATTATTTATAGGGATGAATGAACCTTTAAAGATTGCCATTTGAATCTGTTTGGTTTTGAAGTTCAAAAGCAAAAAATCTTTAAATGCCTTTTGAAATTCCAATTAAGAGTCAGTCAAAACCAATCACTAAAAGAATAGGTTTTGTTTTACAAATTAGCAATTAAAAAGTGACAAATATCTTCAATGCTTAAACAGTCTTCTGCAATACCCATTATACTAAAATAAGACTTTTTCTGGGAACATGAGTATGTTCCTCAGTATTTCCTTTTTTTTTTTCCCCTTTCTCTTAGGAATGCCTCTGGAAGCTCTAACTCTAAAGCTGCACTCACTTCACCAGTACTGGGGATTATGCAAATTATTTCATGATAATAAATTTACTTAAAATCAGTTTAAAATCACATTCATGTTTTCTAATTTCAAATTATAATGTGGGTGGCTTATTTTGCTTTTATGTTTCTTTTCCTACCATTTTTACTGTTTTTTTCCTCTGAGTTTAAATTAATTATTTAATTTAATTATTTTACTTATTTATGTCTTCATTTTTCTTACTAATGTAGTAATAATTAGGGAAGGTAAACTTTTTTATACTACAAGAGCATGGAAAGTCTTGAATTGAGATTATTTCTCTATTTTAGTATTTCTTGGCCATGTTAAGTGTGGTTTAAAGCAGCCCGTACTCTGAAGAACAGGCGTTCCATGAGCTGATGTGCCTTAACTCCAGAATATTATGCAGGGTTCTATTGTTAATATTTCTCTCCTTGTGACAGTTCCGCCGTAGAACGTGGCACCACTTTAGCAGAATAACAAACATCAACCGCTGAATGTATTAATACTGTGGAAAGCAATTTAGTATTATATCGTCGTAAATTATGTCCCTTTACTAGCAGGTTATTTTATTATGACAAAGACTTCAATTTTATCTGTTCTCATGGATGTGAGGATTTATTGTTTGTGCAAGGTGCCAGCGTACTTGAGAAATGATGAGAATAGTTCACCCAGAGAATAAAATGTCTGTCTCTCAGAAGGAGGGCAGGATGAATTCAGACATAAACTGGTTACGGAGAAGAAAAAGTGAAAGAAACCGTGGTAAAGATGTAGGTCACTAGGTCAAATCAACAGGTCAGAGAGGGCTGTCAATGAGAGAAGCTTAAATAATAGTTATTGATCAAGGAGAACCAGTGACCGCTACCCTGATGGTCAATAAATTCAGACCCTGCAGTTAAGGATTTATTGAGCATTAAAGTTCTTGAAATAAATAGGAAAAGAATGAGTATTTCTACTTTGTGTTTGAAGTTGGGCCTGTATTTGAAGTTGAGACTATATCTGAAGTCAAACCTGAATTTAGGTTGTGTCCTTAATGTTTGGGTACTCAGCTGCACTGAGGTGTGGGCCTAGGAATATGTTGTGGGAAAAATCTGGAGTCTGTACTATTCCTTGGCATAGATGAAATAGCTCATTCACCACCTCTCAGCATGCTTGTCCAACCAGTGTTAGTTTGATAAATTGACTATATAGTCCTTTCTCCAGGGTCTCGGCGTCACCTCCTGCAAAAGGAGCTGGGATTTTAGGCAGACATAGCTCAAACTTACTTTGTAATATTAAGGATACACAGCACTGAGGTATTAGTTTTGGGCTGAAGTTTATTTTCAGTGCTTCGGATACAGATACAGACTCAGGTTCTAGCAAACCCACAAAATAAATTAAAAGCACCTTTGGAAGCGGTCTAATATAGCCTAAGTCTGCCCACTTCTGTGTGAGTTCTGATGCCCTCTTCCCCTCTCCGCCTAAATCCAACCACCAGAAAATTACTGAAAATGCCTGCTTTTTCATGGAAATAGAGAAGAACCTAATGAATTCTGAGACCACCAAGTTTAGACAGTCCTAAAAAGTAAGCAGAATAGCTGGGCAGTGCGTGTAGCTAAATATCTGAATTTAAGATAGATGAGATTTAAGTGGGTCCTGCCTCCTTCCTTTTTTGGGGTTGCATATCTAAATACAAAATTTTCTTTGGAGTAAACTATGATTATCAGAAGGAACAAAGTCTGTTAGAGCAGACTGGATGGCCATGGAAAAGCTGTGTTCCTAACTTTTCACTATCTTGCAATGGAATGGAAATACCTTTTATTTGAACCCACGATAGACTTGATATACAATAGGCCTTTCACATAATTAAACAATTGTCCCAGTTGTGATTTTTAAAAGTGATGTTTTCTCTTCTGTGTTGACTTTAGCAAAATCAGATGCACTTGTCAAATAGATTATTTATCACAGTCTAATTCTGTTATGCCTCCAAAATATCCTCCTGGATAAAGCAGTGTGAAGACATAGTCAAGAGCTAGCTCCATCTCTAAGGCTAGGGATGAGCAGTAAAGAACTGCAGACGAGAATGATGAAGCTCAAGGGTTTTATTTTAACAGAAATTTTCCCTCCTGCCCCAAGCTTTCCATGCTTGTGTTTGCTTCTGGACTTTGTTACCGTATGCCCGCACAGTGTAAAAGAGTCAAGAATTTGCATACCCTCCATGTTAAACTATTGTTAATGAGTATTGCCTACATGCTTCACATCACTCAAATGTACCACGATACGAATTTTGGCAGGATGCATGTGGTGTTTTTACAAGGAACATTCTGGGGTTATTTAGTCTGGAGAAAAGGAGGCTGAGGGGAGACCTTATTGCCCTCTACAACTACCTGAAAGGAGGGTGTAGCCAGGTGGAGGTCGGCCTCTTCTCCCTGGTAATGGGCAATAGGATGAGGGGAAATGGTCTGAAGTTGTGCCAGGGGAGGTTTAGGTTGGACATTAGAAAAAAATTTTTCACCATAAAGGTTGTCAAGCACTGGAAGGGGCTGCCCAGGGAAGGGGTCGAGTCCCCCACACCTGGGGGGATTTAAAAGCCAGACAGACGAGGTGCTTAGGGCCAGGGTTTAGTGGTGGGGTGGCAGGGTTAGGGGAATGGCTGGGTTTGATGATCTTAAAGGTCTTTTCTAACCTAACAATTCTGTGATTCTATACCTGTGTTCACACGCAGTTTTACATGTACGTAGGAGAAACATGGATAAAAGTATACTTCTAAGCAATTATTTGGTTAAAGACTCAACGGCTGTGTCTAAACTATTTGTTCAAAGGCTGTCTTCACAATGGACTAAGGAGCACTTCCCAGCTCGCTGCTGTAGGCTCCCTCTCATCTGTGACCTGACTGTTGGGATGAGAGGTGGGCATGCACTGTCCCCCTTACATGTGCTCTGACTTCTGTTGAGGAGGACACTTGACCATCAGGGATTGCTGATGTTCTCTAGTTACATTCTTGTTCTGGACAATGATGGGACCACAGCTGCCATTTGTACCATGCAACATAGCCAGGGTGATGTGTAAAAACTGTCCCACCCTGTATCAGTTGACTAGACATAGGGGCATAATTACTGAAGAACTTCCCGGACTTAATTGAGATAAAACAGTGACATCAGGTACAGAAATGCACTCTAGTTTAAATCACTGTTAGGTCAGTGATATGTGAGTGCATGAAAAATTTCTCTCAAATGAGAATTCTAGGTTGTTCTGTCTGCAAAACTGGGAGGGAATTTCAAGAGATGTCCTCCAGCAGTTCGCCACCAGCCTAATTTAGCTGAGAACCCAAGTCTAATGGCCATAGCTATCTCTGTAGTCAAGGGAGAATGACTGTAATTTGAATGGCAATTTTTATCTTCTGCAGGCTGAATTGTCCTCAGGAGATGCCTGCTTCTTCCCATGGTCTCCAGGAGCAGGCTAGGCTCATAATTTATGCGGCTTTCTTGAGCACCTGAATTAGAAGGAGAAATCTGCATCATTACTTCTGGTTTTTTGGTGCATTACAACTGCAGAGACAGGAATTGGTCAAAAGAAGTTACGTTAATTTGAAGCTAATCCCTGAAGTTTCAGAGAAAGCATATGCCTTTGTGCACCATCGTAGTTGATAGAAGGGGCTGCTTTGTTCTTCTACCTGTTCATTGAAGGAACATTTCTGTAATTTTTTTAACCTGTCATATCTGCAGTGTTATCAATAGAAAACCCATTGTGGATCATTGATTTCTAAGTCTATTTAATATTTAGCTTATTTTTTATTGCCTTTAATTTCAAATGTTTTAGTAAGGGAATTATAAAAGGAAGTATATGATTGCTGAGATAGAAAATACATTGCCCATAGTCAGGGATAAGCTAAGCAATACTAGAGTGTATATGACATGTTTCAGCTTTAGAGGGTTCTCCAAATCGTAGCTAACGTCTCTTAACCGTGTAAGCCATCAGAGAATGTTAGTGTTGTGGTTGAACCCCAGCCGGCACATACGCCCCACCTAGCCGCTCGCTCACTCCCCCCACAGTGGGATGGGGGAGAGAATTGGAAGAGTAAAAGTGAGAAAACTCGTGGGTTGGGGTAAAGACAGTGTAACAGGTAAAGCAAAAGCCGCAGAAGCAAGCAAAGCAAAGCAAGGAATTCATTCACCGCTTCCCATCAGCAGGCCATCTCCAGTTCAGCCATCCCCAGGACAGCAGGGCTCCATCACGTGGAATGGTGACTTGGGAAGACAAATGCCATCACTCCCAACGTCCCCCCCTTCCTTCTTCTTCCCCCAGCTTTATGTGCTGAGCATGACGGGGGGTCAGTTGGGGTCAGCTGTCCTGGCCGTGTCCCCTCCCAGCTCCTTGTGCCCCCCCAGCCCCTCGCTGGCAGGAACCAACACATCCTTGGGTTATCAACACTGTTCCCAGCACAAATCCAAAATATAGCCCCATACTAGGTATTATGGAGCAAATTAACTCTATCCCAGCCCAGACCAGCACAGTTAGTCGTCTTTGTTCCTTCCCTCTGGATTTCATACAATGTGCTTTATTCCTGTTATCAGGAGAGTTTTGCTAATTTACACCGGTTGATAGTTGGCTGTTCTTTGATAATTGGCCACGTGGGTGAACGACTACCAAAATTTTGTCTGAACATCAAATATGTGCATGCATAAATTGTTAAACCAAAGCATTTTTCCTCCTGTATAGCATATAATTTGATCCATTATTACTGCCACCTTTAAAGACTGCATATGCCCGAAAGCAGAAAATTAAAAAACTGTTTGCCATTAATACAAATTATTGTGTTTTGACAGCTTGCTAATAAACTATAGTAAAAATCATGCTGTACAAATAGCCCAATTGCCTTTTAAGTAACTTTTTTTTTTATATGCATGAGAATTCTCCTTGTCTGGGCCTTTGAACCCTTATAGGATTTGTCCTCCGTGATATGTTAATATTCAGAAGCATAAATAAAGCTTTATTTGAGTTGTGCTCTAGTGCAGAATGGATTTCTTGGTGTAGTTATTCTATGAGTAATCTTGGGAAATATTTGACCATCATGTGCTGGCTATCGAAGTTCCTTCCACCATGGACTGTGTCAATTAATGTGCAAATACGTGATTTCGCATTGAGCAGATTTTGACATACCGATATGTGTTTTATGTAATATTCAGGTATGGGCTGTTTCTGGGGAGCCGAGAGGAAGTTTTGGAGACAGAAGGGAGTCTACTCCACTCAAGTGGGTTACGCAGGAGGGTATACTCCAAATCCTACCTACAAAGAGGTCTGTTCAGGTAAGCCTTTTGCTTTGGTTTTTAAGGGTTGTGAGTAGAATCCTGTCAGATTATGAGTGACAATGAAGAGGAAAATGAGTGACTGCAGCGAATAAAGAAAGATTGGGTATTTAGTCAACCTTGATGTTGGTCTTGCATCCTAAACCATTACGGAATCTATGGTATGTTCATCCCATTGTGATCTTCTAATAATGAATGAGTTAATGCATGTACAAATATTCTGAGGCAAAAGAAAAAAATAGGTTCTTCAGAAAATGAATTCTGTGTCTAATGATGCCAACGTGTTCCTTCTTAGAAAAAGCATGAGTTTTGATTTTACTTGGGCCTGTATCTGCGTATGAACAAAAATCAGAAAGCACGCATTCTTTCTTTTTCCATATAACCAAGAGGTTGCACGGAGAAGTCTGAATTTCTCATTTGCGTTATTATTATTAATTTGTTAAATTTTTATACAGCTCAGTGCACAGCATCCTATCATTTCCATGCCAAACCCTTGCATTTATTTTTCATTGCACTCTTATACTAATCCCTCTACAGTCCTAATAACCCAATACAGTTTCTTCCTGTGATCTAAAACATAGAACCACTGGCAGCCAACTGACTAATGTTGCTGTTAAAGCAAATTCTTGCTTTCCTATACTCGCTAGTGGAGAACAGCTTGGAGGTTTTCTTTTGGTTTATTTTCTTGTTAACACTTTTTATGCCAAATGCTGAAGTTGATACGCTGTTCTTACTGACAATCTGTCACATAGGCTTGATGGGAAGAGTGTAAAAGGTTCAGTGGCACAAACAAGTAATGGACACTTTAGCAACTGTGGAGAAGTGCTGCAAGGCACCTGAAAAAGCAGAAAGTTGCTGGAAATAGGAAAAAATGTGGAAAGAGGTGTTTTAAGATGATATTTTATAGATAATACTGAACTTATAAGAAATGGTCTTATAAATGCTAAAGGAAACATATGGATTAGGGAGGATTCCTGGTGGGAACTTACAGCAGTATGCATGCTCCCGAGTGCAAAAGTTTAGTGTATAGAAATTAAAAAATATCTAGAAAAAAAAAAGGATACTGCATCTTTAGCACTGATGCACAGATACCCAGAACTCCTGCAAAACGTAGCCATAAGAAGCTTCGTTTGTGGAAGGATCAGTGATGCCAATCTTATTTATCCAAATCATAGAATCAGTTATAGAATCATAGAATGTTTTGAGTTGGAAGGGACCCCTAGAGGTCATCTAGTCCAACCCCCCTGCAGGAGCAGGGACACCGCTAACCAGATCAGGTTGCTCAGAGCCCCGTCCAACCTGGTTTTGAATGTTTCCAGGAATGGGGCCTCCACCACCTCTCTGGGCAGCCTGTTCCAGTGTTTCACCACCCTCATTGTAAAGAATTTCTTCCTTATATCTAGTCTAAACCTACCCTGGTTTAGTTTAAAACCATTACCCCTTGTCTTGTCACTGCTGGCCCTACTAAAAAGATTTTCCCCATCTTTCCTATAGGCCCCCTTTAGGTATTGAAAGGCCGCAATCAGGTCTCCCCGCAGCCTTCTCTTCTCCAGGCTGAACAAGCCCAACTCCCTCAGCCTGTCCTCATAGGAGAGGTGCTCCAGCCCCCGGATCATTTTTGTGGCCCTCCTCTGGCCCCGCTCCAACAGGTCCATGTCCTTCTTGTGCTGAGGGCTCCAGAGCTGGACGCAGGGCTCCAGGGGAGGTCTCCCCAGAGCAGAGTAGAGGGGCAGAATCACCTCCCTTGACCTGCTGGCCACGCTTCTCCCAGTGCAGCCCAGAGTACAACCGTACTGGGCTGCAAATGGTCCATTACTTCCTAATACTTCTGCACTCTTGTATTTCGTACTTTCATCATTTGCCTGCACTATCTGTAACTGTTATAAACATATATGGTTCAAGACCTACCTGGTAATTATTGTCCACTCTGTTTAATCACCTGGGTGTTAAATAATTAAATTTTTTATATAGAATAGGGATGTGCAGCACAACTTCTCTTTCCCAACATGCTCATGGTTCCAGTACGCCGAGGGTAGTTACGATGGACTGTTGAGTGTTTCTCCAAAGATGCTGAGTGCTGTCTGTTGGCCAGGGGGAGATGTGAACGCAGGACAAGGTGGTGTGGCCAGGGAAGTAGAAAAAAGGTACCCTCTCTTTTAATTCTGTGCAGTATTGGCTGGCTTTCTACTTCAGAATAGCTCCATAGTTTTGTGAGCTTTGCGATCGATTGAGAAACTCCAAAGGCTTTTTGTAGCTACTTAATGTGTTGTATTTTATCAATAATGAACAAAAATAAAAATGGTAATTAAATAATAAGAATCCTGGAATAAAGAAATGGGAAAAATCTTTGAAGTCTATTTTTTGGTAGTTTTTTTAGTTAGATTTGTAGTACAAAAACACAGCTGACGTTATTTTTCTAGTGCTTGTTTTTATACACATTTGCATTACGGATGTTTATATGACTCCAGATGCTGGACACTGGGGGATTTTTTGCTCAGAGATATCCAGAAGCATAAGCACATATTTCATAGCCTTGTCTGTGTGAATATAATTGGGATGCGTATATGCTGCACATTTCTGTTCCTAGTTGTGCAGCTGAGCGGAGTTGGAGAATGTACTGATTTCTGCATGCTATTTTTTTCCTACTCAGCTTCCTCTAGCCCTATTTTATTCTGATTTTATTTTGATTTTTTTTTGGCAGTTTTTTTTTTTTTTTCATCTTTGAATGTACTTTTTGGAAGTCTCTTTAAAGAGAGCTCTCACAAGCTCCCCTAAGATATTGCCATCTGGCTGCTTCTAGTTGCCATCGTTTTCATTGGGAAGAACAGTTCTTATGAAATAGTAGACTTCAGTTATGCACTGTGTGATTGCACTTTCTTATTCATCTATTCTGGCAAGATCATATCTATGGTAAGCACTTAACAGTCATGTCCTCTAAATAGAATCATAGAATCATAGAATCATAGAATGTTTTGGGTTGGAAGGGACCCCTAGAGGTCACCCAGCCCAACCCCCCCACGGGGAGCAGGGACACCTTGAACCACATCAGGTTGCTCACAGCCCCGTCCAACCTGGCCTTGAATGTTCCCAGAGATGGGGCCTCCACCCCCTCTCTGGGCAACCCCTGACAGGGTTTCACCACCCTCACTGGAAAGAATTTCTTCCTTACATCCAGTCTAAACCTCTCATGCTTCAGTATAAAACCATCACCCCTTGTCCTGTCCCAGCTGGCCCTGCTAAAAAGCTTGTCCCCCCCTTTCCTCTGGGCCCCCTTGAAGCCCTGACCGGCTGCACTCAGCTCTGCCCACAGCCTTCTCTTCTCCAGGCTGAACACCCCCAACTCTCCCAGCCTGGCCTCAGAGCAGAGGGGCTCCAGCCCTCGCAGCATTTTAGTAGCCCTCCTCTGGGCCCGCTCCAGCAGGTCCATGTCCTTCTGGTGCTGAGGGCTCCAGAGCTGGATGCAGGGCTCCAGCTCTAGAAAGGATATCAGGGCTGTGTAAACAGCGTCCACTTGGCAAGTCTTTGAGCTTTGCTTTCAGCCCATGGAGTCCTGAGAATCTGTGCAGGAAAGTTATTTTAGTCCCACACCTTTCTGGCACTCTGAAGAAAAAAAGCAGCAATTCTTTGGATGAAACATTTAGCACTTCTTCTAAAAGCACATTATCAGCTAGACCTCAGGCAAAATGGTACGGATTTACTCTTTTCCCCATGCTAAGGTCACTCAAAACATATCAACCAATGGTGGTTTTTTTGATTCAGCTGCCTAAATGTAGGATTTCATGCTGTTTGAGGTGTCTGAGAATGCTCCATGTGCCATGCTACAGACACATCTGACCGTTTTTCATGGATGCCCAAGCTGCCCTTGGACATCTCAAAAGTAACTGGATGCCTATATGTGAACAACTAATTCAAATCCAAGGTATCTCTATGTACATTCACTATCCATACTTCCATCTGGAGCTAAGGGCGCTGTTGATTTATGTGCATGTGGAGGCAGGGGAGAGCGTGCCTGCTGAGGCATAAGGTTTTCCAATCTCTTGTCCTTGGATGTTCTTCAATGCATGTGCGGTTTTGATCATGTATCTATCTGATCCATGCGTGTTATCACAGAATCATAAAATCATAGAATGGTTTAGGTTGGAAAAGGACCTTTAATATCATCTAGTTCCAAATCCTCCTGCTGTGGGCAAGGACATTTTTCACTAGATTAAGATGCTCAAAGCCCCATCCAACCCCACCTTGAACACTTCCAATGTTGAAACATCCACAGCTTCCCTGGGCAACCTGTTCCAGTGTCTTACCACCCTCATTGTAGAAAATTTCTCCCTTACATCTAATCTAAATCTACCCTCTTTCAGTTTAAAATGGTTACTCCTTCTCCTGTCACTACAGACCTTGATAAAACATCTTTCTCCATATTTCCAATAAGGCCTTTTATGTAGTGAAATTCCTCAATAAGGTCTCCCTGGAGCCTTCTAATCTCCAGGCTGAACAGCAACTCTCTCAGCCTTTCTTTATCAGAGAAGTTTTCTGTCCCTCTGACCATTTTCTTGGCCTCCTCTGGACCTGCTCTAACAGGTCCATATCTTTCTTGTACTGGAGACCCCAGAGCTGGATGCCATACTCCTGGAGAGGTCTCACAAGAGTGAAGTAGAGGGGGAGAATCACCTGCCTTGACCTGCTGGCCCTGCTTCTTTTTATGCAGCCCAGGGTACAATTGGCTACCTATGTGGTCTGAAAGCACACATTGCTTGCTCATATCTAATTTTTCATCTACCAGTATCCCCAAGTCCTTCTCTGCGGGGCTGCTCTCCATCCATCCATCACTCAGTCTGTACTGTTAATGGGGATTGCCCTGACCCAGGTGCAAGACCTTGCACTTGGCCTTGGTGAACTACATGGGGTTCGCATTGGCTCACTTCCTAAGCCTGTCAAAGTCCTCTGGATGGCATCCCTTCCTTCAAGCGTACCAACTGCAGATTCAGCTTGTGTTGTCCACAAACTTGCTGAGGGTGCACTCAATCCCACTGTCTATGTCATTAATAAAGATATTGAACAGCACCAGTTGCCATACAGACCCCTGAGGGACACCACTTGTTACTGATCTCCCTTTGGTCATTGAGCTGTTGACTGCATCATCTTTGGGTGCAGCCATCCAGCCAATTCCTTATCCATTGGATAGGCCATCCATCAAACCAATCTCTCTCCAGTTTAGAGACAAGGATGTTGTGGGACCATGTCAAAGCCCTTACAGAAGTCAAGATAGATGACTTTGGTTGTTCTTCCCTTATCCACCCCTGCAGTCACTCCATGGTAGAAGGCCACCAGATTACTCAGATCTTCCTTACACTGTGAGACATAAAGTTTCTTCTTGCTGATGTACCAGCAGCCTAAGGACAGGAATATGTTCCACGTACACTGGCTCATAGAGCCTACAAAGGTTTTTTGTGTATTTAGGATGTTCAATAATGATCTTAAATTATGTCTTGTTTGGAGACCTCTGGGCACAACACTGCCTTAAATATAATTGATCTTAAAGTCTACGGTAACATGTCACTAACATCTGTATTTAAATACCTTTAAATTGAGGAATTACTGAGGTGGAGGCTTGGAGCATATTGACTGTGATTTGATATTCTGCTTCACTCTTTATACTAAAGCTTTTAGTTTTGAGTATCTTCCATAGAAAAGAAGAAAATGCTTAGGGTTTCTTTTTTTTCATGCTTTTAGTATATTTTCTAGAAAGAAAGCTTTGTGTTGCTTCACGTGAACACGGGTCTGATTTCCACATGAGTGGTATGGCAGTCTTCTGCCATGATCTTAATTTGATGGACTTCACTGGGAGGCAAAAGTGATCTGCAGACCTAGTATTAAGCTATGTAGGGGACACCATTTCTCTTCCAGCAGCTAGGTGATAGCGGTACTGCTACAAAACTGTGTTGCTACCCGATGAAAACTTAAGCCTCCGAGGGCAAACCTCCAACCTCATAAGCCTTGAAGAGCAGTATGATTCACCTCTCCGCTGGGGAGGTAGAAAAGTCATGATACTGCTTGAAAAGGTCAGATAAGTGTTATCCTGTTCAGAAGTGGGACAGGTCATTTGAAGATTCTCCTATCAGTTGATGTGGTATCGCCTTGCTAAATCGATATTTGAAAGATAATTGAGTTACTTTGAAGCTTGTGAATACAGTGCTGGAAAATTATTTTTACATTTTGTGGTGACAACCATACAGATGAAAATCTGAAAAGGCATTCTGGAGTGCGTGAAGGATTTTCAGCTATTTTTGGTGCATTAGCCTAATACATAAATACACCATTTTTGGCCAGCATTAGACAACCCAAGATGTTCATTCAGTATAAAACATCTTTTCATATTTTGCTTACAGATGTTCAGAACAATTCTGTTTATCTGTATATTCATAAGCTTTTTGAAATCTGCATAGCTCAAGTGGCACTGAAATCAGAAGGGAAAAACTCTGCTGTTGTTATTCATAAGCTGGTTATGTACAATTGCCATATAAAATATGCAGCTAACGATGATTTTCTTAAAAAGTGGGCAGTTTATGGACCTATGGTTCAAGCTGTTAACATCTAAGCAGGTCATTTTATTTTGTTTTGGGTTGTTTTCTTTGTTTTCAGTGACTATAATATAAGAAAAATAGATGAATATAACATTATTATCTAATATTAGAATCATAGAATCGTTTAGGTTGGAAAAGACGTTTAAGACCATCAAGCCCAGCCCAGCCATCCCACCACTAAACCATGTCCCTAAGCACCACCTCTGCCTGGCTGTTAAATACCTCCAGGGATGGGGACTCCACCACCTCCCTGGGCAGCCCCTTCCAGTGCTTGACAACCCTTTCTGTGAAGAAATTTTTCCTAATGTCCAACCTAAACCTGCCCTGGCACAACTTGAGGCTGTTTCCCCTCATCCTATCGCCTGTTACTTGGGAGCAGAGACCAACCCCCACCTCCCTACAGCCTCCTGTCAGGCAGTTGTAGAGGGCGATAAGGGCTCCCCTCAGCCTCTTTTTCTCCAAACTAAACAACCCCAGTTCCCTCAGCTGCTCCTCCTAAGACTTGTCCTCCAGAAGTTAGTTAGAAGTTAGTTAGAAGGCTTAGTGAACATACATAACAGTATATTTAGTTAGTTAAACCAATTTGTAATCTAGTCAATTCTCAGTACTTTTCTGAAGCATATTCTCTGGTACCCAAGTCACATTTCTTAATAATTAACAATGCAATATAAAAGTATACCACATGGACTTAGTTTCTGTGTTGAGTGACATAAAATACTTGATTGTGAAATTGTTTCACATTTCCTGTGCTGCAAACCCACGTTGTTCTGAGGGATAGTATTGCCTCTTGCATACCAATTAGTCTTTTGACTGATCTTATATGTAGGAGTTCCAGTTCTCCTTAAAATGTCGAGGCTTCCAGAGGTCATCTGGAAAACTTCTAAACAGCTGGTGGAAGAGAGTGGAGAAAGGCAAAATTATTTTCGTGCTCTGTTAGCTCCTACCCCTTTGGTCAGTTGGTGATTTACAAAGTTAATTCCATCTCTACCTCATCCTAGTTATACTTAAAAGAGAGGGCGTGACAACCGGTAAAGTCCACAGCAGGTTGATGATTAGCGTGTTTTTGTTTTAAGAATGGGAATGCGTGCAGAGGATTTGACTCCATGATGTGGGGCTTATTTGGCATACTTACGCATAAACAGCATGATCATTAAAGCCAAAACTGGAAAATCTGACTAGCATTTTTCAAGAGTTATTAATAGCAATATAGAGAAAATGTCATATGAGAAAATACTTCTTTCCTTCTCAGATTTCCCATTCCCTACAAAATACAGACGGATGTCCTGTGACAAACTATCAATGTGTTGAGACCGTGCCTTATACTACTTGAAAAGCCCTTCATTTAG
The DNA here is from genome assembly GCF_000687185.1 of Egretta garzetta. Lineage (NCBI taxonomy): Eukaryota > Metazoa > Chordata > Aves > Pelecaniformes > Ardeidae > Egretta > Egretta garzetta. Next base: position 1,352,493 of record NW_009259833.1, read on the forward strand.
ACATCACAACACTGTTCCAAAATGGGTCTGACTCTCCAAAATGTTTAAATGTATAATTAAACTACAAATATTCCCTTCCCTTTCTGTAGCTTATAAAGGGATCTGAAGGTTTTCATGAACAGAAACTAAGTCCATAAGATTAAAGTTTCCAAGCAGTAATGAGAATGGCTCAGAACATTTTCTTTTATTATTAAATCGCTGTCAAGAGAATAGATTCCTGTTGTGCCTTTGTCTGTTCTTTTTTTTTCTTATAAGAACAGGATATAGGAATTTTAATGACTTATAGATTCTGTGAAGAATATCAGTGTTCACCATGCCCTTGATCTGTACAACATGCCTTGATATGATTGGCCAATTGCTCTACCGCTCCCCCTTTTTTTGCCTAGTTCACCTGTAAGGAAAGAAGGAAAGGTCAGCCAATCAAAGTACAAAATACTGTATTGATCAAAGTTGATGTCTTGTACTGTGGATATTAGTGTCTTGTATATTTTTTGTAGCAATTGAAGAACAAGATTTTGTAGAAAATATATAATTTTTGTTAACTAGGCCACAGTTAGAGTAAGTTGTGTCTCTGTAATCATGAGACTGTAGTCCTAGGATCCTCCTAGATGTGCAGACAAAACCTTGATATAAACCTATAAACTATAATTTGTCCTTGATGCAATTGCTAAGTCATGAAATAAAATGAATGTACCAATTTCACTTCAAAAAAATCATTTGGAAAGGTGATAGCAGATGCTGCTGCAACGTTAAAACCTTGGCAACAAGAAATACAACAGATGCCTTGAATTTCAGTTACCTGCTATATTGCAGTTCTACCTAGAAAATTGCCTACACTGACATTACTGACATGTTCTTTTTCAATAGATGAGTTCCTTGTTGACCAAAAAAACTTCATTATACCTTAGAATACCAGGATACAGAAATATATTCTGTAGATTCATCATGTAAAAATAAGGGGCAGAATAAATGTTTTTACCAACCATTGTCTGAGAAACAAAAAGCTCTCTGTCCACAAGGGATGTTGGCTGCTCTGCTTAGGGAGTCCTGCTACAGCTTTAATCAAGGTTTCCATTTCAGAATTTGAGTTCTCAGGGTTAATATCTTGGCCGATTCAGGCTTGAAGAAATTAAACTGATATTTATTATTTAGATACCTGGTTGTGCCTTGTGGCAAATCTAAAATCCTAATAGCCTCACTGTGATCCTCTGTTCCTTTTATCTATTTATCTCAGCATTGCCCGTGATCACAGGCTTAGGTAGTAGCGGTATAAATACTAAATATATTATTTATTATTAACAACTTTATTTGAATTGTATTCCACTGAGATGTGTTGTTTCCTTCTTTCTCATCTCCTGGTTTTATTAAAGATATATATAAGATGAAAATGTGATAGCCCTGGAGGTTGAAAGAGCCATTACAGAACAAGTCAAAGACAAAATCTTCTGACCTGGAGCCTACACTAAGTTCCCAGTGGACTTTCATTTTCAGAAGAGACTCCGTGCAGAATTAGGCCGTGATGTTCACCGTGTCACTGTGCCTGAAAACAGAAGATGTAGCAGGAAGCTTCTTCTCTTTTTGGGCACGGGGACATGGTGTATTTGTGAAAAAGATGATGTTACCAAAGGGCTCACTGTTGTTATTATGGCTAGTGGGGTTTTCTTCCCATTTATTTTTGCTGTGGAGACAACTTGGAAAGAAAAAAAAAAATCATCAAGGCCAGTCTACTCAGTCTACCAAACCGTCCTCCCAGAATTAGTGATTAATACTGGTTGCAACTCCATTGAGGTCACCTGAGCTCACCATTCATGTCCATGAGAACCATTCTCAGTATGTAATATTTGAAGTATTTTGCACAAACTGATACTACAAGTCAAAAACCAAAGAATGTCATGAGGGGTAGAGATCAGAGATGGAAGGAACCAGGAGAAGCCACAGCTATTGGGCAAGCATCACTCTGGAAGCAAAGCAGATGGTACGACATGTTTGCATTTTCCCTGTATTTCTTGTTTATTGTGTTGTGTCTGTGTTATTTTGTTGTTCCTACTGCTTATTCCCCCAAATGAAATCTTCTTTCCTGTAGTGGCACATGGCTAAAAAGCTGTGGGGGTAATATGGATATTTCTAAGAATATATTTTTCCTGAAATTGTGAGACTACTGAAATTGCTATGTGTAAACATAGCCCACTTTGACTTACTCCCTTTATGGAACATGTTCCTGTACTGGCATATAAAAGTTTGTAAACAAAGTACTGTCTCACCAACATGATTAAGATGTTGAATAATTCTACAAGTTCCCTGCGTAGTTTCTATGTCTTGGACGAACGATGAAAATACCTAATTACAAGAGTTTAACTTTCTTCATTTTGCTCAGCCATGCCCCAGAAGACTATTGCAGCTCGGTCTGTAACAAGCAAAATTGTGATTATAGAATCATAGAACCATAGAATGTTTTGGGTGGGAAGGGACCCCTAGAGCCCACCCAGCCCAACCCCCCTGCAGGGAGCAGGGACACCTTTAACCAGATCAGGTTGCTCACAGCACCATCCAACCTGGCCTGGAATGGTCCCAGAATTTCTTCCTTAGATCCAGTCTAAACCTACCCTGCTTCAGTTTAAAACCATTACCTCTTGTCCTGTCCCAGCTGGCCCTACTAAAAAGCTTGTCCCCACCTTTCCTCTGGGCCCCCTTGAAGCCCTGAGCGGCCGCACTCAGCTCTGCCCGCAGCCTTCTCTTCTCCAGGCTGAACACCCCCAACTCTCCCAGCCTGGCCTCAGAGCAGAGGGGCTCCAGCCCTCGGAGCATTTTAGTAGCCCTCCTCTGGCCCCGCTCCAACAGGTCCATGTCCTCCTTGTGCTGAGGGCTCCCGAGCTGGACGCAGGGCTCCAGGGGAGGTCTCCCCAGAGCAGAGCAGAGGCGCAGTCAAGCTCTGCTCTGCCTGACATTTGCAAACTCGCCCACTCTCACATGAGTTTCTCCAGGTGAGACTTTGGTCATGAGTAAGACAAGACTTTGGTCAGTGAAAGGAGAGGCAGAACCTTTGGGGTCCTCATGGCTGTAGTGCACTGTAGGAACAGCTTCTGAATTTGTTGTGAAGTAACAACAGGGCAAAGGATGCTTTGAGAGGGATTTGGGGAAAGCCAGAGCACAAGGGAGTTCACGGAATCACCTGCGGATTTGCTGTGGGCTGTGACTTCAGTACATCCATTGTAGGTGTGTTCTTTTTAGAAGAGACAAAAATCTTTCAAATGCTTTGTTGCACTAAACAAGGAAGAGGTTGTAAGGCTGGGATAGGCTGTACGTTACGATCGAGTCACGATTCTGGTGTAGGAGAAGGTACAGGATGCCACCTACGAATTTCTGCATGAAATATCAAAACCTATTGCTAGGTAGGCTCCACCACTTCATGTTTGTAGGCTGTCAGGTTGGATGCCTTAAGTACTACTGTAATCACAGTAGTTAGCTATGAAGCTACTGAAAAGGCTATTATCCAACTTTTATTTGAATACCCAAAGTGATAGAAAATCTGCCATTTCCATCAGTAGGAAACTTCCCCGCAGTAATCGGGTGCAACAGCCCTCAGGACTGATTTGTAGAAGGACTCTGATAGAATCATAGAATCATAGAATGTTTTGGGTTGGAAGGGACCCCTAGAGGTCATCTAGTCCAACCCCCCTGCAGGAGCAGGGACACTGCTAACTAGATCAGGTTGCTCAGAGCCCCGTCCAACCTGGCCTTGAATGCTTCCAGGGATGGGGCCTCCACTACCTCTCTGGGCAACCTGTTCCA
>NW_009259833.1:1356658-1396415 GCF_000687185.1 Egretta garzetta
CTCCAGGTGAGGTCTCACCAGAGCAGAGTAGAGGGGCAGAATCACCTCCCTTGACCTGCTGGCCACGCTTCTCCTGATGCAGCCCAGAGTACGGTTGGCCTTCTGGGCTGCCAGCGCACATTGCCGGCTCATGTCCAGCTTTTCATCCACCAGCACCCCCCTGATAGATCTGTTTAACGCTGGAGCAGAGATCTTTACCAGCACAGCTCAAGGGATAACCCAGAAGCTACACAAGATAACTTCTGCCAAAAGATAACTGAGGTACAATTGATACATGGGCTCCCTCAGCTTTTTGTTCATTGACTTCAAGATCCTTTACAAAAATTTTGTCTTCTGTGTGGGACCTGTCTGCTCCTACAGCATGGAGGAGGGAGGGTGGATGCCTCTTTTCTTGACCCCAGGACCTAAGATTTGTTTAATGAAATGTGTTTGCCATTGCTTGACTAACTGGGTCACTCTAAGGTTTATTTCAGCCTTCACTCAGGAACCAAATCCCCTTTTTTTTAAAGCTATCTTTCTGGAAATTTCTGGGATATGCAATCTCAGAAAAGGGAGAAAATAAAGGGAAATTATTTGACTCCTTGGAATATAACGGCTGTGTTGTTTCACACCAAGGATGCGTTTAATCTGACAATCTACTTCAGCGAAAGTTAGCGTGAGTTCTGTCGTCAAGCACCTCACAGCTTCCAGGTATGAGTGATTCAGTGTTTAATAACCACGGATGACCTTTTCTGTATGAATTTGTCTATCCATTTGTTTAATATAATTTTATTTCCACATTCACAAATATGAGGAGAAAATTGTGGTTTCATTAACTCCAGCACTGAACTTGTGCAGGAAGTTTCAAGGAGCACCTGCGACAGTTAAGTCATGTTTTGCTAAAGGTTATTCCATGGCAGCTAGGTATCAATACGTCTGGGAATGAAGTATTTATTCTGAGGAGTGAGTAAAAAGAGCTTAATTTGCTTTACTGACACTTTGCCTTACTAACGAGTATTCCATAATGACATGCTGTACCATCGGTAGAGCTCAAAGCAACAGGTAAGCTGGGAAGTGGATTAAAAACAAGATAATGGGGAGAAAACAAACAGCAGATCCTTCATAGATCTGAAAGCATCAGCTTTTTTTTTTTTTTCTCGTGAACAGTTACTTCTTTGAAACACTTCTGTAATACATCTTGGGAGGCTTTCATTTTGGCAACAAGATGGAGATTTTTCTTCATGGTTGCACATCATATAACATCAGCCTCCCTGGTGGGCTTCATGCACAGTGCTGCTGGCAGAAGGTGTTTTGTCTTACCCCATAGTTAAAATAGTTGCTGTCATTCATCTACACTGGATTCAAATTGTATGTGAGCTGTGACCAACAGTACTAAGAGCGTACCTCATTTCCACATCAATGAGATCTCTCCAGCCTGTTGATACGGACAAAGTGGCCAGTCTAAGGTAGCTGGCCTTAAACCTGTTCTTCAAAAGGAGGATAAGGTGCCTGCCTTGGATAGAGTCCACTTGGAGCTGCAGACACTCTTAAAACATCAGCAGCGTAAAGTCTCTTGAAAGGGTGCCTCCTCTTTGGCTTCTAAAGAAGCTTCTTTGTTATCAACACTAGTGACATCCCCAGAGAAGGTGTCATGGCTATGTGCAGGCTGTCTACAACAATAAACTGAACTGGGCAGATCTGGGCATGGTGTCCTGGTTTCGGCTGGGACAGAGTTAATTTTCTTCCTAGTAGCTGGCATAGTGCTGTGGTTTGGATTTAGGATGAGAAGAATGGTGATAACACGATGACATTTTAGTTGTTGCACCCTAGGAATCTGGACAATTCCTAGGCACAGCTGATGGTTAATATGGTACAGATACCTAAACCCAGTGAGCAGTGTGGATGCACAAACCCTGTCTGGAGGATAAAAAGTTTAGTGGCAAGGTGAGTCCTGTGGTGAAGTTGGCCGTACAGCCAGAGAGTCATCCTAGGCCTGTTGTATTTACTAGCAAATATTTTGCACTGAGAAACTCAGTGGACTTTGGGCTGTCCTGCTGTTGTTTTCAGTCTTTTTTGAGGAGTAGCGTCTATACTGACGTTCACAACTAGCCCTTTAAACCCATGGATCCTATGAGTGCTCTGGCTGGGAAGAAGCAAGAAGGAATTACCAGCTTTGCCTCCTCAACTCTGCATGCGGTGCATGCCTGGAGACGTTTCTGTACCTATTACTGAGAGCAAAAAATATATCATGGCAATGCTTGCATACACAAGCACCCACAGTGCTAACACACAGATCAAATCTGCCTGGAAAAAAACCCAACCCCGACATGTGGATAACCTTATTTTTTTGTCTACTAGTTCCCCACTTGGTTTTATCCAGTGTTTATTCAGTGAAGCGATTCAATTAGAAACTATTTTTATTTTCTTTCCAAGGAGTGAAAAATGTTAATTGTAGCTGAAATGCCTTCGAGTGATTCTGTTCTAATGTCACATTTCCATAAAGTCTATACAGTTTGCTTTCTGCTAAAATAGTACAGCAGTAGAACAAAAATACTCAAAAAGTGTCATTAATGCTTTGAATGCTAGACTTGGCACGGACCATGACCTTGCTGGGTAAAGCACAGAAAAAAAAATAAGGTCCTTTCCTCCCAAAGCGTACTGTATAAGACTAAGAGAAAAGACAACAGATTGCTGCAGACAGTTGGAGAAATCAAAAGAAACTATAAGAGAATTTTAATTAATATGATAAGCCATCATCTCAGCATTCTGGTACGTACATGCCATTGCCTGGTTTTGAGTAGAAAGTAAGGGAAGGGAAAGCAGTTTCAGCTATACTGCCCTTGGGTTCCCAGGCTGTTACTGGGTTTTAAACTGGAGCGTGACTCAGATCGTGGTGGTCCTTCTCAGGAATCTCATCAACCGTGAAAAATAGAGCTGTATTCCTGTTACCTAGTACAAGAGCATTTGGTAGCATCATAGAATAGAATCACAGAATCGTTTAGGCTGGAAAAGCCCTTTAAGATCACCAAGCCCAACTGTTCCCCTACCCCTGCCATCCCACCACCAAACCCTGTCCCTAAGCACCTCGTCTGCCCGCCTTTTAAATACCTCCAGGGATGGGGACTCGACCCCTTCCCTGGGCAGCCCCTTCCAGTGCCTGACCACCCTTTCTGTGAAAAAATTTTTTCCTAATGTCCAGCCTAACCCTGCCCTGGCACAACTTGAGGCCATTTCCCCTTGTCCCAGGTAACAGGCAGTTGGTAGCATCCAACCAACGGATTGTTGGTAGCATCCCTTGTAGCACCTCTGGGAGCGGTAGGAGGAAGAGGGCTTCTGTCACCAAAAGCATGAGGTCAGCCAGATGAGCTGAGTGGTGTCCCAGTGGAGGTGTGGCTTTGGCTGTTGTTGGGGTGTAGCATTTCAATCTGAAGAAGACAAAGGAAAAAGTATAACCTTAATGGGTGATACTCAACACTTTTGTGTTAAAGGGACGGTGACCTACACCTGATTTCAGTTTAGAAAGTTCTCAGGGGCAACTTGATGGAGATGGCAGAAATCTTTCAGCTTAAGTGGGAGGCTGGTGGGAGCAGGTGTTATGTGTTATTTACATCAGGCAAATTACGGTACCCTCTGGAGAGTTGTTTGGGGAGAAGGGCATCATGGGCGTTGTTGAGCTTCTCGTGGCTCTGCCGTGACACTTCTGCCTCCTCTGTGGTGCCTCCTTTCAGGTTCAGTCCTTCTAGAGACAGAGGAATTGGAGATCCTTTCAAGCACTTCCAAGTACTCATGTGTCAAATTGCTGCAGGGAGCTGTAGCAGTTGTTTTATCTTGCTTCCCAAGCAGAGTAGCTGTTCTGTTCAGCTTAGGAGCCAGCTAAACGGCAGAAATAGGCATTGAGGCTAAAACATGCGTTATAGCTGGCAGCCTTGACTAAGATGCACCTCCTTAATTATAAAGGTTAGAAGAGATTGCAAAACGAGGTAAAAATTTGCCGTCACTGTGAAGCTTTAAATTAGGATTTGTTTATCTTTCTCAAATATGTTCATCTTAGCCATGAGTTTTCTAGCTCTCTGATATGAAAGAAAACGTTCCTCCTCAGAAGGAGACTCTGGTTTCAAGAGGGCTCTCTGGCCTGTGTTATTAAGAAGGTCATAATTTATTCTGGCCATAACTTCCCTTTGTTCATGCTGGAAAGGTAACAGGTACTATGTACTAAACCAAAAGTTTGCATTATCTTCAGCTACTGTAATTACACATTGTTTACTTCTTTTTTTTTAATCTTTTCTTTTTTTTTTTTTTCATTTTTGTGTTATAATTATAGTGTTTTAGATTTCCTGGAAAGGATACAGGGTTTAATCATGTTATTATGTGTGCTGAATGCTGTGAAAACTCTTTGTTCCAACTCAAGTGGAACACATTATAATACTCTTATCATCTATTAAGAAAGTAATAAATTGGGCCAAACTGATCCTAGACATAATTCGGCTCATGTCAATGGTGTTAGATCGGGAAAGATTCGTCTCGGTCTGTTAATACAATGATAAGATAAAGGAGAAAAGTGGCTACCAAGTAGCAAACAAGTCTTGAAAAAAGAAGTTCCAGTCTCATTGATTAGGCCCTGTCTATGCATCGTTTTGAAGCTACAAAGCATTGCAAGAGTGCTAAATATTGTTGTTGTTATTATTATTATTATTTTCTAAATGGACTGTATATGGTGAGGAAAATGGTCAGGGTTCTATTTAATTCTCCTTTCAATTTTTGGCAGTGCACTTTTCTTCAGCAGAACTGACCCCGAACCAGTGGTAGGTGCAGATGGGCCCATTATTTTTCACCGCTTCATTTATTTTGGTTTAACAAATGGCTTCATTTTATTTCTTGCCTCATTCCTCTCTGTTCAGGGACAGTTTAGCCCTTCTGCAGGTGTTCAAAGATGTTCAAAGACAGGAGTAACGTGTAATGAGTTCTCGACTCACAATGCAGTCTCCCAGCCTGCCTTTGTGATCCATTCAGACATCTTTTAAGTGATGCTAAAATTAAATGAAAAAATATAGACTGGGATCTGGTCTCCTTAGTCTGTGAGTTGAACTTAGGCACCTAGCTTGAAAGGGCAAAGAAGGTAGGATCCAATTTTCATTAATGAAGTAGGTCAGATTTTGGATGGGGAGGGGACATCTTCTTCCTTCTGCTTCTGAACATGCAACAACATGTGATCCGAAATGGAAACATGGTCGGTACAGAAGCAAACAAGATGAATGAGATTCTTGCACAGGAAAAAGCAGAGGTCCCAGATTCGGCTTCCCACAGTGTATCTAGTGCGAAACTGTTACGAAGTATATAAAAAAATACATTAGCCATGAGAATAGGCTCCAGGACCTTGCCCTTCTTCCTCTCCTTTTCCTCCCTGCCCCAGATTGCCCTAATCAATAGAAGAAAAGAAGCTCCCCATCTGGCTTTATGAATCGTAGAATTCTAGAATCCCAGGTTGGAAGGATCATCTGGTCCAACCTTTCTAGGCAAGAGCACAGCCTAGACAAGATGGCCCAGTACCCTGTCCAGCTGCGTCTTGAAAGTGTCCAGTGTGGTGGAGTCAACCCCATCCCTGGGGAGATCATTCCAATGGGTGACTCTTCTCATGGTGAAAAATTTCCCTCATGTCCAATCAGAATCTTCCCAAGAGCAACCTGTGTCCATTCCCCCTTGTCTTCTCCATGGGACTCCTTGTGACAAGGGAGTCTCTGTCTTCTTTGTAGCTACCCCTTAGGTACTAGTATGTGATGATGAGATCAGTCTTGCATTTGTGGCTACACAGTGGCCTTGCTTCATCAGGACAAGTAACGAATGTGCTTCCGGAGCATGTCCGCTACCCTGGTAGCTAGGATGCTCTCAGGAGATGTACGTCTGCTTTATTTTGAGGGTCCTTTGGGATCCAGGCATCCAAGTTCCTGAGCAGGTGTTTGAACCGAGGGCTATCACACCAAAGGTGTGCAATATTTTGGCACCAGCTCCCACTGTTTCAGATCTAATTAACTAGGAAGAGCAAAATACTCTTCCTGGTCTTTCACAGAGAAAAAAAAACCCCCCCCCCCCCCCCCCCCCCCCAAAGTCTCTAATGATTAGCAATAGCTTTTATATAGCAGTGGGGATTTAAGGAACTTGGCATAATAAAGAGAATTATTTCCAAAGCCTGCTTGAAGGATGACTGTTTCAGGCAGCTATGGAAAATAAAATAATTAATTAAAAAGGGAAAAATCTTGCAGCAAAACTGCATTTTTTACTACGTCTCTTGTAATAGGCAGTTTTGATCTTCTACTAAAGGTGCAGAAATAAAAAATGTCACAGCAGATACGGAAGGCAAATTCTGCAGACCAACTGAGTAGAAAGCCAAGTGTCTTACTGCATTTTCATCTATTTACCGCCTTTGATTCGTCTCTAATTCCTTTATTTTCAATGTGGTAATAGACTTTTCCCCGTGCAGACTCATTGTTAGCATGAAATACAATTTGTCTACACATGATATGTTCATACAACGTGTGAGGGCAGAATTCATCACAACAATTGTGCTATGAGCAGGGCTATCACTTAGTTGCTTTTTGCCTCCTTTATTCTCATCTTTCTGCATTTGAATTGTTAAACAGGAGCTCTGCGGCAGTGTCAGAGAGCATCTCACAAAAGCTGTTGCCATAGCGTTACACCTAGATATGAATTCTTTTTATATTGCTGGCACGATAAGCGGTTATTTATTTGTACTTAGGCCTACTTAATTGCTCTTAATTAGAAGAATGGCACAGGTTTGAGGGATAACTTTGCTATTAGAACTACCGCTCCCATGGTGTTTGATAAGGATCAGATAAAACTCTTTCAGATAACTTTTTTCAGGAAGTTATGAGAAAATAACTCCCTCTTTTAGAATCATAGAATCGTTTAGGTTGGGAAAGACCTTTAAGATCATCAAGCCCAACCGTTAATGTAACCCTGCCATCCCACCGCTAAACCATGTCCTTTTTCTCACCTCTTCTAAGAATCCCTAAACTACCACGGTAGCTGTCACACCAGCAATGCAACCTTCCTCTCCTCTTCTCAAACCCCTCCTAGAAATGGAACTTCTCCCTGAATGCAGTAGGGGAAGATCTTCCCATTTAATTACACTTGTACCGCAAAGGGGTAGCAGGAGTTTCTCTTGTGCAGCACCACGGCCTCGGTGCTTTTGTTGCTCTTGCCTTTCATATTCTTCAGCAGCGGTTTTGATGCTGGACTTTGCCTGGCAGCTCTTTGGAGCAGCCCGTATTGCAGAAGGAAGGAGGAGCACCTCAGCCGAGCTTGAGACTCAGCTGATTTCCATCTATTCCTGGCTCCAGGGCTGACCTGGATGACCTTCAGCTCTTCCTGCCTATTGTCCTCATTTATAAAAAAGGAGATACTTTATCTTATCTTATAAAGCACTTTGAAATCTACAGCTATGTGGATTTTTCTGGTACTGAGTGTTGGAGGGAAGCATAGGTAATAAGGTGACATCTAAAGTTTTCTTTTATCTCCTGCAGTCATAGAGAATTTCAACCGATATATTTAGGTATTTATAGATAGAAATTGTTTTAGCCAGCTGAAAAGGAACTATGTATACATTAAACGTAATTTTCAATCTCAATATTAAAATTCTGATTCCTTTCTAGTCCTGTAGGATGCCCAAGTAGCTGCAGTAGTGTACCATAAAATATCTCCTTTGGGCACTTTATAATTGCCCAAATTTTACAATATGTGATCACACATACTATATGCAATGTCTGCCCCCCAAACCTGCTCTGCGTATCTCATGAAAACATTACTTTTAATTGAAATAGGCTTTCAGACAGAGATTTTTACAGCTCTGCAGCATGTGACTTGATGGCTTCATCCAGTACGTACACACATTGTGCAAATGCACTGAATTCACTAGAGTTACTGTTTTCGTTTATAATGAAGCTACTGACAAAAAGATGTGCCCCTAAAACTTCCGTAATTTTGACATATTAAATGTAACAAAAATGTAATAGCAAAGGAAATATTATTTTTCCAGTGGATGGACTGTATCACATTGTCTCCTTAATTGAAGACCTTCTATGAAGATTGGGTTTTAAAAAAGCTCTCTCCTGCAGAAATGTTCTAAAAAAGCCTAATTCTCCTATGAACATTTTTATTCCCCCAGAAGCATTTAAAACACTTTTTCTGTATCTACTTAATTGAATGCAGCAGTATTTCAGTGCTACAAGCCAAGGTAAATCTTATTTGATTGTAAAACTACTACCTTGTCACAACCAAAATAATAATAATAATAAAAAAAAAAAAACCAAACTCGGGGGGGAAAAAAACCCCAGCCCTGAAGCCAGAAATTACTGCTTATGCAAGGATAGTGTTAGTGGTTGTGCCATTCCCTTTTAAATAATTCCTCTCTAATTGGTAACCCAATGTAATGGGTAAGTGAACATATTTCACAGCAGCAGCTGTTGGATGTTCAATGACTGGAAAATACAGTGATGGTTAAGTGTATGGAGTACTCATCCCATCAGTAAGAGTAAGTTAATCATATACAATTCACTGAACAGTAGAGTTGCATTTGCAGAGCAGTGGGCTGCCTTTTAATTGTTGTAGGTCTTTTTCAATATCTTGCAGTATCTTTTGTCTCAGCTGTAGCAGTTTTGGTTGCATCCCTAAAACTGTCACTCTTCCTTATTTTTGCAAGGGCCTAACAATTCCTTCTTCACAATGCAGCTTAAATTGGACCAGATGCTGCATCAATAGAACAGTCTGCCCATCTCAGAGGCATTAAGCCCAAAATTATTTAGAAAATTGAAGCCTTTAACATACTCTGGATTAATGTGATTAAGTAGAGCTTGCTTTAATTCATAGCCATCTATTCCTTTATTAATAGCCATTTCATCAACAGGAGCAGCACATATGGGTACAAGATGACTGAAAGTTAAATTGATTGCTGTAAGCCTGTAAGAAAAGCATTTAATGTTTCAATAATAACTGATGTAAGACTTCACTGTGGGGCATTTCAGATAGATTTAGACCAGCTTATAGACACAGTATTTATTAACATCTTTTATTTTTTAATATAAGCTTGCTAAATGAAAGTTGGGGTTTTTTTTTATTTTTAATCCCTCCTTTAAGTCTGCATTTGATATACAAGATCAGCGCATTTATAAAGGAGAGTCTCGCATGTGAATGATAACAGCTGGTCTGGGGCATAGCAGAGTTGAGACTTCTGTCAGGCTTAGGAAAAGATAAAATGTGACAGAGGTTAGTTTTATACGGGTATATATACCCACGTACCCTCCAACGACACACATTTCTGCTCCTATAATCATTGTAGGTGCTGAAAGAGTGCGTGCTAGCTCATGTACGACCTATAATACAGACGGTCCATCACTCACACGCTTAAACTCCATTTTGAGTGAGGGTTCAGGTGGTCCTTACTTATTTCCCAACTCAGTAATTATATATGTGTGCCAATCAATACTTGCACACACATGTGTAGGGAGAGGAGAGAGTTTACATTTACAGTATGACCCAGTGCCATGGAGATGACCGTTCCACCAATTTACAGCTGAAGATATTGAATCCCAGTACCTGGGAATGTTCCCTGTTAATGTTTAATTTGCTAGTATAGGCATAGTCTTAAATTCTGCTAAAGAATTTAAGATGCTAAAGTTTCTTTGTATGTTCAAGCTGTACTGTCTCATCCAGAACAAGTCCATACATTTAAAATGGAAAATGAAGAGAACTAGCTGTAGTTTATTACCATAATTATTGTCAAGCTGTACAATCGTAGAAATGCTGGTTGGAAGGACATGCGGGAGTCTTTACTCCAAACTCTCTTCTGAAGCAGGATCATCTCCAACACTCAGTCAGGTCATCAGTGGCTTTGTCTAGACAAGTCAGGAGAACCTCCAAGGATGGAAGTTACAGAAGTGCATGGGGTCATGTGCTCCACTGCGGCACTGTTCTCCTGGTGACAAAGGTTCTCCTAATGCCCAATTTGAACCTTCCAGGTTGCAGCTTGTGGCCATTGCTATATTGTCTGTCGCTGCTGAAAAAAGACGACTTTGTTTACATCATCTCTGTAAACTGCCCATCAAATATTTTAGGTTGGAATTAGCTTTCCCTTTAGCGTCCTCTTTGCCAGACTCAGCTTCCTGCAGGTCATGCCTGTAGGTCCCTTGCCATTTTGGTAGCTTTCTGTGGACCTGCTTAGTTTCTCACCATCCTTGAACTGGCCAACAATCTGGCCTTCTTCATGTAGGAAAAAAAAATGCAAATGTCAGGGTCATCTTTTGTGTAATTACAGTTTCACACAGTTAATGGTTAAAGGGGCCACCAAATAATCTAATCTTCACACTGTGGCACATTTCTACAATTCACCCACATTTCCACTGTGAAGCTCAGATAACTGTAGTCCTATGTGCCAGATACAAGAAGCAGGCAATGGAAAAGTGCAGTCAGCACTTGCCCCCCTGGGCAGCCTGTTCCAGTGCTCTGTCACCCTCGAAGAAATTCTTCCTCACATTCAACTGGAACCTCTTCTGCTTCAGTTTGTGCCCATTGCCCCTTGTCCTGGCGCTGGGCACCACTGGGAAGAGTCTGGCTCCATCCTCATGACCCCCACCCTTAAGATATTTGTAAGTATTTATGAGATCCCCTCTCAGCCTTCTCTTCTCCAGGCTGGACAAGCCCAGCTCCCTCAGCCTTTCCTCATAGGGGAGATGCTCCAGTCCCCTCATCATCCTTGTTGCCCTCCTCTGGACTCTCTCCAGGAGTTCCTCATCCTTCTTGAACCGGGGAGCCCAGAACTGGGTGCAGTATCACCATGATAATCCCTGCTGACTTCCTGCATCTGCAGACCACAGAATTCATCACTGAAGCTTGGATTAAAAATATCTTAAGAAGATAAATAATGTCCAGCATTTATCCCTCACTGTCAAGAAACTGCATTTTACTACAGGTAGAATAAGTTCAAATAGATCTCACAGTAGTAGGTACTGTACAATAAACATAAATGTGAGCGCAGTGATTCACATTATTTGAATATATTACTTCCCTGAGTTTTGGGTTTGGTTTTGTTTTTTTTTTTAAGCGATTAACAATTATTTTCTTTTTCTCATTGTCTTCTAAGTACTTTTGGGCATCCAAATTGGACATTTCTTTTTTGGATGAATTCATGTCAAGGAATACTGGTTTCACTTGAATTAAACCAATTTATTTGCTTTTCTTAAATGCCCCCATTGAAATGGGATTTTTAGAAAGGATGCAAGTGACCTGTAATTTAAAACTCTTGATTTCTGACTAGTTGAATAGAAATAATGGATAGTCAAATACAATGAATGTTCATTAGGTTTAAGCAGGAGGTAAATGCTTTCACTGGTCTAATGTGAAGTATAACATCTACATTTTAGCAAAAAACCAAGCACAACTATTTTTTGTTATGTGTAAGTAGCCACATAAACAGTACACTGTTTACTGGAGTCAATTTTAATTAATTTTATCAGTGGCTGAAACAAAGGTTGCTTTTATTGGCCTATTACAGCATAATTAATCATGGGTAATAATTCATTTTACGTGACTTCTTGAGGTTAAGCATTGGCACAGCCATTCATTAAAATTGGGGTGAGAATTAATAATCTCTAAAAGGTTTGCCACAAAAAAGTGAAATATCTGTAAAGATTTATTAAAGGCTAATGATTGATCTACTTGCCTTTATTTTTAAACCTGATCTAAAATGTGGGTCATGCAGCTGTAGAAATATATTAGTTGGGGTTTGATCTGTTTCCAGCGGTTAATGGTCTTTGTGAAACCTATGACACCATGTAGCATATTTTTCACGGTGTCCTTAGGAAGATGCTTGTCATCACTAAGTGGGGTTTTATGCTCAGGGTGAGATTCTAGGGATGAAGAATTCCACTTACCATAATCAGAAATGAGATCTTCTAAAATGTTTGTGTAGCCTCAGGTGATGCGGCCACAGAACAAGCCACCTCTTCTCATTGCATGAGAAGACCTTCATGAGGATGGTTGGGAAAAATAAACTTGCAATCAAGGAACCATTCATTCTTTCAGCAGTTTTATCGGGTGACAGGGCTGTGTCTTATTCTGTATTTATACAGCACCTTGCACAGTGAGATGGCAGCTACAATTTTAAATGTAATGTCCAGGTTTTATAATAAGGAAATAAGACAGGAAAGAGAGGAGCTGTTATTTTCTAGCAGAAGGAAAACCCATTGCTCTAACGTGTGCTCAGGAGAGTCCCCAGCAGGAGCTGTGATTGCAAGGAACCCCTTGCAAGTGTCATTGCTTTCATCTTCATGATTAAAGAAAATAAAACATTTTCCTCGGTGTGCCTCAACACCACCTACAGTTAATGGAGAACAATTTATCGTTCCCTCATGGTGGGCGAAGAGCTACCTTGAGCCAGCTGATAGGTAACGCCAGAAGAGCACTGCTGACTTAGTCTTCAGAATATCCTGATTACCAGGCTGTAGGCTATGACATCATTTGTCAAAATGCTTTGTGATGTCAAAGGTCAGGCCAGGTCCAAGACCTCTGTGGTTTCTCTTCATCAGATAGGCATTCTTTGGGAGGCAGGGAATGTAAGTGCATGGCTTAGACTGCAACTACGTTTCCTTCATTAACCTTAAGTTGTACAGGAGCCAACCTGATTCCAGTGAGCTCTCTGCAGTGTCCTGGCATTGTCAGCCAATTCAATCTTCTGCATTCAAACTCATTATCATAGTTTTAAATTTTTAAAATATCTTTTTTTATCAACCAGCCAACCAACTATTTCATCTTTTCTGATTTGAACTCCCCTTTCTCGCTCTTCACAGGCACTGGTATACTGGTACCACCCACCAAAGACTACACATTTCTGATTTACCTGCCTCTGACCTAACTGCAATTTTTAATACTTATACAGGGAAAATTTTTAGCCCCCTCCCTCAATAATCTTTCAGGAGTATCTCTTTAAGAGGAC
Source organism: Egretta garzetta (assembly GCF_000687185.1). NCBI lineage: Eukaryota > Metazoa > Chordata > Aves > Pelecaniformes > Ardeidae > Egretta > Egretta garzetta. The sequence continues at coordinate 1,369,638 of NW_009259833.1, forward strand.
AACAGCTACACTTTCTATTTAAAATAGCCTGACGTATGACAGGCTGAAAGAGCTGGGTTTGTTCAGCCTCGAGCAAAGGAGGCTCAGAGGGGATCTCATCACCACGTACCAGTACCTGAAGGGTGGCTACAAAGAAGATGGAGACTCCCTTTTCTCAAGGAGTCCCATGGAGAGGACAAAGCGAGTGGACACAAGTTGCTCTTGGGGAGATTCCGACTGGACATGAGAGGGAAACTTTTCACCATGAGAACAGTCACCCCTTGGAGTAATGTCCCCAGGGATGGGGTTGACTCCGCCACATTGGACACTTTCAAGACGCAGCTGGACAGGGTGCTGGGCCATCTTGTCTAGGCTGTGCTCTTGCCTGGAAAGGTTGGACCAGATAGTTCTTGAGGTCCCTTCCAACCTGGGACTCTATGACTCTATGAAAATAAATTCTAGGATTTGAAAAGGTCTTAAAGGGGAGGTACAGTTTTGCCAAGGCACTGTAAATGAAATAACTAAATGTAATTTTAATGCTTTTGACTTGGAGATTTTTTCCTGATCCATAAGGTCCTTCTCCAAAGTTCCTCTGCCGCATCTGTAGTCTGCTTTCACGTGGAAAGGTTCTCCATTTTGTCTCCATGCCCAGTCATTGATCTTTCATCGTTCTACATGCAATGTCTACTGACTCACCTTTCCCCAGCATTCTCATGGCTGTGTTCTATGTACAGAAATTGTCAAAATTGCATCTTTTTAAGCTCTTAGCCACTTACAGAATTTGTTGCTGCTAAAGGCTTTCACACAAAACAGGTTGCTTGGGCATTTTTAGAACTTTCTATAATCCTTTTATTAGTTTTGTTGGACTTAAAAATGTTTATCTAGTATAAATTACTTCTGAATTTTCATCCTAGTACTGTTTTTGCTGGAAGCCCTCTGAACGCCCGTCTGTCAGCACAACGGGCTCTGCTCTGTTGCAGTCTCTTTTCAGTTTGATGTCTGTGAGAGGTCTCTGGTGAAACCAGGTTGCCTGTACTGCTTCTTGCATATTTGTTTTGGGGAAATCGTGAGGGAAATCATCATCCCAATCATATTTATGTATAACGTATAACTGTCAGATTAGTTTAATAAAAGTTAGATATGAGAGAGAAGGTTTTAGAGTACAAATAGAGCAATCTATCCTTTTTTTTTTTTTTTTTTTTTTTGTGTTCAAGCCTACAATTCACTCATATTAAGATATATACAGTTTTCTTCCAAGCACTGTGTTGGTGTTCAGATTGACAAAGAGTGAGAATTGGCGTATTTTCGAAAACTAACCTTGCATTCAGAGATCTCCTCAGAGCAGTAACCTCCTACTGAAATTACTCCAGAGAGAAATGGATGAAACTACAATTTTTGTTATTGTAGTGGAAAAGAATAGGTGTTAGAATACCTTACTCTCATTTCTTCTTTTTTATATTCCAGATTATTTAACATTTTCCAACTCCTTACACTGAGCTTGCCATAAATAGATGTGCCTAGGTATTATATTTACCTCCCTTTATCCCTTTTGTTCTCAATGCATCGCCTATTCTTCACATTTCTGTTATTCTTTGCCTTACATTATGCCCATTTATTTAAGGAAATGCTGTGTTGCATAACTGTAGTACAGAGGCTTTGCAGCTAGAAGCTGTAAATTTTAAGCAAAAAATCGATCAAATTTTCTGCTAAATTGACGTTAAAAATATTCCCTTTATAGACTGAAGCTGGATTTCAGTAGCAGGTCCAGGCATTTAGTGTGTGTGTATATATATATATATCCTTCATTTTTCCATCAATGCTTTTTCTGTACAGAGCGGAGCCCCAATACTGCTTCGGTTTGGGATATTGCAGTCATTTTTTGTGAGCAAATCTCCCATTAAGACTCTTTTCTGGAGGCTTGGGTCTCTATAGCTCCTTACTCCTGAAACTGAATCATAGAATGTTTTGGGTGGGAAGGGACCCCTAGAGCCCACCCAGCCTAACTCCCCTGCAGGAGCAGGGACACCTTGAACCACATCAGGTTGCTCACAGCCCCGGCCAACCTGGCCTGGAATGTTCCCAGGGATGGGGCCTCCACCCCCTCTCTGGGCAACCCCTGCCAGTGTTTCACCACCCTCAGTGTAAAGAATTTCTTCCTTAGATCCAGTCTAAACCTCCCCTGCTTCAGTTTAAAACCATCCCCCCTTGTCCTGTCACAGCTGGCCCTACTAAAAAGATTGTCCCCATCTTTCCTGTAAGTCCCCTTTAAGCACTGAAAGGCCGCAAGTTGTCCTGGAATATCACTCCCTTTCCAACCAAAAGGGAACTTGTGGCTTCCATTTGCCTTCACAGAAACATGCTGAAGTGATGCTCAGGCTAGTGAACACTTTAACACTTTTACTCTCTGACTTTTTTAAACACAAACTTTTATCTTTTTTTTTTTTTTTTTTTTTTTTTTTGGCTTTAGGATCTATAAGAAGCATAAATATTTAGGCAATCTGAAATAAAGTCTTGAAATTGTCTCAGCTAGAGAAATCTAGAAATCCAGAGAAGTCTCAGCTTTCTAACCATTTCCAAACTTGGGATTTAGTGGGTCTCGCACCTACTCAAATCGTCTGTGTTACTAGGATGGGCTCTGGAAAACCACTCTTGAGCCATTTTAGGGACATGGTTTAGTGGTGGGATGGCAAGGTTAGGGGAACAGTTGAGCTTGACGATCTTAAAGGGCTTTTCCAACCTAAACGATTCTATGATTCTGTGATTCTTCACTCTCTGCAATCAACTTCCTCTATTCCTGGCAAATGCAGCGGTCACAAAGGGTCCTGCTCATCAAAGTCATGTCTTTTGTTTCTCTTTCTCTCAGAGCTTTTTGGGGATTGTATTAACATTTGGTTTATTCACTGCTCTTTAAGGAAAATGTCAATGTTTTAACCATCTTCCCTCATTTTGCAGTCATCTTCTTGTCCAAGGGTTCTTTGCTTGGGAAGCTGTTTGTGTTATGACTGTGTTGTCTTTGGCAAGAGAAGGAGATGACACACGTCCTAAAGCTATCGTCTGCCTTCGCATCCACCAAGGCAGTAACCGAGGTGGCGTTTTCATAATTCAGGCAGGATTCAATCATTATACACAATTCTACTTCTGAAATGATCACAGTCTGCCACCTCACCCATGGCAATGGGTTGTATCCGGAGACAACTTGAGATATCTTACATGCAAAATCCTGAAGGTTGCTTGCTGAAGATGACATAGTAGATCTGTGCCTGGACCAAAACTGAGGCAGAGGCCTGCAGTTTGTGTCAGTGGATTTTACAATAAAATAAATAGCGATTAAAGGAATGGTTTAGTTGCTTAAAGGGACAGACGTTTAGATGCTGTATCCGAGACATCTATGCAGGGCTGACAAATTATCATGGGATGTGTAGGACCCGCTGCCTTCTGGAGCAGGAGCTAGAGCCTGGACAGTTTGTCCTAAGCCGTCTCAAATAAACTACATGCCTTCATGGCACAACTGAGTTAGTGTCTTAATTTCATGCAGCTGAAGATAGCATCCTATTAATTGAGCTTGTTAGAAAAGATTATTTTTTAAAATGGTAGGTACTATAGCCAAATTATTACCGTTTGAAATTCTTACCTGAAATTAAAATTTCAGTTAAATTCTTACCTGAAATTAAAAGTGTCATAACTGATTTTTTTATTACCTGAGCGTGATAATATTTAGCCCCACACTAAATATTTATATGAGGTAAGGTTTGGCATTTGTGTTTTAAAAGAACAGCCATGCTGTCAGCCCAAGGCTTGTAGTATTTAGAGAAATTATGTTGCATATATTGAAAATTAATTATGAAGAACATAATGTAATAGAGGGTTATGCTCTGCAAAATGGGGATAATGGAATCCAAATTTAGAAAGTACTTTGAAGTCTTTAGGACAAAGGCATGGTGCAGCTGACGTAGTATTAATCTTTTATCCTCAAAGTTTTTCATGCCCATGGATAACAGGATATATTTCCTGGGCAGATCTTTATTCACTGTGTTTATCTGTTATGATAAAAATGTCAACATAATTTCATTAATTTGAGTTTTTCAAAGGAGCTTTGCAATGAAACAATCTTCCGAGTCGCTAAAGTCATAACTGTATGGCAGCAGAAGTCGATGATGCTCGAAGTAGGCTAAAGCCGTGTGGAACGTAATGCGGTGGGATAATGACTCCTGGGCTTTAGTTAGTGGCTGAAGTTTGAGCTGCAGTTTGGTACGGCTCTTATCCCCTAGGCAAAGGGCCATGAGTTTATGTCAGACACCCCAAGGTCCTACACTGCTGTGTTCTGTCCCCAGTTCTCTTCTATTGCCATACTCCCTTGTGATGTTTTTCAAGAATGACCTCTATACCTAATGCTAATCAAGGAATCAGTGCATTTATAATATCTAAAAAAACCATGTATATGAATAAAGGGCAGTCTTCTATGGGATTTCAGTTTCTCACAGCTTTGTTACAGTACCCTTGTTATGTTCCTGAGTGGACATTTTCTCATCTGACCTAATAGGCACAAGTATGTCAGATAAGGAATTAATCCAAGGGGAAGTGAATGAATAGGACTGCAGAATACAAGGGCCTAAGTTCTGAAAGGCAACATTATTTTCTTCTGAGGAAAGTAAATTCACTCAGTCCAAAGTATCCAACAGAAACCTAAGCTGAGCAGTTCGAGATAGACAGGAGGAAACGGCCTCAAGTTATGCTAGGAGAGATTTAAGTTGGATGTTGGGAAAAATTTCTTCTGTGAAAGGATATGTCAGGCACTGGAAGGGGCTGCCCAGGGAAGGGGTTGAGTCCCCATCCCCGGGGGTATTTAAAAGCCGGGCAGACGAGGTGCTGAGGGCCAGGGTTTGGGGGTGGGATGGCAGGGGTAGGGGAACGGTTGGGCTTGATGATCTTAAAGGGCTTTTCCAACCTAAATGATTCTATTCGCTTCTGTTCCATTTGATTTGATTCTATTGTCCCCAAACACAGAATCTAACATTGTAGACCACTAAATCTTTCCTGTAATATGAATAATTGTAATTAGAAGACTACCTTTGCATTCATGATGTGTTACTCTATTGATAGAAAGTTCGTCACGTACTTTGGACACACTTTTTCTTAAGGAGACTCTGTATAAAGAGTAGAAGTCTTTCTTCCCTTGTTTTGTGGTTTTTTTCTGTATTACTGATATGCTTATTATCTAATACGGGTTAGAGAAATACAGACATGAAATGCAGCAACTTTGGGGACTGTCAAAGTAGAAGGTGATGAAATCAAAGAAAATTCTTCTATTACCTTCTATGCAAAATGAGTGGGAAAAATATAATAAATGTTTTGTGGGTTTTAGGTTGTCTTATAAACATCATATAAACAAGAGGATAGAGTGTTAATATACAGTTAAATCAAAACTGTATATTGTGCTGCTACTGTGCTGTTAGGAAGGCCTTGGAACAAGTAGTAGATTTTCTTGTGCTTTCTTTGAGATGGAAATAAAAATATTTGGAATAAAAAACTATGGACTCTGTATATTGTTGTACTCTTCCAAAGCTTGGATCCGAGTCTTGGGAAGAAAATGGAATTATTTTTGCTACTTTATGTTGTTAAGTGTTTCAGTCCCAGCCAAGAAAGTGACAAATTCAGTGACATTCTTCAAAACCACCTGTCTTCATTGTACCATGGTGTGTTCATATGACCGCATTTTTGACCTTCTTTCATTTCTTATCACTCTCCAAACTGCTTTTCATGAGATACGTTGTGATTTTTCAGTATTTGAAAGTCTACAAAATGGGTTTTTGTTTCCAAGAGCTAAACTTAAAGGTTTTGAGAGAGCAATGGTTATTTTAGTGTGCCATTTTACAGACAACCTACAGCATAAACCAGTTATGCCCTAATTCTTGGCTCCACAGCTAGGTAAGATGCTGCCAATAATACAAGATTGCTGTTAGCTATGAGGCTAAGGTTCTGTGATTCCCATTACTCCTTCCATATTTAATCCTTCACTTTATTAATTAACTTTGTAATTAATGTGTCCTATCCTAAAGCTAGCATTTCTCACTTGCTTGACCACTTGTTTTGTTCTATATTCACCTAATCCAGGCTAGATGTTACAAGCCCGGCATTGCATTTCCTTGGTGCTGAGTAGAAGTGGGTTGTCAATAAACATAATTTATTGACATGTAAGTGCTCCATCCATCTGGTGTGTAAGTTTAGGGTTAAATCTGGGCTTTTAGATTAGAACTTTGTAAATGTGGCAAAATGGTGTCTTTCTGTTCCCAACACTGTAGCTGAAAGATTTTAACTCACCTATATAAAGATCATCTGGATATTGTAGTTAGGTTAGCGTCTACTTCGTCAACCGTGATGAAAAGAAGAGAACACAAAAGTCCCAACTCTTTGTACAGATAACAGTATTTGGGATAGAAAGGCTTTGTTAAAGCGAAGTGAACAAAGGAAGAAGAGGGGCAATTCACTCGTATATTCACAGTGTTTAAGGCTGGTAAGGACTCGCTGCATTATTTAATTTGACATCTTTTATATCATAGGCCATTATGTTTCCTCCAGTTACTATTTTATTACGCCCTATAACTTTTGCCTTTAAGTTTAACTGGCGTTTGTTCGAAGTGTGTCTCCCAGAAGGAAATCTGATTTGATCTGAAAACATCAGGAGATGAAGGATTGACCACTTCCCTTGGTTTATAGAACACAGGTTTATAGGATCACTGAACGATCCAACGGGGTAATTGAGCAGTGCAGTGTTTCATAGCAGATAACCATCTTCAGTATTTAAACTATGTGCCTACTTTTCCATTTGAATTTCCCTGGTTTCCATTCCTACCACTGGCTTGTGATACGGCTTTCATTGCTTCTTCAAAGACCCCTTTTGCACTTAGTCAGTCTCTTCCTGAGAAGATGCTCGTATGCTTTAATTAAAAACCTCTAGGTTTTCTTTTTGAAAGGCTAAACATATCATGCTCTTTGTGGCTGTCACTGAAACTATTTTTGAGGATCTACTTAATGTCAGGATTGCTGTTCCTACCAACCTCTTTTTTACTTAGGCATCCCAATTCTGTCACTCTTGAATTTTATCGCAATGTTGCAATGAAATTCTGTATTTGCTTGCTTGTCTACTGCCACCCTTGCACCTTCCTCAAAGATTGTTCCCATTTGCAGGTATGGTGGTGTGTCATGGGTTCCCTTCAGTAGAGCTTTTACGTATGACTGTTTTTAATGCATCTGGGATTGAACGGGCTCAGCGCAGCCAGTAATCACTTTATAAGACCATCCTATCAGCCTTCTCATCTGAGTTAGCCACAGATTCCGCAAGTTGAGACTTTTTATTTCTTTAAAATTACTGATGAAAGACTTCAACAGCAACAGACTTTGTACCAATCCCTGCAGAGGACAGATAAAAATGCTGCCATTCAGTCCTTGTTCCCTTTAGACAATTTTTTTTAGAACTGTCATTTAGACAATTCTTAATCCATTTAACATGTGCACTATTGATATTGTATAGTGCTAATTTTTTAATCAGACTGTCATGAAGTAATAAGTCAAATGCATTAATAAAGTCTAAGTCTATTACATCCATGCTATTACATCCTACATTTATTACAACTAGACTTGTAATTTCATGAGAGAATGAAATCGAGTTTGGCTGACAAGACCTATATTCCATACAACCCTGTTGACTGGCATTAATTATATGTCTATCTATCGTCAACATTTTTTCTTCAGCTGAATGCTGCATGAGATATTCTGTTGTATTGTCCAGGAGCAATGTCAGACTAATCCTTAAGATGATTTGGTTCATCCAGTTTCGCAATGTCTGCGGTACCCAAGCTCGCAAAGCAACACAACTCAAAACGGAGATAGCCCGTATCATGGATTGCAACCAAACCGATTTCCCTAGGATGCAGACATTTCTCCCCATACAAACAGTAAAGAGGCTTTCCACCGACATCTGCAAGAAATCACTGGAATTGTTTTTGAATCTGAGATCCCTTTCGAATGAAATTAAATCAGAATATGCTCTCTAGGAGCCCACTTAATGCACTCCAGCTGTGAAAAGCACTCAGTCCAGAATGAGTCTGAAGTAATCCCTCCTGAAGTGCTTGCAGTGTGGACATTCAGCCTATAGAAGACATAACCTATAAGGACAGTGAACAAAACAGTAAAGTTTTGCTGTCTCGTGTTGTCCTATAGGCTATAGAATTGGGTTTTTCCTTTTAGGCATTCTTCAATGTACAGTTATTTTAGAGTAAGAGTAGAAAAAGTATCAGTAGCAGTGGTCTTGCTTTCAGGTATTCTGTTCAGTGTCTTATTATCAGAAAAAAATTGCCTCTAAAGAACCCATAGGAATTTAGTGAACAAAAGTAAGAACTTTTTGTAGCTAAACCATGCAAATTTTAAATACTTGCAAATAAGAAACAAGTTCATTTAGTAGTTTTGAAGATTTTTAGAAAAAGGCAATATTCTTTGTTCAAAGTGACAATCTCCTTCATTTTAAATTAATTTTACTGAAAAACAGGACTGAATTTCTATGCAAAAAATTATCAGTAACATAATTTTGTACCCCATTTGGCACTGTGACCTTTATTCTCTTAATTTTGATTTGATGAGGTAAAAAACTAAGTGATTGTAACCAAAAATGCATTTCATAGCAGTTCATTGATCTATTAGCAGATTTTCTTATCTCTTAAAATTTTAATTTACTGTGTAATTAGTCTGTCCTTTACTAAAACAAATTAATAACATTTAAGAAAATTCTCTTTAGCTGTATGCACCAGATGCTTCTAGAAGAGCCTTGGTTTCCTGTTTTCCAGGCAGAAGTTTGCTGAATTTATTGGAAGTTTTAATTTGATACGTTGGCTCCTTGCTGTATAAGATTGACATATTTTAGTACAACTGTATAAGAGAGCATGGATCACACTGAGAAGGCAAATCATTATATTTTGTAAAGCAGAAATTCACAGTGCGTAATAAACCAAACGTTATCTCCTAGTTCAGGACCAACAAAGTCATTATAGTTGTTGGAAATACAAAGAAGGTAAAAAAATAGTAGCCACATGTTTGTGCCATTGTATACCTGATACACTTTACAGTCTCTTCCAAACAGGGGGAAAATCACCCTGGAAAACTGAAAAGTAGTCAGGAAACCATGAATTGCAGGAGGCCAATGTGTAGATGCGGGATGCTCACCGTCTTGCCAAGCAGAACACCAAGGGGCTCTCAGAGAAGCCAGTGGGAGCCAAGTTCAGACAAAGGCAGTTGGTTCTTCATGTACATTGTGGTAGATGTATCACATATGTCTTTTCAACCCTTCCCTGGGCATCTGCTTATGGCCATGGCCAGAGAAGGGCTGGAGAGCTGAACATTCTTACTGCATTCTTCTCAAAAATTTTAAAAAAATGAGTGTCCAACAGATTCATTGGAAAGATCGATTAACTTAAAATATTCAGAAATAGGCAAGGGATGTCATCCTAGTAGTCTTTGTCTGTACAGAAAGGCCTTTAAATAAATAAACTCGGGTAATAAATAAGATGTCTGGAGTCTCTGGTTTTCTTCTTTGCTTGTTTCAAAAGTGAGAGGTATTAACCACGCGATGAAGTTACCTTGACTTCGGCTGGATTTTGTGTCCATTGGGTTCTTTGAGTCAAGAGCTGTTGCTTTTCCAAGTACAAAATCTGATCCTGCTCCAGTGACATTTTCTCATCTGCATTAGGCAGGAAGTCAAATTATCATAATGCACCCGTCTTAAAAATCTATCGATCTGTCATTATTTTGTTACTTTGAAGGTAAAAAGGTAAAAGTTAAACCCCAAAATGTGGGTTCTTGGTGTGTTAATGTTGAACCCTTGGTGGGTTTATGCAACATGTTCCTATTTTACCGAGAATCTGGAAATTGTATTAGCGATAACTACAACTTAATAAAAATTCCCAGGCTAGTTTGGAGAAACAGATGCGCAAGAGGCCTGCTTCTTTTTCATGTAATGCTTTGCATATTCACTAGGGCCTAGGCTTTAGCCAGCGCAAATTGTTTTAGCTCCAAAATCAATGAGCTCTGAAATGCACATCAGCTGAAGATTTGCCACCTATTTCTTTAAATTATATTTAGCTGTTTACTGGATTTAGGCCCTGTATTTTGGTGGGTAAAGAGAGGCAAGTCCTTTTTTATGGAAGAAGTGGGGCAGGAGGGAATAGTTTTGGTGTTGCTTGAATTTTATAACTGAATTCACCCAGGGCTGGATGAGCTGGAGATGAAGCCCCCGTGTTGGGCAGCGGCGCCGCGGCTGCTGGGTGGTTGGGTATTCACAGGTGAGGTGCTCTCAAGCCAGCCCTTTGAAGTCGTTCCACTTTGCCGGAAATAATTAAATGCTTACTGGATACAGCGAGTTAAAAAGAATGAGTTCGCTTCTATAATCCGTCGGCTTGGGCACTCACCTGGGAGATGATTAAGAAGGTGAAAATCTAAACACTATTAAGAAGAAAAAAATTGAAAAGGAGCACTGAGGTGTCACTCAGATGTCTTTTTCTATTGCTCTTTACAGGAACATTTTTGCCAGAGTTTGAATCCCCACTGAAAGAACTCACTGTAGCTAATCCTCTGAGAGTGGCTATGTTTTCTAAGTGGGAAATGGATATAGGATAAACAGACAATCTGCTGTTGGCACGCAGCCCTCTCTGCCACGGTGTAATAAAGTCTTATCATCGGCGGCGAGGTTCTTCAATGGCTAAGCTCCTTCTAAAGCCGAAGGAGAACTGAGCACCAGAACTGGAAATCCGATAATGGCACCTATAAAGAGAGGATTTCTATTTGCACAGTTAACAACGAATGAAATTATGTTTAGTGATTCGATAAATTATTTACGAAAACACGATTGAAACTTTGAGCTTTTTTTGGGAGAAGGCTTCTAGAAATGTTCTTGCTTGTTAAAACTTTTGGAACTTGAAGTGAAGTGTGCTATTACGGTGGAATATGAAAGATCAGCTAATTAAAAGCAATAGGTGAACTGAGGACACCGTGACTCTCTGCCTTAATATAAACGGACCTTTTGTGAGAAATTCTGAAGGAGGCACTAAGGTGAAGAGCTGAATCTCACTGTAAGGAGGGCATCTCTCACGGATCGTTTGACATCGTTTCAGCTGTGTAGTGTTAGCCTGTTAAATTTCTTGCTAAAAGACATGCAGCTCTTTCGAGCACAGGTGGGTTTATTGTTTCTCTTTGGTTCCTGCCTCTCTGTTTTAAGAAATTGTCTTGGGTCAAGCTGCATAGGGCTGTGCTTTCTATTGGTATGTAGAAAGGGGTTGATAACACACCAGTGTTATGGCTACTGCTGAGCAGCGCTTGAACAGCATCAAGGCTGTGTCTCCGATATTTCCTCCACCACCACCAGTGGGCTGGAAGGGGGCAAGATCTTGGGAGGGGACATAGCCAAGGCACCTGACCCAAACCAACCAAAGGGATATTCCATATCATGTGACATCAGCTCAGATATAAAAACTAAGGGAAAAGGAAGAGGAGGGGGGGCATTTGTCTTTTGTGACATTTTGTCTTCTGGAGGAACAACTATGTGTACTGAAGCCCTGCTTCCCGGGAAGTGGCTGGACATCGCCTGCTAATGGGAAGCAGAGAATAAAATCTTGTTTTTCCTTTTGCTACTATGCACGGCCTTTGCTCTTGCTTTTTCTTTATTAAACTGCCTTTATCTTGACCCACGAGTTTGGGGTTTTTTTTTCTTTCTTTCCATCTCATTCTCTCCCCGCCTGTTCTGCTGAAGAGGGGAGCGATAGAGCAGCTTGGTGGCACCTGGCATCCAGCCAAGGTCAAACCACCGCAGAAATCTTACAAAAAATATGCGATTAGAATATTTCTTACAACAGAGAGGAGCGGTTAGCTGGTTTGATGCCTGCTCTCTTCCTTTGGCCTTGTAGCATGCCAAATGTAGGAAACCCAAACCGAAATGTGATTATTCTGTTTTCATAGCCAAACTTCAGCCTAATGCAAAAAGTGAACTGAGAAGATCAATAGGGAGAACCCAATTTTAGTTCCCTTTTGCCACTTTGGCTGTGTTAAGCTGGTAGTTTCTACGTGCTACTTGGAGTAACCACATGGTATCTTCTGACCCCTTGTTGAGAGGTGCATTGCAGCTGCAGAGAGATGGCTCTCTGTTTTCCTGTCCCCTGATACCATTTTCTCTCTGTGCTTCTTCGAGGAAATCTTGTGGTTAATCTGTCCCACATGGAGCCTTTTACCTGTCTATTTGCTCATGTGTACCCAGTTGATTCGTTTAGTTTCCACTAAAATTGTTGGGAAGTAGGTGCTCATCACAAATGACTAAGATTGTTCTTAGTAGAAATAGCCATGCTGTATTCTGAAAGAAAATCCACTAGATTGTACAAAGGCTTTGAGGAAAATTAGAGGTGAATCTGATAGGACCAGCATCATTACCTCCTTGCTTTTCCTCTGAGGATGAATATTGATTTTAAATATGCTCTAGGTTCTAACAGTCTGTTAGCCACACATCTGAGGATTTTTTTTTTTCTCGAGGTCAGGCTATAGTTCTCAGAGTAGCACCATTATTTCCTTATTCAGAGGAAAAGAAGAAAGCTGATTCTTTGAACTTCTGGATTAGTCAGAGCAGACAGTGTTGACAAGATGTAATTGCTGCTTCAACTGAGAGGAAAGGTAATGCCTCTGTTGTTTTGTTGTTTAAGAAACTCTCTTGTGATCTAAAGCTAGTCATCTTAGACAAGCAATTTGCTCCTGAGTGATAAGAACCTTTCATAAGGTTCACATTGGCTTAAAAAACCCCCAGAATTAAAGTCAGAAGCCACTCCTTAATCGCGTTTTAGTTACACGATGCAGGCTTGCGAGAGCTGGACAAGCCACTGTCCATTTGTTCTCCTTCTTCATCTCAAGCAACAACAGAATTCCTGACCTGGGCTTCAGCTAAGGCAAACCCCATTTTTTTCACTGTTAGTCCATATTAAATGATGTAATCTGGAGTAAATTCCATCCCTGACCTAAGATGGCCATCACTTCATGCCATCATATAGAAAGACCATTTCACTTTATTATTAAGCCAATTATCTTATATTACAGGGCTTTAAACTAGGTGTGAAGGGGGAAGGGTATGATCCCTTTCTGATAACCTACCACCAGAATTTGACTTCAGATAATGAGTTGCTTCCATGGCCTTCAATAGGTGTAGCGCATGCGAAAGAGGAATTGGGCCATCATTTGCCTGGACATGGTGGACAGGATGACGTGGCTTTAGCTACAGGTTACATGAAACTTGCACATTTTTGTCTTTTTATCTCAGTGAGCATATCTGTGTTGTATGTGAAGCACGCTAGATAGGAACTGATTTGATTTTATCAAAATTTTCATTACAGATATCCTAGATGTGTCCCCTTTTACTCCTCTGCATTCTAGACTAAATTTAATCCCAGTCTTTTTAATCCCTTTTAATAGCTAGCCCACCCCTCTGCGTCTCATTTATGTTTTCCTCATTTCAGGTGCCTCGTTAATTGACATAATGCTGCCATGCTTTTCCTTGTTATATCTTTTTAATATATCGTAGCATCTTTTTTATTTCTTTCTACTTTTTTTTTTTAAAAATTAAAATTTCTCTTGGTACTGAATTGGTGTTTCTACTGAACACTCCTCAGTTACTCACAGACTCTGATATTTCTTCTTTGATGACAGCTAATTCAGAACCCATCCCTGGGCCAGATTCAGCTGGTTGTTGCACTGCATGAAATTAAAGAATTCTATTGAAGGCAATTGAGTAACTCTGAAGTTTGTGCTGGTATAAATGAAATAAAAACCTGGCCTAGTGTGATCAATGAACTTATTACATCCCCACCAAAAGGCAGATGTGGCTGTCCAGTTTACTTTTGTTTAGTGCTTACTTATGATTTAACTACAGAGCAGGATAATTTTTTTTCCCCATTCCTGCATATATTATGGCAACAAATATTACCACATATATAAATTGTAAATTTATACAATATATAATATTTATAAAATATAAAATGCGTGTGTAGGACTCAGTGCAATGGATTGTCACCCTGAGATGTGTGAGCACTCATCAATCTAACTCTTAGTTACAAAAAGGACAAGAGGAAACGGCCTCCAGTTGTGCCAGGGCAGGGTGAGGTTGGAGTTTAGGAAAAATTTCTTCCCCACAAAGGCTGTCAGGCACGGGAAGGGGCTGCCCAGGGAAGGGGTCGAGTCCCCAGCCCTGGGGGGGATTTACAGGCCGGGCGGGGGTGGGCGGCTGCAAGTGCTTTGCCAACCTAAACCATTCTGGGATTCTGTGATTCTAAATGAAGTGAATTATGTGGCCAAATCCTTCACATTTTTTGAAGCTGAATCACTTATTGTGAGTGATTAGACAGGTAAGGAATGAAAAAAATCATGCCCATAATGTAACTGAAAAATAGGAATAATATGTTTTAATGTGCTCTAACACCTGCCAGTCTTCTTTGAACTTCATCCATTGTCATGAAGTTTGGTCAGGCTCTCTTTGACTCTTTTTGAAGCCCGTTGGTGTCAGTGGTTTGGATGATGTGAAATAGTTTGAAATTATCTGTGTGATCTTGTGTAAACACACCCTTGAAATTTGTTTTTTTAATCAATTATTTTATCCGTATCTTTCCTCACAGAAATAAGGTTTTATTCTGCAAGACAACTTAGGCACAGATGTTTTCATATTTCAATGTTGTATTTAGAATATTTTAAAATATTTTAGTAGCTGTCAGTTAGAAATATTTAAGAACTATTCTTTTTTTTTTCCTGTAAGCTGACAAACTACGGTAATAAAATCACTGTCTTATGTTATCGCCTCTCGGGATAGTTTATTTCATCCTGGCCTTGTCCAAACTAGCAGACATCTTAGAGTTGGCATGTATATAGAATATTGTGTAAAAAGGCTTAAGTATAAATAACGGTAAATCAAAACAACTTTAGGGGAAAGAAAAGGAAAACAAGGGATTGTGCTTTGAATCTCAGATACAAAAGACTAGATAAGCACCAGCTAATTCTCACTAATAACATCTGAATTTATTTTGTCTTTTAAGGTAAAACTGGCCACACAGAGGCTGTACGAGTAGTATATCAGCCAGAAAACATCAGCTTTGAGAAACTACTCAAGGTCTTCTGGGAGAATCATGACCCGACACAAGGTAGAGTGATGAGTGAGCCAGTATTTAATTATCTTACTAATTACAGCTGGGATAATTAGTGTTTGAGCTGCATGGAAGAGATGAACCTTGAAATCACACTGGAGCTCAAGAATATGATTGCAGACATTTATTGACAACGGAAGAGAGGGAGAGGGAGATTGAGAGGACGGAAGCTCACGGTACCCCTCCTCCGTTACAGCTGTCTGTGCTGGGAAAATTCCCACAGAGAGGCACGGTAGACAATAGAAAATTTTTTTCAATTTTGCTTATGACAATTTCTTCTGTAATACTACCTTTTGTCTTTTAAATTAAAGCGTTCTTCTTTGCAGCTTCAGAGCTGGTCATTTTATTTGCGGCGAGGAACTTTATCCTCCATGAAAAATTTTGTTTGCTTTTTCTATTTTTCGATGGCAGTGAATATCTTTTCTCATTAGAAAAAGGGGACAAAAAGAGGTAAGAGATGGTGCGTAGAGGCACCATCAGAGCATTCTAGCTATTTGCCTTCTTCAAACTTTTTGATTTAATTTATCTTTCTTGGAAGAGGCTTCGTGATGACATTACACACATCTGTGCAAACATAAATGGGAAACTGTGTTGAGAAAACATTTTACATGTTTATATAGTTTCAATAAACATCTCCCTTTCTACCATTTCCCAGAAATACTACGAACGCTAACTCATTTCAATATTTTAACAGCTATCCTAATTATGCCACTTGTTACTACATCTGGGAACCAAAAAATGCAGATGATACCTTCAAAATGTGATACCATCCTGGGAAACAGTAACTCTGAGAAGGATCCAGGGGCTGTTGTGCATAAGTGTCTTCCAGTGAGCCCAGAGCACTATGCAAAGACAAAAATGGCCATTGCAACTCCTACCTATGTGAAAAGGGAAGCCTTCGTCAGGAGGATGAAACCTATTTTCTGTATGCAGAGTCAGTAAAATCTCAGAAAGTTTTGTGCAGTTTCTCTGTTGTCAGACCAGGAATTACACAGAGATATCACTGGGGATTTGAAGGGGGGAGAGAAAAAGGATATAGACCCTTGAAAACCTGCCTGGTGCTGTGAATAAACATGTTCAACTAGAGACAGAACACTGCAATCAAGTAATCTTTACAGGTGCTTATGTGAGGAGCAGATACCTCATGGCGAGGTTGACAACCCAACCATTAGTAACCAGTAACCAGTAAGCCGTAACCAGTTCCAGTAGCTGGAAGCTGAAGTTTGAAAAGTTCCACCTTGGAATAAAATAGTTTTCACAGCTCTCAGTGTAATTAAATGTTGGAGTCGTCTTCCATCACCATCCTTCTGAGTCTTTAAGATGAGAGAATTTATCATTTTAAGAGAGGTGCTTGATTTAAGTCATGAGAAGAAATTCTATGTCTGTGTGTCAAGTGTGGTGGCCTATATTGTTGATTTATCAGTCTCCCTTTTCAAAAAAATGTTCGGAGTAATTTGTCTGTACCATGCCTGAAATACTTGCAGCTCTGCAGTAAGACAATGACCATCTTCAAATCATGCTTCAGGGCCTTTGTGGTTTGCTTGTAGGGCTCAGGAAGGAGGTTTTCTCCCTAGCCTACCAGTGGTTTGGTTTAGTCCTTTTTTTTTTTTGTGTGTGTGTTCTTTTTCCTTTGGATTGTCAGAGATTGGCCATCACCAGACTGGCTTCTCTGTAACGGGCTGGTTGTTTTGATATAGCGGAGAATCCTATTTCAGGATAATTGGTTCATGGATCTTGCTCTCATGTTGGGATTCATCCTGACGGCCAGAGCTGGGAACTAATGGGCAGAACTATAGGATTCTTCACCTTCGAGAGCAGTATGAGGAATGGATTTCTGCTGAAATAATCTGGGCAACTACCATCTAATCAGTTGTCTGCCATGTCTGTAGTCTTGGCTTTGCCAGCGTATGGCTGGGCTCTGCCTGTGGCACGCATACGGTAGGTCAGTCTCTAAAGGGCTTCGGTGCTTCAGGCTGACTGAAGTTCATATGCTGGGCACAACAGTATGTGGATGAAGTGTTGTAGTTGTGATAAAGAGGCCAGATCGGATGAATTTATGATTCTTTCTGGCTTTAAAACAAAGTAAAATGGTGACATTATGTCTTTATATTCACCTTCCATTCTCACATAGCAGAGGTTCAAAACAGTTCCAGCCTGTGCTTTCAGAAGAAGGTTGGATGCTGGCAGATGTATGATTCACTCTTTGATTTCTGGCAACTGGGGAAACATCACCTAATTAGCCTGGGCACAGAGCCACGCTAATGTGGCTGTATTCCTTCTGGGATGTGAGCTAATATCTCCGCATGACACTGTGCTGTGTAGATACCCAAGTCATTCACAGCTACCTCAGGCATCTGTGTGGCACTGCAGTGCTTGGTGTAAACATACCTAAGCCTTTACCTAAGCTTGGCTCAGTAGAATTTCCAAATGGTTCTTCTGTAATAATTTGCCAAAAGCAAGAGCGTGGCTTGATCCACAGAGAAGATATCAGTCTTCTCTGAAGGCTTTGCCTACCCCAGACTTGGACAGGTTGCTTTACCTATGTATTTTTATGGTTGCTTAATGCTAATCATTCTTTAAGAACTTTGCAATGCTCATCACATCTCTACGACCTTTCTTGATTTGAGGAAAACCTAAACCACAAGGTCCCAATTTCAAGTTTCGTTGGTTTGTAAGAGGGGGATCATATGCTTTTATATCCTTCCGAGCCTGAGCAGTTAGCAGTAGATCTTTAAGGTGGAATTGTTTCTTTGCCTTGATTTGTATCTATTCCCTGCTTTTAGCTTGCTATGGGAAATGTGATTTTATGTAAAGATACTGAAAGTGAGAGTTATCTCTCTGACCTGTGATATTTTTCTCCTTTCCTGAGGTTCAGCTGTGTGCACACAGTAAGTCTTATTTAGCCGGCCTTATGGGAACGCAGGATTCAGTCTGTCAAAGAGAAGTTTTTTTATAAGCAGATAAATTAGGAAGATTTCTTATTCATGAAATTCAGCACATTCTTTGGATGAATCCAGCATCTCATATAGCCAGCAAATGCCGGACTTCTTGAATATAGTGCTCACTCAAAAGTATAAAAGCTTTATCTGTGGCCCTGTCTTATCTTTTCTTCAGAAGCTGGGTTAGCGCCATTTAAGCCCTCCTACCCCCAGCAGAGATAATGGACTTGTCTAATTGTTCTAATGTCATTAAACATCAAATACATACATTCTGTTGCAGTTAAAGACCTTTCAAATATCAATCTAGATGCTACCAAGTTGCTGAAGAGTACAGACTGGCAGTCCTATCCTTCATTATTGTATGAGTGTATTAATATTCAAAAGTTCCTGCTTTCCAAACAGTTGGACCTCCTGCCTTCAAGATGAGACTGACATCTCACTGGGATTCGAATTTTCTCTGGGAGGCAGCTTGGCTCTTGTTTCGTGAGGCTCTTGAGTCTGAGTATTATACAGAAGTCTATTGAAAAGCAAGAACCTTTGATCAAGTCAAACAGTCTATGAGTTGAAAGAGATTCTCCCAGATGAGCATCTCCTAAGTGTGGGGCCCTGATAAAGTCCTCCCTGACTATTAATTTAGGCTCTATTTTATAATTCATTACATTTGGGATACTGAAAAAGCAACAAACAAACCCCTGACTTCTGCCAAGTGACATATGGTTGTCATCTCTGTTCAGCCTCTAATGCACAGATCAGCATTCCTTCTCTCCTAGGAATGATCTTATCTATAAGAGGATTGCTCTGTATAGCTCTGTAAGTGCTTGAGGTGGTTGCTTCTTTGTCCCTGATACAGAAAAAGAGAATGAATGCAATATGCTGAAAAGATGTTGAAAGAGTCTTTTGGCTATTGGCTTTGTACATGATTTTACTTTCCTAAAGTTTATAGAGGTGTAGGGCAGATCCTCTATTGCCCCGTTTTTGCGCTATGAGGCCATCCTCCCAGCCTTCCAGATTTTTAAGATATAAGCCTGACTGTCTCCTTCAAATTGCACCCTGACGATGGTCCTGCTGGCACCTCCATGCTGGGTGTCTAGGCAGAAGTGGACCTTCAGACCATAAGTTTGTCCTTGTTATGCCTCAACCTGTAGTTTCACAAATGCTCTAAGCCAATCTTTGAATGAACTGTTAGGGAGAAGGACCATTTTCTTCTCTCTCCCTGACCTGTCTGCGGGATACAACCTCTTTCTTTGTGTTGACACTGGCAATCACAAAGTTCTCTGATCAAGCTGAAAATCAACTCTGCATGAATTGAAGCGAGATGGAATTTTCAGCTGGGAATTAAATTGCCAGGAGCGTGACTGCTAGTGGGACCCCCCTTCTGGCATGAGCCCTGTCCTGTGGTGTGTGAGCCAACTGCGAAATCCGACTGCGCTTATGTTCAGGGAAGAGAGGTCATGTTTTATCTGATCAGAAAGTTTGGTAACTCTTTGTGGGGTGTTCTCCAAACCTCTGGCAAAATCTATCCGATACCAGAGGACTCCATTTCTCATGGTACAAATGTCATTCCTGTAAAGTGTATTCATAATTCTCCCGACCCCGTGTGTGGTTGGAGTCCTACATGTGTCAGAGACTTCAGCCCAGTCCAAGGCAACTTCGGAGAAAGGCTCCTTGTTGTTTTCAATGGCTGTACAGAAGACAAGCAAAAGACAAACCAAACATTATTTGTTTCTTTTTAAAACATGTTTGGGACAAATGAAAAAACCACTTGCCTCCTTTAGCTCTTTTCTCTCTCGAATATGATCCAAAATGGATGCTTGTTTTGGTAGTTCTGCTCCCCGTGTTTCTCAAGAGTACCTAATCCTTCCCAGCCCACAAGAAATAACTTAGGTACTACAGTTCTCTGGGCTGAGCCCCTGTTGTACACAAATCCCATGTTTTTTCATTGCTGCTTCTGGCTTGCTGTTTGGATTTTTGAATTAGTGGAAGGAGCTGAGAGGAAGCCAGGACTCTGTAGTTTTGGCCACCCTCTGACAACGGGGTGAAGGGCAAAGGCACCCATGACCACTGCTATGCAGGAGCTTCTGGAAATTTTCTTCTAGCCTTATCGATTCTTTGAGTCTGAATATACAAAGAACCAAAGTTACAGGTATGTAATCTCATTCCTCCTTTCTGTCATGAAGAAGTCCTTATCTTGCCTGTGTTTGTACAGGAAATGTAAGCAGAACTGATATTTTTCCAGCAGTTGAGGACCATCTGTACTACAACAAACTCATCACCTGCCAGATTCATTCAGAACATCTCTTAGTCCATATGTCTTGTGTATCCACGATAAAAGAAGAGATGTACGAGCCGTTTCTCCTCCCTGTGACCTTCCAAGCAGTTTGGCATTTAGCCTTAGTGCTGATACATGAATTCTCCACATTAATATCTGTTTTTCATTGTGCTGACCCATTTTAGTTGCAGAGGGTATATTTATTTCTCCCCAGTTTTGAAGGACTGTACTTTTTTTAGACATTGCATAAGGAATCTATCATCTGCAAATAATTAAAATTAGACACTAGAAATGACATTGTGTTGCTAATGAGCAGATGTGTCTACTTATACCAGTGGAAGAACAGCTGTACACATAAAAAACGCTACAGCGACCCTAAACCAGCATTATGCATTCTGCTACAGGCCTGTAACTTCATTTAGAGATTAAAGGGGAAAAAAGTAATCTCTCCGTGTAAAATATAACCATTTTTGATTTTTTTTCTTTGCATTTCTGTAACTCTCTTCCCTTTATAATTTGAATGAAATTTGCAACTCTCAGATTAAAGCACAGAGCACCTTTGTCTTGTATTTCAAATGTTATTAAGAGTCCTGATGGCTTCAGCTTTATTACAAGGTGTAACAAAAAACAGTAGAAATACAAAATCTATTGTCACTAGACATATTAAATATATTCAAAATAGAATTACCGGCCCCTCAGGGAGCCATTCTTGGTCCAATACTCTTCGATATTTTCATTAATGACTTGGAGGATATAGTGGAGAGGATGCTAATTAAATCTGTGGTAAAGACATTGCTGGGAGGCTCTTGGAGGAAACGAATAAAACACAGCTCTGTGTTGATAAAAAAGCCATGGAAATCGATATGCGGAGTCACAATAAAGATAAATGTATATCGGTTCATGAAGGACTGAATACTCAAAAATAACAATACGCACTGAGTTGTTGGATAGGAGACAGTGCTATTGCTTCAGGTTCTTCTAATTTCTTCTCTCACCAATGAAATCTCAATGGTGGGACATAGCTGACTGATGTCTAGTCATCCCACCAGCAACCAATTTAGTGGTCCCTTGCCCATAATCATCTCATAAATACCTGTGGTCTATACTTCTTGCAGAGTAGCAGAGAGAGTCTTTGCCAGTGGTGCTAGCCAATACTGCATTTTGAGAATGTGACTTCATTCCTTTCATGAACTGAAATGCCTGATGTTATGTCGCTGCTGTTCTTTGTCCTTTCTCTAGAACTAAACATGCATTAAAAATAAATACGTATTATTAGGCAGTTTTGCATCCCCAGGAATTTTAGCTGTCATGACCTAATTTACATATTGCACTCTTTTTATTCATATAAATTAGAATAGACTTTTTCTGACCTACATTTCCAGTTTAGGAGTTGTTCGTTTTCCATATCGCAGTGAGAAACTGAGATTTGACTCTGCATCTTTTTTAATGAACGTGATTATTAGCCAGTGCAGTGGTTGCTGAGATGGCCGAATAGTTTGCATGATGAAGTGGTACTGAATCAATTCTGGCTGAAGGGAAAAAATCCTTCTGACCTCTGATTTCTTCTTACCTTTGAACTACTTTTAGCTTAGTTATTTTGTATGTGAGAATGATGTGTTAACCAGTTCTCCAGAACTACTAGAAATTTATCTTTCAGTATTGTTGCAGTCAGTAATAAAATAGATCCCTGAAGATGAGAAAAGCCATGGCATCAGCCTTTTGTGCCATTGAAAACCCCAGAATCCCAGCATGGCAGGGGTTGGCAGGGCCCTCGGGAGCTCACCCAGTGCCACCCCCCTGCTCAAGCAGGCTCACCCAGAGCAGGGGGCACAGGACAGCGTCCAGGCGGGGGTTGAAGATCTTCAGAGAAGGAGACTCCACAGCCCCCCTGGGCAGCCTGGGCCAGGGCTCGGGCACCCTCACAGTCAACAAGTTCTTCCTCCCGTTCAACTGGAACCTCTTCTGCTTCAGTTTGTGCCCATTGCCCCTTGTCCTGGCGCTGGGCACCACTGGGAAGAGTCTGGCTCTGTCCTCGTGACATCCACCTTTAAGATGACACTGTGACTCTTACACTGTGGGAAACATGAAACCACCTCTAACCTGGGGGGATTCTTTTTGTTCATAATGCCTGTATCTGCTAAGAACAACTTTGGAGAATGCTTTTATTCTCTTATGGTCACCCTTGAGATGACTTCTGGGTTATTTTGTAATTATAGCATAGCTGTGTTTGTAATTGAGGAGAGGAGGAGGAAGGGATAAGGAAAGGAATCTTCATTTTAATTCAGACTTGTTCCTTTTTAACTTCTGAAGGAAAATCCGGGCTCCTCAACGCTTAGGACTGTCTTCAGTGGCTTTCAAATATCCATGAAGTCCAAATATCCATGGGTATGCGGTGTGAATAACAGCAGCTGGATTTGCATGTGTGTTTATAGAATTAGAGAAGAGCAACCTCAGAAGGTCTTTTTCTGCAGACTTTTTTGATGGAGTGTTCCTAATCTTTATACAAGGAAAGCAATAGAGAAAGTCAAAACAAAGTAATATCAAATATTCTTTTCTTCAAATAACCCACTGGTAAATTTGGGTCTGGAAATCTAAGGCACTGAAGCATGCCATCATTAATCATAGTTTATGGTGATTATTAGTAGGCTTTTAATCTTTGTTTTCATGTATAATTAGGTACAAGAGGTCAAAGCCGACTCTATTCTAAACAACAGTATTTTCAGTGAATGACTGTTTTTCTCTGCCTGCAATTTTCTCTCGCATATTTATAAGAGCATACTTGTCTGTGTTTTGAGAGAGCAGTGTCCCATGAGCTTATCTGCTGATACAAGCAAATGACAACACTGTTATTTTTATTATCACTAATTATTTTTATTACTATTGCAATAACACCTGGTGGATCATAGTAGGCTTAGATTCATAGTGCTAACAGATGCCTAAATTTAGGCAAGATATTAGTGAGCAGCAGATAAAGGAAGAGAAAGGAGAAGACACATAAAGAAAACAAAAGCAAATTTGTGTGATTCCATAGCTGAGCTCTATATAGAACCCGATCTGAATTGCTCTATTTCTTTATTATATTTTATCACATGATCGGTAGTTGCCCAACTTTTTGTAAGCATCACAACACAGCAAGTCCATGAAGAAGAGAGGCAGTGAGGGTCCAATGCAGATGCCAAAACAGAAATGTCTTTTGCTACGCCAGATCCTCTTGCGCATTCTGCCTGTCTTCCAGTTGTGCTTTAGAAAATGTGGGGGTCCCTTATACCCCGAGTCATGTCCTCCAGTCTCTTCCAGACACCTCTGCTCTATGCATTTATTTGGTTTTGAAGCCTATCAAGATCTTTGGTCAGATTTGTTTGACCAGCATAGACACGTCAGGTGGGATAAAGACTGAGATAAAGCCACACACATTTAGATGTTTCCATAGGCATGGAGTGTCTCAGCTGCCATGACTTTTGGTGGAGATCTAGTCAACATGATTGACTCGTCCCAGATTAGGCACCGACGTTTGGTCAGTTTTTGACCACCTAAACCTGGAGGCTTAGTTCCATCTGCACCAATAAATGCTGTTAAAAGATTTCACTCCTGTCCTTCATCCAGAGCTGAGACAGATTTTTAAGAGGAGGCACCTCTGAAAGCACCTAATGTCTGTTTGTGACAGTAGAAGTCTAAAAACTTGTCTAAAACTTATCATTTGATTTTTGATTAAGTAAAAAAAGTCCCCTACAGTAAGTTTAATGCCATTAAGGATGATTTATGTATATATTCACCATTCTGTTTGCCTGTTCTATACGCCACTGGTGAAGACGTATTTTCAGTTAATAATTAGAAATGGATTAAAATTCCTATCTGCCAGTAACATTTAATACTTAAGCTTTGTGACACTCATCAAAAACCTATTTATGTTTTCTTGTGGGCTCAAGTAGATCATGCACTTCCTTCAAAGGTCAAAGAGCATTCAAAAATGAATGTAAGCAATGTTATATCTGAATGAATTAATAAATAATGAAGCATACAGGGAACACTTCTTTCAAACCAAGTCTGCATTCAGGCTTTCTAGTTTTGTAAAATATTTGAACTATCTTGCAAAGCAATGTGATGCGTTTTATAACTATTGAATAATAATGCTGATAAAAACCAAAGAGAATTGGTCAGAGATAGAGCCTAGGCTGGTATACTACCACCCCTTCCTGAGGACAGCCTGTCATTTCCTCTCATGGACAAAAGGGAGACCTGATAACTCTTCATGGCCCAAATCTGATAATGTTGGAGGCCTGCATAATGTCCCTGATATACCATATGTGAATGTCTCTGTGAACAACTAAGGGCAACGCAATAGTTATTGACCTACATAAAATACATGCGGTATTTGTGCTTCTCCTTTACTGGAATAGAACCCCTAGCATATGGACAAGATAAAAGTTGGAAGCAGAAAACAATGGTGGACATATTACTGGATTGAACTTAAAACCTACCGCTGCACAGTTGTGCATTCTGAAAGTTAGAATCATAGAACAGAATCATAGAATCGTTTAGGTTGGAAAAGACCTTTTAAGATCATCAAGTCCGAAGCTGCCCCTTTATTTCATATTGGATATAAAGCAGGCTGACAAAAGTATAGAGGCCAATGCCCAGGAAATGGGTTTGTTAAATGCAGAGGGGCAGGTGATATTTATTCCAGATGGGAGAAGAAGGAGGTGAAGAATCTCCTGAGAGCATTTCTCTTGTCAGCTTCTATTTCTTGGATGACTTTTCCCAGCAGATGCTAGGGTGGGACATACTAATTTAGTGTGGTGTGATGACAGTACGTGAATCACAGAATCACAGAATGGGTTGGGTTGGGTTGGGAGAGACCTTCAATGATCACCTAGTCCAACCTCTCTGTCCTTGGCAGGGATGTCTTCCACTAGATCACATTGCTCAAAGCTCCATCCAACAACTTCTCTGAGCAACCTGTTCCAGTGTCTCACTGCTGTCTTGTAAAGAATTTCTTCCTTATGTCCAATCTAGAGTAGAATAGAATAGAATAGAATATTCAGGACCTACAATGATCGTCTAAGTCCAACTGCCAGACCACTTCAGGGCTGACCAAAAGTTAAAGCATATTATTAAGGGCATTGTCCAGTGTGGTCTTATTGTGATGGGTTTTGGTATTGCAATGCTGTTAGACCTTTTGGACAGGTTTCATTAGGACCTACAGATAGTGATGGACTTCTCTTTGTCACTGTACTCACTGCACAACTCCCCGGTAAGTTGGGATGGGAAATTGCATAAGCAACGAGGAAGCTGTAGAAGGCCTGGCGGGGAAATTTATTTCATTACAGGGCGGTGCTGAGACTATTTCCTTTTAGCCCAATCCCACAGGACCTCTTTTATTGGCTGTTTCTCCCCTCGTTTCACAAACCCATTTTCATGCCTGCTGTATCGCAGTTCTTCTCCAGTATTTTGCTGGAAGAGAGGAGGAAGGCCTTCCTCCTCACATCTACACATCAGAGCAGTGCAGGTATCAATGCTCCAGCTCTGGGGAGAAGGCAGAAGTGTCATGTAGCTGGGTGGTGTAGGTCAGAGTCAAGCCTGGGCACCCTGAGAAGGGGACATTACTGCTGTGGCAGGTTCCACAAAATCACAGCTTTGTAAAGCTGCTCTTTTTTGCTGTTATTTTGGTTTTGTTGTAGCAGCATGTTGACCATCGGTGGTGGGAACAGGCAAGATTTCTTGTTGCAGCAAATTGGTGGCAGCAACTCATCCCATTCCCACAAAATATCATGGCTAAGAGAGTGATGGAGTGTGTTCTCCTGTGTCTCCATCAGTGTTTCTGGGTATGTTAGGGCAGTGATGAAGGATCTGTTGTCTGAAAAAGTCTCTACCTAAAGAGCTGCTGTTATTGCGTAGTGAGTGTTGTACTGACCATCATCAACAAGCTCATTTACACCAGCACTGGAAATCTTAGGGAAGTAGGTATTTTCCATCCCTGGAAACATTCAAGGCCAGGTCGGACAGGGCTGTGAGCAACCTGATCTAGTTAATGGTGTGCCTGCTCACTGCAGGGGGGTTGGACTGGATGGGCTCTAAAGGTCCCTTCCAACCCAAAACATTCTATGATTCTATGATTTTGTAATGTCGTTGTCCTTGGAGATATTAAAAAAATGGACTGGACAAGGCCCTGGACAACCTGCTCTAGCTGACGTTACTTTGAGCAGGGGAGTTGGAATAGAGACCTCCACAAGTCCCTTCCAACCTCAGCAAATCCGTGATTCTGCTTTAGCTTCAGAGCCACACCAGAAAACCTGTAATCTGGTGGTTTGATGAAGGTTAAAGACCAGACATTTTTGCAGCTGATGTAAATCATTAATAACATTGCTGTAGCCATGATGTTCTAAGT
>NW_009259833.1:1396482-1415275 GCF_000687185.1 Egretta garzetta
AACTAAAACTATAGTTTCCTCCTTGACACCGAAAACCACGTATATTGAAAGCTTTGTAAACCATTTGGTCTATTGACAGTAAAAGTTTTCATTAATATGTACAAGCTCATTAACATATTGTAACCTTCTGAAGAAATTCTTCTATTTCATTTCCCCTTCCTGCATCCCAGCACCTTGAAAATCATCAGGAACTCTCAACCTACAGCACTGTAACTTAACTTCTTTTCTATTAACATTTTTCTCCTTTAATCATATGCTATAAAGAGTTTTACTTTCCCCTGGCAACTTTTAAGCTGTATAGATGTAATCATTACAGTGAGTGATGACATCAAGCCAGGGTGACATGGTGCAATTGATTTTTACTAAATAATTATATGATGAGCTGGAAGAAGGAGTTTTATTAGTCTTAACTCAGCAAGGATTGATTGGGGAAAAGAAAATGACCAATCAGTATATCAGGTTTCTGCGGGTATAAGAAAATAAGTGACAGCTGCAGAAAAGTCTATAAATCACAGAAAAAATTATGATAAAAATAAGAGCTATGAACTGCCCTTTAAAATTTCGCTGGGTGGCACAGAAGAGTCTAACAGACCTCAGTCATTTATCTCCATTACGCTTGGGATCCTCTGAGAATAGCAAGGTTGACGAATGATGCCATTACATTTTTTTATTATTTTTAAATGGAGAGAAGATAAGGAGTGGTGTATAAGTATTACTTTCAAGTCATTAGAGGGTTGAGTCTTCAAAAAAAAAAAAAAAAGCCTGATTTAGCCAATAAAATAAATAAAGTATATTTTGCTTTAGCCTTCTATAGGTAATTTATTAAAAAATCACTGTTTTGAAACAAATCTGCTTGTTTAAAATTAATTCTCCATTTCTAAAGCAAAAAAAAAAAAGTACTGGGAAATATATGTCTTTATTAAGGCTGTGGATATTCCTATTTCTTATTGACTTCAAGATGCTCTGGAGTTAGGCAGGAAGGACAATCACCTAGAATCAGAATAGAATCATAGAATCGTTCAGGTTGGCAAAGCCCTTTAAGCTCCCCCAGCCCAAGCGTTCCCCTAACCCTGCCATCCCACCCCCAAACCCTGGCCCTCAGCACCGCCTCTGCCCGGCTGTTAAATCCCCCGAGGGCTCCCCTCAGCCTCCTCTGCTCCAGGCTGAACCCCCCCAGCTTCCCCAGCCGCTCCCCAGCAGCCTGGGGCTCCAGACCCCTCCGCAGCTTTGTTGCCCTGCTCTGGACATGTTCCAGCAATGCAACTTCTTTCTTGTAAGTGAGGGGCCCGAAACTGAACCCAGTATTCCAGGTGCGGCCTCACCAGAGCCGAGTACAGGCGCACCTAAGGTGCAGCTCAAGAGAAACTCAAACGAGCACCAGAGCAGTGTAACTCCTTTAATGGAGCAACGCTTTGCCCCAGCCAAGAAGACACTGTAGTTTTGACAAGGTATAGAAACTATAAAGGAAAAAACCACTGACCAGCTGAATAGAAGCAGGGGTGATTTCATATATTCTGATCATTCAAATCACAGGAGAGCTAGTACTTACTGCTTTGATGCCAGGGAATATGGAGGAGACCAAAACTAAGGCCTTCCTACCCAGGTGCATCAGAAGATACCACAGTGTTGGTAAGACGGCTTTTTAAGAGCCATTTATTTGACTGTTATCTACATTTTGGCAAATAATAGTTTTGCCCAGTGGCAATGTGTTTGTATTGCATGGCAATCTCAACCTGGGAATGGTTCCCTTTGCAGTGTGTGGGAGACCATCACAGCTCCCTGTCCTTTCCATCCGCCATCCTGTGGCCAAAAATTCCTGCTTCATTTAAATCAGAGCAAGCGCTCAGCTCTTGAGGGCATTTTTTGATTAATTGGTGTTCTGGTCTCTGCTGGCACAGCAAGGAAATTCTGTGTTCTCTGGAGTGGTCCAGGCTGAGAACCACTGAGGTGCTTTGGTCAGCCAAAGAGAAATTCCTGAATATGATCCATGCTTGAGACCTGAACAGATTTAGAGCTCCAAATGCCCTCATCCTCGCTGGTTCTCTAGAGACAAGAGCTTACAAGGACTGGCCAGTGCTCACACAGGCACTGCGCACTCTTTGGCACCATACAGCCATATGCAAAACCATGTATTTTTGTATCTTGCCAGGAGGTTCAAATTCTATGCTTTTCTATCAGTTCTAAATTCAGCCTCTTTATCTAAACATCACTTCGACAAGAGATTTTACAGCTTTGCTCAACGTCGCAGCTGATTTTCTTCGTCTCGAGTATCAACAGCAGGTGCCAGCCTTTTGACTCCAGGCACTATTTGTTCCTGTTGGATGTGTTCCTGATCACCTGGTCAGGGAGAGGGATATTTGGCTTTTTGCCAGTTACTGTCTTGCACCACTGACATTACTAAAGTACAGCCAGATGAAGCAAGGTGATGTTGCAAACCCTGGGCTGGCCAAGGGGGTTCTGGTGTCAAAATCCTGGAGGACCTGATGTGAAGCTCAAGGGCTTGCCTCTGCTCTGAACCTTCTTATACCAGATACAGACCAGGGAAATCACCTAGGCTTTGGCTTCCTCTGCAACATGGCAGGAACACCAAGTAGCTCTTGGAAGTCTGCCTGGTTGTCTCTAGTTATAGAGATTTTGATCAACACTGGGAACGAATCCTCTGGGTGTGCTTTGTGCCAAAGTGGAGCAGGTCTGATGCTACATGTAAGATGACGTTCTGCTTTCAGGCCTCTGGAAGCTTTTCCTTGAACTATCTGTTGGAGAGAAATGGG
Organism: Egretta garzetta; assembly: GCF_000687185.1. NCBI lineage: Eukaryota > Metazoa > Chordata > Aves > Pelecaniformes > Ardeidae > Egretta > Egretta garzetta. The sequence goes on from NW_009259833.1 coordinate 1,399,254, forward strand.
CTTGAGATCACTCAAGGTGTATCTACTGGTCGTTACGGCTGCAGAGAATGTTTTTTTCTTAGTTATTTCATTCTATCATTGCAAAGTTTCTGAAAGAGTTGGTGAAGGTCTTCCTTCCAATCGGAGACCTCACTCCTTGGTGTTAATACATTTTGTTGACATCTTTACTAAGCAACCTGGTTATCATCTCAGCCTAGAATGAAAAGGAGGTTCAGACCCTACTGCCAGATTCCCCCATATATTATATCCTTGAGGAAAGAGTTATCTCCTGGCTTTACCCTGAATTCTATCCCTGAATTGGTAGGCTTTGCACGGAGAGTGACTTTAAGACATTTTGCAGAAGAACAGTTGTAGGCAATCAGCATTTCCCTGCCTCGGAGATCCAGCTCCTTGAGATGTGCAGCTGATGTTCTGTAGGATTATTCCTTCTTCCAGTACTGAAGATTTAGACAGACCTGATTCACTGGTTTGATCTGGAATTAAAGCAAAGTCACATCCATCTCTTAAAATGGAGTTTGGCACAGGTGATAAAAAGAACTTTCTCCTTCTCAAGTGCAAATGTCTTATTCTGATGAAATTCTTTGTAGAGAATTTTTACAGGGAATCTGATCCTGAAATGCATCCATTAGAGATAATAAATATTGCTTTAATCCATCCAAACCATAATGTCAAGAGCTTTGCTCATTTTTCTATGAAAATGTAACAAAAATGGTGGTCATTCAAAGTACTTCTAAATCTATGTTTTTATAATGTCTGATTATAGTTTGTAATAGATACCGGTTTTGAAGGGTGTTTAATAAATGTGGTTTAAGTCCTGTTTAATTACCTGGGACCTTGTAGGCAAGGTGAATGCCTTGAAGCCTGTGGAGATTATTTGTGGGTTTAGTTGTATTATTATAAACTTTGAACAAATTTATTGATGTCAGTGGAACCATTTTGGTGCACAGAAGATCAGCGGTTGGTTCGTTGTCTCAGCAGAAAACTTTTTTGGAGTCTAATGTACACCCAGTGTAGCTAGAATCAACGGCAGCAATGTTGATGATCCCTTGTAAGAACGGCTTTTGATTTAGCAGTGCGCCATATCTTCCAATACGTTCACCGTCTTTATTAAATTAATTACATAGATTTTTGCATTCTTTTCAAGCCTAATGTGTATAACTGCGGGGCTGTGTTAACAGAGAGAGGCAGAATGGCATGATAGACAAAATAGGACAGACATTTCAGAAACGGAAGGGAAGTTAACTACAGTGGACATTGTGGAATTTTTAGATAGCCAGGCAGAGATCGTTTTTGATTTATTATACTTTCTTTCAGATGAAGATTGTTAAGCTCAGTCTTCCTACCACAGCTGTTTAGTAAATTGAATTTCTTGCCTTGTTTGCTACTCATTGAGTTAGTGAATCTCAACAAGTAAGACTTGCCAGAGGGTTTTAAAAAAAGCCGTGATGGACCCTTGAGAAGTAAGTTTGTACACATGAGGTACATTACGAATAACACAAGCAACAGTGGCAATTGATTACGTCTGTACACGTGAAATTTATTTTATTGTCTCATTGCCTTTGTGGCTTAGATAATGTATTAGCTACTCATTGCAGGAGGTTTAGGTACAAATTAATTTAGGTAACAAGTAAAAATAAATGACATTTTAGCTTAGATGATTGATCACATTAAAGCTACACTTTGGGGTAACACTTACAATACCTGCTCAGTCTTCTTCTTAGCTTGTGGATGGTTTAACAGAGCGAGCCAACACCTGAGTGCTAGGAGGGGCCGTTATTATCGTAGTCTGACCCCCTCCTCAACTTTATCATTTCATCACTGACCTTGACAGCTCTCTGAGCTTTGGTATATCTTTGGGGAAAATGTATATCCTTGATGTGAAGCCCTCAGGAAAGGGATGTGGCTTTAGGTGTGTTGTTCCAGTGAGAAATGCTCTTCGCTATTTGAACATTGCCTTATTTCCCATCCAGATTTTGTATACTTTGGTTTTCAATTGCTCTACGTAGTTAAGTGACTTTGGCAAGACGAAACTATTTGAACATTGCCTTATTTCCCATCCGGATTTTGTATACTTTGGTTTGGCTCTACGTAGTTAAGTGACTTTGGCAAGACGAAAGAGCCTTATTTCTCAGGTTGCTTCTCTACATGCATATTTGTAAGTCAGAGTCAGTTCTCCTCTTAACCTTCTCTTCATTAAATTAACTAAACTGACCGTTTCCCTATTGCTATGTAACGGTGGCGTGTGCATATATTCATAGAATCATAGAATAATAGAATGGTTTGGGTTGGAAGGCACCCCTAGAGGTCACCCAGTCCAACCCCCCTGCAGGAGCAGGGACACCTTTAATCAGATCAGGTTGCTCACAGCCCCGTCCAACCTGGCCTGGAATGTTCCCAGGGACGGGGCCTCCATTAAATAATCTTGTTTCTCTTCCCACGCAGAACACCGTGCACACGAGCTCATGCGGAACTCGTACTCTCGGAGTGCGTGCTAGAAACTGGCATACTATATGGTGATCCTCCCTTTATAGAGATTTTTGTAATCTACTCCCCAGTTGGTTGTTAAGTAGTTTGTTAAGCAATAAATAGATTTGTAGCATGCTAATGCTTAAGCTCAGACATCAATCAGCATTAACATGTCCTGGCAAAACTTATGCTTTACTGGCCTGTATTCATTTTATGCCTAATTATTCAGTAGCACTGGCTTTACAAGAGCTCCTTAACACCCTAAAATAACTCGCAAAGAAATGAGCAAAATATTCTCTGCCCTGCGGACCACACTATTAAGTATTGATGAAGAAGGTGGTTGTTGTTCTTAAGTGTAATAACGTAACGTTCCAGCAGTTAAGAAGTAACCCAAATCATCAGAAAACTGCATAACATTTTTTGGAATCACATTCATTTTTGTATACTGTTGGTCACTGAATGGACTTTCTGTCCAAATGCATCTCTGAAAACGTTTCTGCATCTTTTAGTTCATAAATATTTCAGCTGTATTTCATTTGTTTATTGTACTGCCCTTTAAACTATTTTTCTGTTTCCTTGGAAGGTACAAGAGGGACAAAAGTTACCATGTTTTAATGAGTATTATTATGTTGATAGCATCTTTTTCCCCCCAGTATCACAGGCTTTTTCTCTACCCTCTGCCCTTTGCTAGGAGGGTATCAGGATATGCAGGGTTTTTTTTTTCCATTTCATCTCCATAGTCCTGAGAGTTGATGGTAATCTTCAAAGGGGCTTCAGTAGTCTGGTGGCAGGCAAAAGGCAAATCCTGATGCTTTCCAATTTGTCCTGGGTTGAAGGCATTTGGGAGGAGGCTGCTTCTTCGAGTTGGCTTCAGAAACTCCAGCTTTTTCACTCACCCAACTTCGTATACAACATCAAACTCAAAATTAATACATTTTATTATAGCAAACCAAAAAGTTCTGTTCACAGAATCACAGAATCACAGAATGTCAAGGGTTGGAAGGGACCTCGGGAGCTCACCCAGTGCCAGCCCCCTGCTCAAGCAGGCTCACCCAGAGCAGGGGGCACAGGACAGCATCCAGGCGGGGGTTGAATATAGAATCATAGAATCACTTTGGTTGGAAAAGACCTTTAAGATCACCAAGCCCAACCTTTAACCTACCCCTGCCATCCCACCACTAAACCATGTCCCTAAGCACCTCGTTTGCCCTTCTTTTAAATACCTCCAGGGATGGGGACTCCACCACCTCCCTGGGCAGCCCATTCCAGAGCCTGACAACCCTTTTGGTGAAGAAGTTTTTCCTAATGTCCAACCTAAACCTGCCCTGGCGCAGCTTCAAACCATTCCCCCTCATCCTATCATCTGTTACCAGGGAGAAGAGGCCGACCCCCACCTCGCTACAGCCTCCTCTCAGGCAGTTGTAGAGGGTGATAAGGTCTCAAGAGAAGGAGACTCCACAGCCCCCCTGGGCAGCCTGGGCCAGGGCTCGGGCACCCTCACAGTAACAAAGTTCTTCCTCATATTCAACTGGAACCTCTTCTGCTTCAGTTTGTGCCCATGGCCCCTTGTCCTGGTGCTGGGCACCACTGAGAAGAGTTCTAGAATGCAAAATTGGGAGCAAGGTTACAAAAGACAGAAAGTGCAAAACAGCAATTGCAGTTGCAAAACCGCACCTCCAGATCATTCTCAATGCTAAAGCTCCTCTCTAAGGCTGTTGTTTGACTTCATGGAATGATCCCCAGGAAAGCTGGCTTATGGTATTGCTGCCTGAGGGAACGGGAATGGATAGCGATGAGAGGCAGCAATGCCTTTGGCCAGCGTGGCTGCCTAGGACTGCAGAATGCCAAACCATATCTGGGCTCATCACCCAAGGGGACAGCAAACTTCCCTCTGCTTTGGCCCATTATTTTATAGTTCTGTAGGTAGAATCCATCTCGTATTTTGGAAATTCGTACACGAGCAACTGCATACAACTGGTCTTTTGAAGGGATTACGTATGTAAGCAGTAAAGGGGCTGATCTTTGTACCAAAATTACTCATTTATGATATAATTTCAAGGAGTTATCGAGTATGTATAACTGGGGTTTTGTTTTCCTATTGATAGATAGAAGCAGTATTATATACTTTGGCCATTCATATTATCCGCACATAGGTTGCAAATAGAATTTTGTAGAGATTACATATATACCTTTGCTTTGTACTTCTCCCAAACTCAAAAAAATTGGGAGAGGGTTGCTGTTCCTAAGCGTTACTCGCTCTGTAACAGAACTAACGCAGACGGACTTTCTGCAAACCCTCTCCTTGGCATAATTGTCTCTCGGAGTCCTCTTTGGAGCTCAGATTTGTAAGAGTCATTCCTTAGTCGTTCCTTCTCTCCATAACTAGTGGTGATGATGGTAGGAATTGATAACTTCAGAGTTAATTCAGCAATACCTGCGTGCTAGTCTTTTAGCAAGAACATTGCTTTGTGAATAGAGGAGAACAGCAAGTTATATCCAAGGGTAGTTTGAACGCTTCTCCCATTAAGATGTACTCATCCAGCACAAAAAAAAGTTTAAGCACTTGGTAAAATAAACTTTTTTGTAGCCACTTGCATGCTTCAAAATAAATATTTTAAGAGTACCTTGATTACAGTAGCTGCAGCTTGATTATTTAAGGTTTTACATCTGTATTTGACTACTGTGTCGTGTACTAAGATGTAAAATGCTCACATTTCATTTGCATGTCATTTAGAAGGAGATATCAGAGTCGAATCTCTTCAGGACTATTTAACCAAAGAAAGACTTGGACTTCCTAAAAATACCTACTGAGTATGCACGTAAGAGACCGTGCTAATCCAGGTGTATGGGCCATCCTAAATTTAGGTCTGTTGAATTTCGTGCTTGCAGCTCAGGCAGGCAGGGAGGATGATCCTCATGGTGTGCTGTGTTTTCTCTCTCCCCAGGAATGCGACAAGGTAATGACTTTGGCACACAGTATCGCTCGGCCATCTACACGTTTTCTCAGGAACAGATGGAAGCTGCCTTGAGATCTAAGGAAGAATATCAAAAGGTAACACCAGGCAGGGCATGGAGTTGCTTCACGTGTGAGTGGAGGTCAAAGACATCACCCATTAGCACAAAATCACTTCTTGTGCTGTGCATTGTCTCTGTGTTGCTATTAGAGCTCCTCATTCCAATACTGAACTTGCATCGTTTCTGCTTTAAAATTCCAACTTTTATGATTTTTTTTTTGTATGGGAGTCATTTTATAACTATGCAGAAAGAAAAATAGTTACTTGTGCAGAGATAGTTTTAATTTCGTCTAGAGATTTTTCATGTGGGTGCACCAGAGCAAAGGTCTGTGATTTTGAAACTATTCAAGCGTATCTGGACCCCATACTCTGAAGGGTGTAGCCAAAATCTCAGACCCAGGAGTTCTTGAATGCTGGGAGAAAGTCCTGATCAATATTTGAGCTTGGTAACTCAGGATCACCCACCTCTTGCTTATGAGATGCTTCTATCAAGCTGTTCCATAAACATCTTTGATTAAATGTGACAGCCCGTGACTTGGTAAGCCTATTTGTTTTGACACTCAAATTTGTGTGAGAGAAGATCGACCATTTCCCTTTCTGTACACAGTCCTATTTTTCAGTGGAGATAGATTCTGTCTCTCCCCCGCCACAGAAGCTATTATTTAACTAAAGGCAGAGGGATTGGTGTCCTGGGGTGTTGCTGCATTGCAATCGCTGTCTGATCTGCCTGTTGGGCTTGGAAATGCAAGATCCAGATTCTACAGCAGAGCTATAGAAATTCTTAGAACTTGCAGGAAATAAACTCCTCGCCTAGGACATCAGGACAATAGACAGAGTAACTATTAAGCAGTGCTAAAAGAATATCAGCGTTCATGCATTCACTTGTCCTGTGACTTGTCTAAAGAGTTATGTTGAAGAACTAGGGTTTGTGGTGAACGTCTAACGTTAAAGAGCTCTGTTTGGAAAAGTGAGGGTGTTATCTGTCAGAAGCATGAACCAAGGTACAAAAAGGTGCTGAAGTGGCCGTTTGGTTTTCATAAACGTATGGCATTGGTGGCCTGAGCTACGTGTGCGCTGTAGGGCTGGTTTGTACGTGCAGTTGGCGTTATTTTGCATGCAAAGAGATGCTCCGAACTGCAAGTAACTAATTTGCAAGTCGTTCTTAGCAGTGTGACAACTGTGCATGTAAATTAAGTGTTCAATGACACACATATTTTCTCAGGAGTAGCTGAGCACATGGGGATAAGTCGGGCCTGCAGGTGTTTATCTTTGGTAACCGAGTGGTTTCTGAAGGTTCGGTATTCATATTTATCGTGTGGAACTTCTTTCTACTCATTGTTTACCTTAGATCCACTGCTTTTCCGAACTGTTTTTGATCCTTTTTGTTAACATCTGCTGACCAATATCACGCTGTAAATATTACGGCTTTCAGTTTGCTTTCCCAACTCTATTATTCTCTGCTGTTATTTGTCATTTAATTAAGACTGACTTGAAAGCAAAATTACGATGTAGAAGATTGCAATATGATATTACAGGAATTTCCATCATCAAATAGATTTCCTTAATGGCACAATTTAAAATTTACCTACTTTGAAGTCTATCACCATTTGAAAAGTGTGTATAATTAGTACATTTATATAATTAGGCAGAACTCTGTAAGTGATCACATGTAGAGTTTGGTTTTGCGCTGAAGTAAGGGGAAGGAAGGGACTGTGTTGCCAGCTAAGGAAACACTGCAAATATGTACTGAAATTCCTAGAGGAGATGTGGTTTCTACGTATTACCAACAACAAAACCTACAATGTTATCTACCGTGGCATTGCAGTAGCAGTAGAATGGTTGTACTGGAAACATACTGAGCAAACAAGATGTTCAGGAATCCCGTTTCATATTCAGTGTTTTGCATTGCATTATTTTAATGTGAATGTAATACAACCACTTTCCTTCTTACTGCACTCATTTGAAATAAATACCAAGCTCTTGTGGCAGTGACGCATGCGTATCTATGCACCTGATCATGAAAGATAAACCCACGTGGGGATGGTGTAACACTTGATTTTCCCATGATAAGCAGTGGTGCATACCCCAAACAGGGGAAGGACTAGCAAATATTAGAAGTACTGGAACAGGTATGAGTGACTCTGCAGGTTTTTGGCACAGCAATGAATAAAAGACAAGGTAGTTTATTTGCTTGTTGACTGAATAATTGAGTGTGTGCTCTTAGATGTCTATTTGAGCTGAGGCCCTGGAAGAGAGCTAAGAATGTCCTCCAGACAGAAAATTATGTACTTGCTAGATGTTTGGGGTTTTCTTTTTTTTTTCATAAAGCCAGATATGATTGTCAACGTAAGGGAAACAGGACACAAACCATCCAACCCTGAGGTTTATATCATGAATTCCTGGCTCCATGACAGGCCAACCCAAAGTGCTAGCTCCTCTCTAGAAGCCAGATAGCCATGTTCAGCTCTGTCTAAATTTAGCAAGCGGTGTGGGCCAAGAGGAGCAGGTCTGCAGAACAGAACAGTCTGTACTGAGGACCCAGAACATGCTGCATGCATTTCAAGAGGGTTTGCTTTCCAGTAGCTGTAGTTCGGTCCTCTGAACCATGTGCCACTAGCAGATGGAAGTCAGTGGTGCGTTTCGGGTTTAGTTCCATCGAAAGGAATCGGGTTCATTCACTCCAAGATCACTCTGTGAAGTGAACCAAAGCAGGATAAGTGACAATGACCAGGAGATTGATTGCAAAAGCACACTTTTGCTCCAAACCGAACCGTTAATGTCGCTTACACCTTTAGGGTAGCGCTCTGCTTGAGTGGAGAAATACCATCGTTAAGTGCACCGCATCCCTAACTCCTACCAGTCTACGCGCGAGAACCGTAATGCGCATTGTGCCCGAGTATCCTGTAAGGTTACGTCTATTTTAAGTTGTGAAACTTGTTGCTGATTCATGCAGCTGTTTTAACAGCTGAGAAATGGCAAAACAGTGATGAATATGCATCGAGCCACACGTCTTTAGCTGTTGATGAAGCTGAATGCATACAGTCAGAGTCGGCTAGCGGTAATATATATTATAATACAATAGTGCTGCTGGTAAATTGTAACACAATGTAAGCGTAATCAGAAAAACATAAAATGAGGGCCAGGGCTTGGTGAAAGTACTGCGAATGAGCTGTTCCATCAGTTTTGCCTGAAGCTGAAGTTTTTTAATACAGTTGAACCTGAGGTTACTCAATTTTCAAGGCAGTTGCTCGGCTGGGTTTGGTTTTCAGATGAATTATCTAGGCAATAATCCAGATAGTGAAATCAGGGGTGGCAAGACGTTTGTATTTATTTTTTCTGAATCGGAAGCCTGCATTTGTTCTGTCAAGCACTAACAGTGGGTTTTCAGGCTCCAAGAATACACCGAGTCCCTCCTCTCCGTGTCTGGCTTATATGAAAGTAGCATCCCCCAAAATGCCGCCATCTCGTCTCCGCATCCTCATGTAGCACTAACAACGAACACTGTGCACAGAGAGCAAAATGCAGGTCTATTACTGCATTACAAAAGGAAATATTTGGCAGAAGACCTTTCCATAAAGCAACTGAAGGGCCTCTCTGTGAACAAATATGAATGAACTGAGTCTTGAGCTCTTGAAAGAGGTGCTGGGTGATAAGCAGGTAATGAGCTTCTGATTTATTATAGCCAAGAGAAGTTGATGGGGAGAGTTGCTGCCATTTGCTCTTTTCGTTGAGATCTGGAGAGAGCTATAAGGGCTCAACGAGACAGCAGTACAGAAATGTTGAGATTTTATAAAGACAATAAAAATGGGGCCTTTACTAAAGTCCAGAGAACTGGAATGAAGGGGTTTTTTACTGAACATTTAGGAAATGTAGAGGAAGTACAGAAGTAACTTTGCTTTTCTTTTTGCGTAGAAATTCATTCAAGACCGGGTTGGATGGGGCTGTGAGCAACCTGATCTGGTTAAAGATGTCCCTGCTCCCTGCAGGGGGGTTGGACTGGGTGACCTCTAAAGGTCCCTTCCAACCCAAAACATTCTGTGATTCTATGAAATAGATGGAGCTTTGCTAGGAGTAATGTAATACGTCGGTTTTATGATTTGGACTGTGAGGGTATAATCTTGGAAAGTTTCTCTGCAGGAGTAGGTTGTGATGCTGATAGAAATCCTCTCTGCAATCTAAACCAGCTGGTCACCAGTTTGAGAAAACAAATCAAATAAAACAATAACTGCACCGAAGCCAGAGTTACAATGGCAAAAAAAAAGAAAGCAAGAAGGAATGCTAATTGTTTGCTTTGGGGCCTGAACATATGTTTAAGAAGTTCAGGAAGTATTGTAAGTAGAGATGAATAGATTAAATTTAAAAATTAAAATTTAGTATAAATTCTGCGGAATAAGGGAAACAGTGAATTAGTACTGGCCAGCACAGGAGGCAACGGTCTCTGCAGCTCAGCAGCCTACCAGGTATCATGAACCTGATCTGGTTAAAGATGTCCCTGCTCCCTGCAGGGGGGTTGGACTGGGTGACCTCTAAAGGTCCCTTCCAACCCAAAACATTCTGTGATTCTATGAAATAGATGGAGCTTTGCTAGGAGTAATGTAATACGTCGGTTTTATGATTTGGACTGTGAGGGTATAATCTTGGAAAGTTTCTCTGCAGGAGTAGGTTGTGATGCTGATAGAAATCCTCTCTGCAATCTAAACCAGCTGGTCACCAGTTTGAGAAAACAAATCAAATAAAACAATAACTGCACCGAAGCCAGAGTTACAATGGCAAAAAAAAAGAAAGCAAGAAGGAATGCTAATTGTTTGCTTTGGGGCCTGAACATATGTTTAAGAAGTTCAGGAAGTATTGTAAGTAGAGATGAATAGATTAAATTTAAAAATTAAAATTTAGTATAAATTCTGCGGAATAAGGGAAACAGTGAATTAGTACTGGCCAGCACAGGAGGCAACGGTCTCTGCAGCTCAGCAGCCTACCAGGTATCATGAAGCTCTCATGCTCTTGTTGTGGGATGATGTGGGAACCAACCAGCAAAACCCTCAGCTGCAAACCCAAGAGCTTTATATTTGTTAACATAGAAAAGAGGAGAGGTTTAAAAGCTGGAGTTGCCTTGCCCAGCGCAATGAGCCTTGGAGCAGGAATCTGCAAGGAAATTAAGCGGTCAGGCTTGTGTTTGTCAAGGCTGGAGGAAAGGCTGTTTACAGACCTACGGGATCGCCAGCTCTGAGCTTTTGATTGCACGAAGGAACGCCTTGTGGAGCGAATTTACAACATTCAGCTGTGGTTTTACGTTACGTGCTGTGTGAGTTTAGAACACGCTTTGGTGGGGAGACAGTTTTTCACGTGTGTTTTGGCTGGGGAAAGTTAAATGGCTCTTTTAAAAGGTAGGTAGTTATTATTAAAGCAATACAATAGAGTCGATAAAAAACCCACACCTGCTTACTCCTCTTCAAATTATGTCTATCTCGGAGCTTTACATATCGAATTATCTTTGCTTCACTCTGATGTGAATAGTAGCTACTTGATTCCTGATTGATGGTGGTAGTTCTTATGAAAATAAGCAAACCGGATCTGATAAGCCAAGCCACTATTTATTTTGTAATCACTCGTCTGTGCTACAGAGATACCCTTTTTATGTTCATCCCTCTCTGAGAAAGCTGCATTCAGCTACAGATGAGGAGGTTTTGTGTGAACAGTTGCTAACTCTTTTCATATTACCTTAAACTGCAGAAAATTTGACTTGTTTGTCACTCCAAGAAAATGTTGTCGTCTTGCAGCAGAAAGGTAGCTCAGAACTAATACACGCATTTCTTGATGACAGTGGCAACAAGGTAAAAGCTTTGATGGCATGAACCTATGATACTGTGCTTGGCTTGTTTGAGTTTCTTAGAATAAATACATCTGTGAGATGACCTGTCCTAGTGTCAGCACTGATTAACAACCCACTTGTGCTTTCTTTGTTGAATTTATGCTGAAATGCATCTCTATGTTCAATTTCTAAAGTTTTATGGTTCTCTACTGTGTCTATTTTTTTCCTACCTTTTTGATAAGGAATTCTGTTATGGTAGACATGGTCAGCGCGCTATGGTTTTCTTTGCAGCCATGACACACAACATCAGAGTTCGTTCCATACTATGGTTATTGTTTATCTCATAGAATCATAGAATCCCAGGTTGGAAGGGATCCCCCTCAAGGATCATCTGGTCCAACCTTTCTAGGCAAGAGAACAGTCTGGACAAGATGGCCCAGCACCCTGTCCAGATGTGTCTTGAAAGTGTCCAGAACCCAAGGTTACCAGAAGTGTCCATCTGACTTTTCTTTCTTAATAAATTTTCCTACATTTCTGTGCTGCAGAATCACATCTCACTTTGCGGGAGGAAAAACATCTTAATATCACCACCAAGATGACTTTATTTTGAAACAATGAAATGTATAGGATGTATATGTCCATATGAAAACAGAAATGAGCATCCCTGGAAAGCACAGGAGGACTAAGGACACCTCTCAAAATTCACTGAGGTGGAGGAGAAGTGCCACCATGCTATGCTGAGTGCAGCATCCTACCAACTGCATATGATTTCTGTTCCCCTGGATGCAGCAACAGCACATGTTGCTTGCTTTTATCAATGCTGAAGAAGGAAAGATTTTTATTTTTTAGCTTTCGATTCCGCATATATGCTGTTCATTTGATCAAAGGCCAGGCATTTCACTTAGCCCTTTGACTGTTGCAAATACAGCTAATCATGCATTTGAAGTTAGAACTATGAACAACATTATGAAACCATACTTTCTATTTTACAATCATTTTTTCATCTGGGAGGTCATGGAGTTCAGCAAAGAAGCCATTTGCGTTATTGTACTGTGAATATGAAGCCAGTGCTTCAAGCTAACGCTTATATAGGACATTTAAACTAATATTAGAAATTGCCCTACAATAAACTAATGTAAATATCAAATAGATTTGACTCCAAGAATGGGTTGTAAATAAAACATATCCTGCTTTGTATTGCTTGCTCTGCTCACCTTGCCAGTAATGTAAAAACACCCTAAATTTGTCTAGACATCAAGATTTCATATACATAGGCAGATGAATTCTCAGTCTCCAGGGCAGATCTCCATGCTGATCCAGAAGATGAAGATTTAGAGGACTGAGTTGACTTGCCTACAGGAGTCTAGTGCCATCTGAGATGCCCTACCCTATCTGCCCTCGCTGCCACTCCAGCTGGGCACAGACCTCCTGTGGGCCCTAGGTCATACCAGTGGTAGGGCAACATACTGGAGTCAGTAGTGATACCAACACGCTGAAGCTAAATACTTTTACATCACCATGTAAATGTGTTCCCACGAGGCTCAATGGCACCTAGGATCATTCTGAAGGGCTTCTGGTTCAGGCTTTTGAATTTCTTCATCTTGATTATGCATCCGTTGTAGCACTCTAAAAGTTTTACATGCATATTAAATATCAGGAGCATCAATTTGATAATGATATTAATAAGGATGGTTGAAGTGTACACAGTGATTTACAGGGAACAGGATATAGTTCCTTCTCTTAAGGAAACTCTCGAGGAGCTTAGTTTAACTAAGAGATTAGTTATGGGGAGGACATGATAAAATAGTCTAGAAGGTCAAAAGAAAGATGGTTATGATTAGCTGTTGCTATTCTGTGTCATATCTTGTTGTCTTTGGGTTAAATGTAACCCTTAAAACTGATTTAAGCAAAAATTTCCAGGAAACATAAACCTGAGAAATCATCCAGAGATGTGTTGAGCCTCAAGACGTGTTGAGAATGTTGTGTCCATTAAGACACACCCTGCTCTGGCCTTTGAATTCACTTATGTCAAGATGAAAGATAAGGCTTGTAGTGGGACTCTCTGCATTGATCTGGAGAGGGGGAGAGGGGTTGGCTTGGTTTATAGTTTCCATACAAATTAAAAAATGAAACAAAAAGCCTTTTTTTTTTTTTTTAAAATGACACATGCATTTTTAACGAGCATGGTGAAGTCTGAGAGCATTGCTTCTGCTATCCAAACAGTTTGCTTATCCTTAGTGCAAAGCCGTGGGATCCAAAGAACGCTATTGAAACCTCAAGTTTTCTCAGTGACAAAAGCATGCCTAAGGCAGAATTCAAGGAAGTGCTCATGGAATGCTTTTCCACTGTTTATCCAACTCTAAAATATAAAGCCAAAAATTTATCTGAAATGGGGCTTTTCAAGTCACATGTAAGAACACAATGACACTTCAAAAAGTTCTGAGCTCCACAATGTTCACACATGGAAATGACAGACACTCAACATTCATAAAATATGCTGCTTGGGTATCTAAATAAGGATATAGGAGTGTCTGCTTCAGCACTCCGGTTAAACCAATTTGATAACTGGATGTACTACAGCGTGTGTCGACAATTGTCATGCCCTGATGAGGTTGCTTTCCAACTGATCTTAACGTTTGCTTAAATAACTCAAGATTTTCTCGCAGGACCCAATGCAAATCAGCCGTACAGCTGCAAATCCAGAGCAACACAATCAGAACCAATGGAATTACTTTGGATTAGCAGAAATGCAATTGAGATAAAAATTTGGCCCAGGAGTTTCTTTAATTTCAGCATTTTTGTTCCCCAAAGAATTGTCAGAGAATTCTGTGTATTATTTTCTGTTTGAAGTATGCCACTCAGCCAAATATAGCTCTCAGCTTTTGGGAAAACAAGTCAATGCTTCCTGGAAAGAAAAATCAGACCATGCTTTAGCAACCAACGTTGTCATGTCTGTTTTAATCTTGTGATCTTTTTGCAACAAAGATCTTTTTCTCCTTTATTGACTTCCACAGATCACTTGTATACTTTTTTTTTTTTTCTTTTAGATCCAGGATGTCTACAGGGACAATCTTTTTAGCAGGGCCAGCTGTGACAGGACAAGGGGGGATGGTTTTAAACTAAAACAGGGTAGGTTTAGACTGGATCTAAGGAAGAAATTCCCTACAATGAGGGTGGTGAAACCCTGGCAGGGGTTGCCCAGAGAGGGGGTGGAGGCCCCATCCCTAGGAACATTCCAGGCCAGGTTGGACGGGGCTGTGAGCAACCTGATGTGGTTCAAGGTGTCCCTGCTCCTGCAGGGGGGTTGGGCTGGGTGACCTCTAGGGGTCCCTTCCCACCCAAAACATTCTGTGATTCTATGATTCTACTGATTTCAGTAAGAGCTAGATTGCAGGAAGAGGTCAGAATGGGCTTTTTGGTTGATGGGCAATACCACCAGCTAATATTATCAGTCTTGTGCTACAGCTTTGTAGGATTGCAGACATTAAAACCAACCCAGCCAGGAAAACCCAGGACATTTCTCTTTGTGTTAATGCATATCTGCCATTCCCCAGAAAGCATGGGGTAACAACAGATACCAACATAAGTATTTTCTCAATGGTGTATCAATGGGTTTAAGCCATTATATATGTATATATATATAAATCATGTATATAAATCATTTGTACTTAGGAATACATGAAGATATTTTGTTAAACGCTGCTGTGAAACACAAAGGAGGAAACATGCTGGGCAGATGCTGCTCTCCGTAAATATTGGGGTCTGTCTGAGGTCATGGAGGGATGGGATTTGCCTGAGTTCAGTTCGATTTTACAAAAATTTCAGTTCAGGAATCTCTGCTTCCATGACTTCGACTGATGTTATTCAGTGGTTCTGTAGCTAGTGATTTTGTCATCGTATGCTGCAGGGCTTATGAGCCGAGCTGGTGAAGTACCAGCGAGATGGATGTCTGCATTCACACCACGCAATGCTGACAAGCAAAGCCCACATTACAGCTCTCCATTGAGCTGATGTAGAAAAATCAGTTCTTCTGCCTTCCTCTCTTCATTTTCCCACTCCCAAGTTTATTTCAGCCTTTAGTTGTTGTTTGTTTCCTCCCCACATGATTTCCTGGCTCTTTCGCTTTCCAGGATCTTCTACCATTTGACTTTGCCCCACATCCCTCTCTTCCTAGCTCCACATTTTTGCCAATCTTCATATTTTCCACTTTCTTCCTCAGGGCTATGTTTCTGAAAAATCTTATCTTCTCTTTATCCTTGCAGACTAAGATAAACTTGTATTTTTTTTCTCGCTGACCTTTATTACATGCCATTTAGTCACAGGGTCTAAAAGTAAATCTAACTGCCCAGTATCAAGGTGGACAAAACATATTCCCTCTTCCTGCTGCCCAAAACATCCTAAGATACCTCCTACTGCAGGACCATGTAGGTGTGTGCTCTGCAGAAAGGGTCATCAAGGATGGAGAAATCATATTCAGTGACACAGTAGTCCCAGCCCCCAGGACTTTTTGCTCTGTAGGTTTTGATCCTGACCTTTCCTCAAGCCATCCGCTTCCTATGGCTTATTGAGGTTAATATATTTCCATTCTGGCTGCTCCTTTCCCCTTTGCTGTGGGTATTTTTAGGTGACTCCGTTAAACCACGTCTTTTTCAATTTTTGAAGGAAGTGTATTTATTTGAGGTGTTCATAGAAGAAAAACTCTTTTACACCAAAAGGCACGTCATAAGCTAGTA